>NC_134836.1:117529369-117895080 GCF_004210375.1 Tachypleus tridentatus | reverse complement strand
AGTACGTACATAAAATATGTATATTCACACGCGCTAAAGAATCAGCTGATATTTTAAAACGTTTGTTTCTATATATGGTAAACGTGGCGCAGAGTTACCCGTGGACTATCTACAGTAGCTGTTCCTAGATTATAAGCCAAACTAGAGGTTAGGCAACTAACTAATCAACCACCCACCAACACAACTGTTGATTTACTCGTTACGAACAAATAGTGTGATTGGTCATACTATAACGTCCTCACGACTGAAAACGAGGGCACGTTCGATGTTGGAATTCAAATTTGAGTGTTCTAAATACCAAGTTCATACCAGACATATTAAAACTATATTCAAAGGTGTTTGTGTACTTCCTCCGTTAAGTTCCATGGAAGTGATTGGTTCTTTGTTAATAAGATGGAACTGTACAGGGATGTGTATTAGACAGCCCAAGGTTCGATCCGCAATATGCCACTGAACATATTACAAAGACATAATAACTACAACAATCAGTCAAACCTGCTGTTTAGCTACAAGTAGTAGGTAAGTGATTAAAAGTCCTAATGAACTTTTATTACTTTGATTTATGAGTCCATGTTAAGCCTGTTTCATTGGTCGGATAAAGAGCCAATCAGGTTGAAAATATCTCACGCCCGATCATATTTTACACTGTCCGAAGTTAGTGAAATATAATACCCTGAACATAAAAACACATTTAAGGCATTTCGTTTTATATAATTGTCTTGAGGAATCTATTAATGTGTGTTATTTCCTCGTTTTATGTATGCTTAGTAGCACAATTAAGGTTTACAAGACCGTAAAATTGTATTATTTGACAAGAAATATATCCTGATTTCCTAAATAAACATTATTACTATAAAATACTTAAAACTTCTGCGATATTTATAATACTGCACAACATTCTCCAGTCCATGGGTTGGGCGTGGTCAGCGGTTTAGTCTCCAGACTGTGAAACCGAATGATTCATGGTTCGCGACTCCATTGCTCTTAGTCAGTGAATGCTCTATGAAAGTGACGATCAAATTTTGCCAGTCAATTAGACAAAATATAAATTATGTTACTTCCAAAATCAGGAACAGTTACGAACACTTCAACGAAAATTCTGAACAACCAATCTATTAAACATTCGAAGTCAGCGAAAAGCATATATTAATATACAGCGTGACTTGTTTCTTTCATGTGATATGCTAATACACAGCAATTTCTTTTTTTCATATACAATATACGGAGTGACTTGTTTCTTTCAAAATGATAATCGCCCATTACTAGATGTACCAGAAATTAATTTATTTTTCTTACTTATACTACACATAAACTGGTGTTTGCGACTAGAATGATTTGATGTACGATCTGTTTGATATTTTATAGTGTTTTATTTAATTACCAGAGAATTTATAAATAAAGCTACCAAGTGTTTGTGATTCCGTTATTACAACTAACAAAGATTATTGTTAAACTACGTCTAATATTCATATCTTTGTTACTAGCACTGCAGACATTAATGCTAAGTTACATATAAATTGGTAGAAGCAAGAAAGGTTTAAAACTTGTTATTAAAATAATGAAATACAAAAACTAGGGCTACGAAAAAACAAATACTACCTTTGTAACTATCTTTTTACTGTTGTTTGTTCAGTCTTATCGACTTAGGCCTAATTGGAGATTAATGAGTATCGTGTTGGAAGAGAGAAAAAACATTAAAAATGAAATGAAATCTGATCTTAACAGAAGTATTTCAAACTTTCTTACACATAATTCATATGTCCACAAAATTCTCAATCTTTAAAAATCATCCATGTAGAAAATTGCATCGAAGGTTGTTCACGCAACCATAACCTTTTACGACTCCAGAAGACGTCATGCAGTAGTTACAAAAGGTATACTGCGCAAGCGCGATGCAGCTCAGAAACCTATATTACCATACCTTAAAGTTTACTTGTATATAAAAATAACCATTGAATATATTCAAATTAATACTGATTACACTATTGTTATCCTATTTTTTATTCATTGTTGTTTCTGTTCCTGCTTTTAAATGACAGGCCTATAATTTACAAATTAAATTGTATTTTAAATTTTCCTTCGTCCTGAAACACCGCAAAAATCTCACTGTCAGACCCTTTTGCACGCTATCTTTCGCATGATAAAAATAATTACGTGTAATGCCTAATAAAAGTTTCATAAGAGTCTATATTTAACCTGACATTCATGTTGGGTCTTGACATTTCTAGAGACTTGATAAAAACAAATATTGTATAAAAACACAGTATCGTTGTTGTTAACAGTTTATCCAAGCTGCGAGAAATTTAATTACTGAATTAATTAGTAAATCAGTTCAAAGCTATAGTTTTTTTCTTTAGTTTATGCTGTAAATACGAGTTGAAATTTCATGTTTTATTTGCGAGTTAGGCCTACTAACAAACGTAATATATAAAATTATTCTCGAAGAAATAATTGATTCCTTGCAAATAAGTGAACTGGTCTTTATACTATTTTTACCGAATAATTATATGAATACAACAAATGGTTATAATTCATACAAATAGAAACTAATTAATCTCGTGCCTTATTTATAGCAGCACGTTCTTCGACTAACTGACGCTTAGTGGATGTCACAGCTTTCAACCTATACTCTTATAAAAAACAAGAACTTAAGAAATACCTACAGTCAAAGCTATATTTTCATATCAAATATTGCTCTATTAAAAATATCCGTCAGCGTGTTCAGTCGTTAGGCAAATTTGTTTGGATTATTTATTAGAAATAATGCTAAGTCCAGTCGATAATGAATTTATTCTTATTTAACATAACAATGTTTTGAGACAACAGAGGAAGACGTATTGGTCAATCTCGGCTCTCTCATCATCTAAGTCTGAACTAAACTAAAAAATTATTGAATATATAAATAAAACAGTAAAGCTAGCCCTTATTATTCACATAATTATTAAGATTTATCTTAAACTTAAATTTTCTGTCACCACACATTTGAATGCTACCCAAAGTCCAACCATTCTGTTAAAAAACGAAAAATGCCTTACTTCAAGACTACTTCCCTGTCAAATTTTATATTTGTGTTCCCTAGTCCTACTGTTAAGTATGAAAAAAGATGATACATCAACACCATCAGTTCCATTTACAATCTTAAACACCTCAATCAGATCCACTGTAAATATTATTTTAAGAAAAAACAGTTTTAAAGATTTCAGTCTTTCCATCCCAGCACTCAAGCAGTCTCTGAAACTTTTTCAACAATTCAAAGTATTTCCTGAGGTAATGAACCAAAAACAAACACAGTACTTCAAATGTGGCCAAACCAATGACCTATAGAATCAAATTATAATCTCTTTAGACTCGTATGAAGTATTTCAGCAAGTACAATCTAAAACTCTGTCTTACCACTAGCAGCAGGACATTGCTTGGATGGCATTAGAGACTAATCGACTATCGCACCAAGATCCATTTCTTTCAGTCCCCTGCTGGTACAGTGGTAAGTCTACGGATTTACAACGCTAAAATCAGGGGCCCGAAACCCCTCGGTGAACTCAGCAGATAGCCTGATGTGGCTTTGCTATACGAAAACACGCATACCCTTTCTTTCATGACACTGTTAAGTGGCCCGGCCTGGCCAGGTGGGTTAAGGGGTTCGACTCATAATCTGAGGGTTGCGAGTTCGAATCCCCGTTGCACCAAACAGCCGTGGGGGAGCTATAATGTGATAGTAAATCCCACTATTCGTTGGTAAAAGAGTAGCCCAAGAGTTGGCGGTGGGTGGTGATGACTAGCTGCCTTTCCTCTAGTCTCACACTGCTAAATTAGGGACGGCTAGCGCAGATAACCCTTGCGTAGCTTTGCGCTAAATTCAAAACAAGCAAACCTTTTATGCAAAACCTTGTCAATTTGTCATTGTTGTTTGATATTAATCACAAAGGGGCTACCCATGCTATGTCCACCACTGGTATCAAAACTCGGTTTCTAGTGGTATGAGTCTGCAGACATACCACTGTGTCACTGGGGGCGGCTTCTTGTTAAATGCCTTAAGAAAACCCAGATGTACCAAATGAACCCGATTTCAGTCTTCCAAACAAGCAGTAACCTTTTCTAATAATGTCAAAAGATTTTCATGGCAAGATTTTCCCTCAGTAAAACCATGTTGAGTATCTATAAAGCTTTCAAACTTGTTAATGATTTTACAAAGCATCTTTTATCAGACTTTCCAAAACTTTACACACAACTTATGTATGACTAATATACATATAATTACTGTGATAATTTTTATCACCTCTCTCAAAAATAAAAGTTGCATTAATTAAATCCAATTCTATGATACCTGCTTACTGTTCAAGGATTTACAAAAAATAGTAGCAAGTGACTCACGTATCCAATCCTTAACCTCCTTCAAAATCCTTGGGGAAATATTATCTGGGACAGGTGGCTTATCATTTTTTAAAAACTTTAACTGAATTAATGCAGTCATCTTGTTTCCATCTATCAACTGTTTAATAATAACACACTGCTCAACTCTTCGTTAGTAATAACTGAAGAAGGTTTCGAGTTTACTAATTCACCCATCGCAAAGCACCTTTAGGATATATCTGAATTTCATTATAAAAACATAGTTTTCGGAATGCTTTACATGTGGACGCTTGATACATTAAGAATGGTTTGCCGAGAATATTTGCCCCAGGGTTCGTGGTTGCTCTCGAAGCTCTTGTATTCAAGCCTTCCTTTATAACCCTCGTTCTAACATTGTTTACCCTAACGTATTCGAATAAGTCCTTCCCGTTAATATTTACATTTTCAGCCAACCTTTTCTCATACACCTTTTTCGATGTTCTAGTTTCCTGTTTGACCAACTTTACTTATCTTTTATAATCTTCTATTTCTCCCGTCATACCAGTCAATTTTTTTTTTTCCGGGTTACCTTCATTTATAGGCCTTACTTCCTAAATAGACTAGTCACTAATGGTACGTACGCCTAATTTCCTTATGAACTAATTTAACAGATTTCTTTGATAACAAACATGTTCACTGACGAACAGATGGACTGACTTTCATTGTTTAACTCATTAACTGACAGTGGACTGGATCAATTACTGATTCACTCACTTTTATATTTATAAAAGTTTTATACTGACTGCACGAAATTTCTATGTCAACTTGTCAACAACATGATTAACTCCTTCTAATAGAGAACCATCTTAACTGAAATATTAAAAATATAGCTTACAGCGATATATTTAAGTTTCAAAACGAGTACAGTAAATCTGTAAAATTACCCTAACGGACTAGAATGTATCCAATATCTGAAGTTCCTTTTCAACTTTAACTCATTGACTTCGGCTGCTCTAAACGCGCGCAGAACTTTTACTCATCCTTGTTCAGCTGCCGAAGGCGAATCGTACGTAACCTACACGTCGATTTGTTTGTAGTTAACTGCACCACTGTGCCACTGGGGGGCCTTATCGAACGAATTAGCAGTCAATTGGTTAAATGAGTTAACAGAATAAATTAAACAGTTAATAATTATTTTTAATAGCAGGAACACTGTTGGAATTATGTATATTTTGCAACGAATATTTTCTATATACTAACTGGTCCAATGTCTCTTTTTCTTTTTAAAGAAAATAAGTAGAAATGTTGTACAAATTAAAACATTATTTAAAATCATTATCTGACTCAGTGATGACGAGAAACCCGAGCCGTTTTTGCATATAAATTTCATTATCTGACTCGTTTTCCAGTATAGAGGTGTCACTGTGCATTAAATAAAATTCATAAACTGGAAAAAAATATATTATCAAAACTTATGTACCACATTACTTCATTAACAAGTGACACGACTGTTGGGTGTTTTCTTCAAGGCTAAGATATGCATTTATTTCATCAAGAAAGTTGGTAGATTTCTGAAATAAAATTAGTTTTTCATGGTATTATGCGTTGATATCTCGCTCACGACAATTAACGAGTGACTAACAAACTCAGACGCAGTGTGATAAGTCTGAAGAGTGAACTTTTTTTTTCGCTACAGAAAAAAAGTTAAACAGCCACAAGTACGGTAAATATACAGACGATTCAATGAACCGTATATTGAACAAAATGAATCATTGTGAAATAAAAAAATAAAAAAACAGTAAATAACATTCGACTCTGTAACTGTGAGTTTGACTGCAGTATCCACGACAAAATAAACGTACCTGTATCAGGCCAAGGCCATCAAGCTCTGAGGTAAACCTTGGTTGATGCAAACGACCTTGGAAATAATATTATTGTAGGAAAGTTTTGAAAATCATTGTGGTACTCACGTCATAATCACATTTTAATTATTTAAAAAAATGTTCCTATTTAGCATTTTATCAGATAACATACGAGTTAGAATCCATCCTTTGTAAAAAAAAGGGTGAAAAAAGAAAAAATTAACATGCTACACAGGTCGAAATAAAAGTTTATCCCAAAATTATTTTTTGCAAGAAACAAACAGGTGTAAAAAAAAAAATTAACACACTTGAAATTTCGGCAAGATAATTAAATGTGTGTGTGGATAACCAATAGGTTAGCTCGCTTGTGTCCCATTCGCTGGACATTTATAATAATTTTTGTAGTGGGGGTGCTGAAAAACCATCGAAAGCCTGAATCTGATTAGAACCATGCATGCGCAGCATCCACATGCTTCAAACCAGGAGGCGCTACTGCGCCCTTCTATTTGTATTCGATTACTTAAAATCGCGTTGTTGAACTTTATTTTGAAGAAGGAACTCAAAACATGAGGCCTAGTTTAAATGAATATATATTTTTGTAACATCTAGTTATTCATGGTGTTAGTTCAGTTACGGTAAAATTAGAGATCTCTTTAATACTGTAAGTGATACGGTAGCATTTGTCACTAAAGAACGAAAAAAAATGTTGTTTTTTTTCTTAAAGAATAACTTTACACATGATACTCAACAGAAAACAACTATATATATACACTAGATTGGTTAGATATGTAGTACAATTAACTTCCAGGTTGCTTAATATGTTTTATGCCCAATAGATAACGCCATAGTAAGTTATCATATTATTGATGTTTCTCAACTTCGGCAAAAAAAAAAGGTAAATTTAGGCAAAAATATATAAACCAAAAAACACCTATGGGTTTCCGACCTCTCTTTAGCGACCTCTTTTCGGAAAAATAAATTTTCTACCTCATTTCTTGCACCCCACTACTACAGTGGTATGTCTATAGATTTACAACACTAAAATTAGGGGTTCAATTCCCCTCGGTGGGCTCAGCAAATATCCCAATGTGGTTTTGTCATTTAAAAAAAAAAACGCACACACTTCATTTCTTTATATAGATATAAATATTTTTCCTATAACTGATTATATTTTGATAGCGTTTTGTTGTTACACTATAATATATCGTTCAGAAAAAAAGCCCACAGTTACAATAAATATGCAAATCTTCCTTTGTGTTTCCCTCTGATTAATGACTCATTACTTTATTGGCACACCAAATATTTCAATAACTTCCTTTATAACCTGAGATTTATAAATTTTAAAAAATTGGCTCTTATATCTATATCAGAGCTCTCTTTTTTTTTGGTAGTAGTAAGCATTTTGATGTAATAAGAAACAGAGGCCTCAGTAATCTTACCCCATCGAAATTGGTCGCAGAAATTGTTGAAGTAGACCAGATTTTTCTATTTCATGAAGTTGTCTCACTTTAGTGGCTCTGTGGTAGGTGGAAGATTTCGCAAATTCGTGGATATTTCACACGTACCACGTCACTACGTCATATAACCTAAAAATTATGGTTTTAACGAACCATTACCATTGTATTCCATGGCCCATACATTACGTTTCGATTTCATATTGAACTAACGCCACTGCGTTCTACAAACCAAACATTATGTTTCAGTTTCATATCGATACACAAATAAAACATTGATTCTAACATTATGTGAACCTGTAATTATATTTATGTTTCATATGATTGTTTAACAAAGATTTGTTTAATGTTTCTGATTCGCTAATACTTTCGTTGTTGTTTTTTATTATAGTTTTAATTTTCACTATTTTCACAAAATAGGCCTATCTCAGCATAACGAAGGAAAAGCAGGCTAACGTGAGCTTTAATTAATCTTTGACGATTTTCTTATGCGTCTCACTTATATATAGGCTCGGCATGACCAGGTGGTTAAGGCACTCGATTCGTAATCTGAGGGTTGCGCGTTCGAATCCCCGTCACACCAAACGTGCTTGCCCTTTCAGCCGTGGGGACGTTATAATGTAACGGTCAATCTCACTATTCGTTGAAAAAAGAGTAGCCCAAGAGTTGGGGGTGATGATTAGCTGCCTTCCCTCTAGTCTTACACTGCTAAATTAGAGACGGCTAGCGCAGATAGTCCTCGTGGAGTTTTGCGCAAAATTCAAAGACAGAACACTTATTTATTGTTTTATGTTCAGTTTTGAAACAGTTTGTTTGTTTGTTTTTTTAATTTCGCACAAAACTACTCGAAGGCTATCTGTGTTAGCTGTCCCTAATTTAGCAGTATAAGACTAAAGGGAAGGCAGCTAGTCATCACCACCCACCGCCAACTCTTGGGCTACTCTTTTACCAACGAATAGTGGGATTGACCGTAACATTATAACGTCCCCACGGCTGGGAGGGCGAGCATGTTTGGCGCGACGGGGATGCGAACTCGCGACCCTCAGATTACGAGTCGCACGCCTTAAACACGCTTGGCCATGCCGGGCCCATTTTGAAACACACATCACCAATATATAACAATGGTTCAAATAAATTCCTAAATAATCAATTTTCTTAATGTTTAGTGCAGTTCATTAAATCGCTTCAAATAAACAATTATATAAGTACTCTAATCAGACAAGACTAATAATTCGAAAACGGTATTTATTGAAAATAATTCTAGTACAGAGTTTAAAACTACGATTCGTCATCAAACCAGTCTATAATCTCAATAATATTGGTTTAAAATAATATTTAATGAGTAGCTTTCACTGAAAATATAACTGTAACGTATTATTTTGTGTCATTTGATTAAAATTAGCGATTAGCGCTAAGTTCGGTCCAAATAATGATATCTAATTACTATATTTCTTATGTAGTGTTTGTTTTAGATTACATTCACTGGTAGGCCTAACTTTAATAACGTTTCAACATAAATTTAAAAAACTAATGTAAGCCTGTCGAGAGCCTTCACTACCTGGCCATGCCGAACCGCAACATTTTCATCGGAATGAATGCTGGTTAACAAATCAACTCGATCTAGCATTTTTATGTTATTCATGTTTTATACTTACTACAGAGAACTTCAGGTAATACAGACACCTCAGTTTTCGTGAAATGTTAGAATTCACAAGTAATTATTCAATAAACAGAAAAAAATATTAATATAATAAAAAGTAGCATACAGAAATATCATATCGTATGGCATTTCTAAAATAAATCGATAATTGTCGTCAAAACAGAAACGTATTAATATTTTTAGAGCATTTAGACCCTCTCGATACAAATGTTAAAATCATATATAGTGTGAACTTGTTGAATAAATTTGATAAAATCGAGAATAATTACTGAAAAACATTATAAATTTGTCCAACAGATGCCGCTACAGTGAAATAAACATGAAAATACGTACTGATTTATGCCTGTAAAATATAATAATAGTTTTTAACAATTGAAATTAGTAAAACATTAATTCCTGCTCACTTTTAAGCAAATTATATAGAGTTTAAAATCTCACAGTGGAAAAAAACATTACGTTTTGCTCTGTAATTTGGGAAAAATACATTTGGTGAATTCTCGTAAAAGTTTATCCTGACGATCGCTCTTGCTATGAGTTGTAACATTTTAACACAATATTCTTTATCCTGTCTTGAAAAAAGTTTTGTAACTAGAATACAAAATCCCATTTCAACCACACTCTGTCATTCACATCCATTGCAAACGACGCGTTTTATTCGATACAGAGCAGAGATGCCAACCATTATGATTTTGGTGTGTACGTTACGACTATACGCTCATACAGACAAATATTACGACTTGTTGCAACTCCCAAATTATTATATATTATATAGACCTATACAATAAAATGATAAATTGTTCCCCCAGGGCTTGAAAGGGGTGAAAAGAAAATTTCAAGTGAGATACAAATAAATTTTGATAATAAATAAAAGACATAGTTTAAATGGCTACTTGAGATAATCATGTTTGTGCTTAAAATAGTAAAAAATATTTGTATCTTCGACGTCTACCAATAGTTTGAGTGCGGTGCTTCTCCATACTGGGTACGTGGGGGGAATTCATAGTTACGTCATCAGTGCTTCTCAGCCAATCAGCGCTCGCGTAGATGAGTATTTCTCGTTTTCTAATCGGCATAGAAATACCAATGCGATCGTTTACAAGATGAAAAAAAAGAGACCTCGTTCACCAGATTGTCATGTTTCTGGCAAATCTAAAAGGACTAAAACTGTGAATCAAAAATTTAGGAAAGAGTATAGTGCAAAATATCCGGTCATTGCATCAAAAGTCAGTGACAGTCATGCGTTTTGTATAGTTTGTCACATCGCATGGCGGGATAAATGATTGTTTCAGACATACAAAATTGGCATCTCACCAACAAAAGGCTGAGGCGAAGACAAAAACAATGCAGATAACGACATTCATGAGTAAGAATTCAGAATATGAAAAATAATTTTTTTAAATTTATTTATTAAATACACAAAACACAGTCATAAATGAGCAATCTATAACAGTAATAAATAATAATAGTTATAATAATAATATAATAATAAACAGCTTAGAGACATTGGTCAGGCCTAGTAGCCGCAAATGATAAAGGA
This sequence comes from Tachypleus tridentatus, assembly GCF_004210375.1. Lineage (NCBI taxonomy): Eukaryota > Metazoa > Arthropoda > Merostomata > Xiphosura > Limulidae > Tachypleus > Tachypleus tridentatus. The sequence goes on along the minus strand of NC_134836.1, from coordinate 117,884,238 downwards.
CTCTGTCTACAACCATTACGCTCAGTCAGTTGAAATAGTTGGCATATCTTACAGAGCTCATGAAGCTGGCTGGGATATAATAAACACAGCAGTGGTTATTGTTAATTTTTGTTGTTTTGAATTAAGCACAAAGCAACACAATGGGCTATCTGGGTATCGAGGCCCGGTTTTTAACATTGTAAGTCCGCAGACATACCGCTGAGTCACTGGGGGGCCGCAGTGGTGGGAATACTATTGGCGTAAACAGTTTGGTACAATCGTGACTGTTTTGGTGTGAAAGACCTTGATGTGTTTGCAAAGAATGATCATAATGAATTATATTTGTGTTATATTTATAATGATACGGCTGACATAGTGCAACTAAAACACTATAACTAATCACTCTTCTTGAAAAATCCTAAACGATTGGTTTGTGATAAATTTCACTCAAACCTTCTTTGTTTGTTTTGAATTTCGCGCAAAGCTAAACGAGGGCTATCTGCGTTAGTCGTCCCTAATTTAGCAGTTTAAGAATAGAGGGATGGCAGCTAGTCATCACCACTCACCGCCAACTCATGGGCTACTTTTTTACAACGAATAGTGGAATCGACCATCTCGTTATAACGTCCCCACGGCTGAAAAGGCGAGCATGTTTGTTATGACGGTGTTTCGAACCCGCGACCTTCGGATTACGAGTCGAGTGCCTTAACCACCTGGCCATGCTGGGCCTCGCTCAAAGCTATCTGAGGGTTATAACATAACATAGAATAAACACTAATGTCTTTATGACAGACATACATAATTACAATTGTGGCTCACCAGCTCATAATAAGCAATCATACCACAACAATTGTTATAATACACGTCTTGTTCTCGGCTAATCGATACTACACTAAAATATGTAGGTATAATAAAAAAAAGACTACAAAACTCTGATTCATTTTGTTTTGTTTGTATCTTTATGATTTTGTAAATATACATCACGTATCTGTTCAAATCTGTTCAAAAACTTCCTTGTTCGTAAGTTTCATTGAATAATTAGGATATGTCTTGCAGAGAGCCTGTATGGCACTGTCTTCATCTATACTGTATCTACAGCTCAAGATAAGTTAACACCTCCTTCTGATTAACACATAGTTACTTCTCTTCATAGCTTATTATGATAAGCCTGGTGTGTTTATGTGTTGCAGGAGAGAATAAATTTAAGTGTTATAATGAATATCTCTTCTCACAAACACAGGATGTTCTGTCAGGCCTCGGCATGGCCAGATGGTTAAGCCATTCGACTCGTTATCTGAGGGTCGCGGGTTTGAATCTCCCGTCACACTAAACATGCTCGTCCTTTCATGTTAGTCAAGGTAGGTGTAGGTGAGTAAAACGTGTTTTAATTAATGCGATTGATGCAAGAGAAAGGAAGTTTAGGCTTATAAGAGACTCGTAAACAGATGCAACGCCTAGGTGAACTCGATGTCTTTACATCAAAATTTAGACTAATGCTAAGAAGAGAAGCCGAGACAACGTTTGTTTGGGTTTTTTTTTTCTTAATTTCCCGCAAAGCTACACGAAGATTATCTGCACTAGGCGTCCCTAATTTAATAGTGTAAGACGAGGAAAGGCAACTAGTCATCACCGCCCGCCGCCAACTCTTGGGCTAATCTTTCACCAGCAAATAGCGTGATTGACCGACACATTATAACGCCCCCACGACTGAAAGGGCGAGCATGTTTGGTGGCTGGATTTGAACCCTCGACCTGCAATTTGCGAGTCGAGTCCCCCCTAACCATGTCAGTGTATGTTCAATGGATGATTCTAAATCTAATGGGTGTTCTTCAGTTATTACAGATTTCCAGAGTTTGAATGAACATTTATTGGTCGTTGTACTGTGACCCCGGTGCATTTTCTGTATCAGAGGTTACCCAAGGCTCCAGCTTTCCTACCTTATCTTGATTTTGTAATTTATAAATTTCTGAGGAAACGTTTCCAAATAAATCTCGCTAATGAAAATAAATTGAGTTTCCATATGATATCTTACCATATATAGTACGTTGTATGTTAATACTAAAATAAGTCATCAATATATAAATAAGCGTTTCCTTAGAAAGTACAAATCGAATAAAAAGGTTTCATTCTCAGAAACTCTTCAGTTACATTGTAAAAACTTGTTAACTGACATTTCTAATCTTTAGTGACGTAAGTTGACTCACTTTAGGGACGACAACAACATTAACAACTTAGTCACCCAGCATGGCCAAGCGTGTTAAGGCGTGCGACTCCTAATCTGAGGGTCGCGGGTTCGCATCCCCGTCGCACCAAACATGCTCGTCCTTTTAGCCGTGGGAGCGTTATAATGTGACGGTCAATCCCACTATTCGTTGGTAAAAGAGTAGCCCAAGAGTTGGCGCTGGGTGGTGATGACTAGCTGCCTACCCTCTAGTCTTGCACTGCTAAATTAGGGACGGCTAGCGCAGATAGCCCTCGAGTAGCTTTGTGCGAAATTCAAAAAACAAACAACTTAGTTTCAGTTTCTCAAACAACAATGTATTAGGCTGCAATTTTAACATCACTTTTACATACATAATATCGAGCAATAATCAATCATTCACGTGAAACGTAAAATAAAAACCGTATGTATACACACAAAACGTGGAATCTAATTTATATCAACACGTAAGTCTCCTACATGAAACTGTAAGGTATATCACGTAAACCTCGTATAATTCACTTCCTACACAATGTCGCTTATGTACAATAATGTGACCACACGAATACCACACTAAATGATAAATATTTAGGTTTACAAGTGAATAAATATACCATACGCTAAGCCTTCAATTCGACCTCAAGAAATAAAAACTTGAGTCGGAACAAAAGAAAAACAAACCATTTATATCGGATGGTTTTAGTTTTAGTTTAGTCTTATTTAATTTAAGTCGAGTTTTTATAGTCAGAAGTGTTAATCCTGCGACTTCAGTGATCGTACAGCCATACACGTAACGTAAAAACAACAACAAATAACTATGCGAGTCAATAAAACAACTTTCATTAGGGCGTAAGAAACAATCAGTCGTTTTTACGGTTCTGGTGTAAAACACTGCTTGAAGAAACTGCCTTTTAAATATCTTAGTTTGTGTTCTTATGTTTTTTTAAATGTTCAATCGAAATGTAATGAAACGTCTTTCGTTTGAATAGCAGCCATTAAACGGTTAGCTTTTGTGAATGCATTAGTTTTATTATATGCTTTCTGAATATAAAACAGTAGGATATTCCCTGCTCCGGCCCTGTGGGAAATATGTATAAATAGGAAAACTGTATTTGGACCAGAAAGTTGTATATTTTTTTCTTGCTGGGAAGAGACGTCGAATGAACTAAAAGAAACCCCTGTCGGAAACTGCTCTGAACATTTCTTAATGTTAATAGGGGCATGAGATTGTTGGGTTAGAAACATCTCGAAGCCAACAGCCATTAGCTGCTAACAACGTTGTTTTCTTGTATTTTTTAGTAAGCTACCAGACGTTTCGAGATATTTCTTATTTGCTTGTTGTCGCTAAATTACCCGACATTGAATGCCTGGTTTTATTTCTTGCGTATAAATAGAAATAATTACATCTGTACTCAGTAGATTCATAACCTACCACCTACTACGCTTATTCTATGGAGGCATTATACTGTTCAGATCAATCAAATACTTCGATAGATGGGGTTCTCTCACTGCCTTCCCTCTAGTCTATAACTTCTACGCCCGCGTCGCGCTAAACATGCTCGCCCTCCCAGCCGTGGGGGTGTATAATGTGACGGTCAATCCCACTATTCGTTGGTAAAAGAGTAGCCCAAGAGTTGGCGGTGGGTGGTGATGACTAGCTGCCTTCCCTCTAGTCTTACACTGCTAAATTAGGGACGGCTAGCACAGATAACCCTCGAGTAGCTTTGTGCGAAATTCCCAAACAAATAAACAAACTATAACTTCTATATTAAGGAGAGCAACAGATATCCTCGATTAAAGATAGTCCTAATAGCTTTACTGTAAACAAACTGAATTACGTCAAAAACTAAAATGTTTGGTGAATAATTTATATATGTCTGCTTTTACAAACAAAGACTTTGTTTTTATTGTAAGGATTTTTAAAAACAAAGAGTCGGGAAATAATGACTCTCATGTGTCTGGAGAATTTCATGTTTATACTAATAAAATTTCAGACTGTCTAGAGTTTAATGTTTATACTGATGACACTTCAGACTGTCTAGAGTTTAATGTTTATACTAATGACACTTCAGACAGTCTAGAGTTTAATGTTTATACTGATGACACTTCAGACTGTCTAGATCTTAATTTTTATACTAATGACACTTCAGGTTGTCTGGAGCTTAATGTTTATACTAATGACACTTCAGGTTGTCTAGAATTTAATGTTTATACTGATGACACTTCAGGGTGTCTATAGTTTAATGTTTATACTGATGACACTTCAGACTGTCTAGAGTTTAATGTTTATACTGATGACACTTCAGACTGTCTAGATCTTAATGTTTATACTAATGACACTTCAGGTTGTCTAGAGCTTAATGTTTATACTAATGACACTTCAGACTGTCTAGATGTTAATGTTTATACTGATGACACTTCAGACTGTCTAGAGTTTAATGTTTATACTGATGACACTTCAGACTGTCTAGAGTTTAATGTTTATACTGATGACACTTCAGACTGTCTAGAGTTTAATGTTTATACTGATGACACTTCAGACTGTCTAGATCTTAATGTTTATACTAATGACACTTCAGGTTGTCAAGAATTTAATGTTTATACTGATGACACTTCAGGGTGTCTAGAGTTTAATGTTTATACTGATGAAACTTCAGACTGTCTAGAGCTTAATGTTTATATTGATGAAACTTCAGACTGTCTAGAGTTTAATGTTTATACTGATGACACTTCAGGTTGTCTAGAGTTTAATGTTTATACTGATGACACTTCAGGTTGTCTAGAGCTTAATGTTTATACTAATGACACTTCAGGTTGTCTAGAATTTAATGTTTATACTGATGACACTTCAGGGTGACTAGAGTTTAATGTTTATACTAATGACACTTCAGACTGTCTAGAATTTAATGTTTATACTTATGACATTTCAGACTGTCTAGAGCTAATGTTTTTACTGATGACACTTCAGATTGTCTACAGTTAAATGTTTATACTGATAACACTTCAAGTTGTCTAGAGTTTAATGTTTATACTGATGACACTTCAGGTTGTCTAGAGTTTAATGTTTATAATGATGACACTTCAGGTTGTCTAGAGTTTAATGTTTATACTGATGACACTTCAGGTTGTCTAGAGCTTAATGTTTATACTGATGACACTTCAGACTGTCTAGAGTTTAATGTTTATACTGATGACACTTCAGACTGTCTAGAGTTTAATGTTTATACTGATGACACTTCAGGTTGTCTAGAGTTTAATGTTTATAATGATGACACTTCAGGTTGTCTAGAGCTTAATGTTTATACTGACGACACTTCAGACTGTCTCGAGTTTAATGTTTATACTGATGACACTTCAGACTGTCTTGAGTTTAATGTGTATACTGATGACACTTCAGACTGTCTATAGTTTAATGTTTATACTGAGGACACTTCAGACTGTCTAGAGTTTAATGTTTATACTGATGACACTTCAGACTGTCTCGAGTTTAATGTTTATACTGATGACACTTGAGGGTGTGTAGAGTTTAATGTTTATACTGATGACACTTCAGACTGTCTAGAGTTTAATGCTTATACTGATGACACTTCAGACTGTCTCGAGTTTAATGTTTATACTGATGACACTTCAGGTTGTCTAGAGTTTAATGTTTATACTGATGACACTTCAGACTGTCATGAGTTTAATGTGTATACTGATGACACTTCAGATTGTCTAGAGTTTAATGTTTATACTAATGACACTTAAGACTGTCTATAGTTTAATGTTTATACTGATGACACTTCAGGTTGTCTAGAGCTTAATGTTTATACTGATGACACTTCATATTGTCTAGAGTTTAATGTTTATACTGATGATTTTTCAAACTGTCTAGAGTTTAATGTTTATACTGATGACACTTCAGACTGTCTAGAGTTTAATGTTTATACTGATGACACTTCAGGTTGTCTAGAGTTTAATGTTTATACTGATGACACTTCAGACTGTCTTGAGTTTAATGTGTATACTGATGACACTTCAGACTGTCTATAGTTTAATGTTTATACTGAGGACACTTCTGACTGTCTAGAGTTTAATGTTTATACTGATGACACTTCAGACTGTCTACAGTTTCGTGTTTATACTGATGACACTTCAGACTGTCTACAGTTTCATGTTTATTCTGATAAAAGAAGTCTTCTGTTTTCACAAACAACTGTCATTGGTCTTAAAGAACTAGATTTATTTCCTAAGTTGCAAAGGAAAAATCTTGTAGGTAATGTGAGTAAAAATCTACTTGTTTGATGGGCTTGTCGCATGTTTCTCTGGAAAGGGACAGCTAAAGTTGAAATGGTATTTTTAAACACCGAGTTATTCACTTTTATGAGATTTCTGACCACAGACTTCAGTTGTATGGAGTAGAGAACAGGTAGATGTTTTTGTAAACTACATCTGTATGGAGTAGAAGACTGGTAGATGTTTTGGTCTATGTTATTGTAAACTACATCTGTATGGAGTAGACGGCTGGTTGGCGTTTTGGTCTATGTTATTGTAAACTACATCTGTATGGAGTAGAGGAGTGGTAGACATTTTGGTCTATGTTATTGTAAACTACATCTGTATGGAGTAGAAAACTGGTAGACATTTTGGTCTATGTTATTGTAAACTACATCTGTATGGAGTAGACGACTGGTAGATGATTTGATGTATGTTATTGTAAACTACATTTGTATGGAGTGGAGGACTGGTAGATGTTTTGGTCTATGTTATTGTAAACTACCTCTTTATGGTGTAGGGAACTGGTAGATGTTTCGGGCAATGTTATTGTAATCTACATCTGTATGGAGTAGACGACTGGTAGATGATTTGATGTATGTTATTGTAAACTACATCTGTATGGAGTAGAGGACTGGTAGATGTTTTGGTCTATGTTATTGTAAACTACATCTGTATGGAGTAGAGGACTGGTAGATGTTTTGGTCTATGTTATTGTAAACTACATTTGTATGGAGTAGAGGAGTGGTAGACATTTTGGTCTATGTTATTGTAAACTACATCTTTATGGAGTAGAGGACTGGTAGATGTTTTGGTCTATGTTATTGTAAACTACATCTGTATGGAGTAGAGGACTGGTAGACATTTTGGTCTATGTTATTGTAAACTACATCTGTATGGAGTAGAGGACTGGTAGATGTTTTGGTCTATGTTATTGTAAACTACATCTGTATGGAGTAGACGACTGGTAGGCGTTTTGGTCTATGTTATTGTAAACTACATCTGTATGGAGTAGAGGACTGGTAGACATTTTGGTCTATGTTATTGTAAACTACATCTGTATGGTGTAGGGAACTGGTAGATGTTTCGGGCAATGTTATTGTAATCTACATCTGTATGGAGTAGACGACTGGTAGATGATTTGATGTATGTTATTGTAATCTACATCTGTATGGAGTAGACGACTGGTAGATGATTTGATGTATGTTATTGTAAACTACATTTGTATGGAGTGGAGGACTGGTAGATGTTTTGGTCTATGTTATTGTAAACTACATCTGTATGGTGTAGGGAACTTGTAGATGTTTTGGTCTATGTTATTGTAAACTACCTCTTTATGGAGTAGACGACTGGTAGGCGTTTTGGTCTATGTTATTGTAAACTTCATCTGTATGGAATAGAGGACTGGTAGATGTTTGGTCTATGTTATTGTAAACTACATCTGTATGGAATAGAGGACTGGTAGATGTTTGATCGTTATGCTTCTATTGTTCATCTGCTCAGGGTTTAAGAGTAGTCGATGTTTTGGTTTCTACATTTTTCGACTGTATCTTCCACAAGTATAGAAATGTCCGACGTTTCGGTCTTTGTACTTATGGACTACATCTGTTTCGAGTATAGGAGTGACTTTTCTGTATCTGGACTAATTGGCTGGTGACTTTAACACAGAAAGCGAAACATAGTCCACTGTTATAGTTCAGTCAGATCAAATGACCTTTAACTGATGAATTATTAAAATTAATCAAATAACAGAAGATTAATAAATTCTGAGAATTATTGAATAGCATTGATGATATTGGTAACATTAATTATATTGGATAGTACTGATCGTATTTCTCTCTCTTTGCTCTGTTTTGTTTTACAAGAAATAGCCTTACAATACTGTTTTTCTCGTTACTTATGTTATTTCCCTTACAACTTAAAAAGCGAGACTTTCCCCACAGTTTGATTCAACTACTGGTTTATTTTTAAAATAAAATTTATTTATCTGAATCGTGTTAAGATTGTAATTCATCTGTATCGAGTTTCTTTGTAGTTAAGTACAAAGCTACACAAAGGGCTATCTGTGCTCTGCCCACCACGGGTTTTAAAACCCAGTTTCTAGGGCTGAAAATCCGCAGACACGACGCTGTGCCATTGAGGGGCCATCTATGGTGAAATTGTCTAGTTTGTACCGTTCCTTTTTTATTTTCCATAGGCAGTTGGTGTATCGTAGCTTATATTCTTATTTCAGTAGATCGAGAATGTATTGTTTTGTTTTCCATAGGTCATTAGTGTTTTGTAGTTTATTTATCTGTATTTTCCACAGATTGAAATACTTTCTGATATGTACTGGTTTTTTTCACGTTCCAAAACGTAGTTTATTTATCATAATTTTAAAAATACAACTCGAAACTTACTGATATTTACGTTAACGTTTCTTGCATATTTTTCCAAATAGTGAATGACGTTCAATACGGCTTGTACCTATTCTTTAGGCCCTTCTTTTATTTATTTCATTTTACATTTTTAGAAGTACCGGCGGTGGATATAAGAGACCTAAGGAGTCTTAGCCGATCCAAATAAACCATCCCTGTGTTTATATATCTATATATATATGTCCCTTGCTGGGACAGTGGTAAGTATTCGAATTTACAACGCTAAAATCAAAGGTTCGATTCCTATCGGTGAACAGCAGATACACCGATGTGGCTTTGCTATAAGAAAAACCACTGACACGTACACACACACATACACCTATATGCATATGGTATTTACGGAGAGACAAATGGAAAGAAGGGGTGTTATGTGAATCACTAAAGATAGTTTATTTATTTAGGGGTACCCACTCCCAATATGTGACAGAATAACCCAGACTAAACTTACTCATCTTCTCTGCTCAGTAACGACATTTGGAATTCAAAATGTTTCTTGCAGTTCAATACAATAATATCAATTTATTTTTATTATTTTCTGTTTTGAAACATAAGTACATCCACTGAACGTTATTCTTCATTGGTTGACATTCATATTCAAACGTGTCTTATTTTAGGATACTTTAGTACTTCGAATAAGCACTCTAGTGGCCACATTTATGACATGCGCATTTAGACGGTTCTTGAAGTCGTATGGTCATCATTCCTTCGTCATCAAAAATACGTTTACCGTCACTATCGAAACATTCTTTCAACACAACGGTCTTAGTTTCCATTACCGTTTCTCGACAGCATTGGCAGTCCTACAGATAGTAAACAATCATTCGTTTTGTTTAAAATGGAGTTGAGTGAATTTGCAAATATGACTTTTAAAATATAACTTTAGATGTCATTATTTATACAGTCTTACTATCTACAATGTAATTGAAGCATGGTACTACGTATTTTTTTTTAAAAAGTGTGATATAATAAATACCTGTTTCGTTTTGGATATTCGCACAAAGCTATACAAGAGCTATCTATGATAACCATCCCAAATGGGCCCGGAAATGGCCAGGTGGTGAGTGCGCTCGACTCGCAGTCAGTGGGTCGCTGCTTCGAATTCTCATCACACCAAGTATGCTATCCCTTTCAGCTGTGGGGGTGTTATAATGTAACAGCCAATCCCACTATTCGTTGGTAAAAGAGTAGCCCAAGAGTTGGCGGTGGGTGGTGATGACTGGCTGACTTCCTTTTAGTCTTACACTGCTAAATTAGGGGAAGGCTAGCGCATATAGCCCTCGTGTAGCTTTGCACGAAATACAAAACAAACCGAACAAAACCATCCCTAATTTTGAACTGAGAGATAAATTATTAAAAACACTCATCGCAAACTCTTAAGTTAGTTTTGGCTAAACGAATTTCGATTACAAATTCACTCGTTAAGATAATTCTAAAAACAAGAACAACTGACAATCATGATTAAATTATACAGCTTTTCTGTTTGTTTGTTTATTTATTTATTTAAAAACTCTGAACTAACTTTAAAAAATCCGCTAGGAGTCTTCACACTTGGCTGGATCTGTGAAACACAAGTTCCTTCGCATTTAGTTACAGTTACGGTTCCTTCGCACATGCGCACTACGTTTCCTACTTCGTCTTGTTCTTCCTTACTGATGTGAATTTCAGAGCGGTGAGTTGTACAAGTTGTTCGGTCCATAGTCGACATAGAATTCTTTAGGTCCGAAATATCCAGCGCGTTAGAATGGAAAAGAACATTTGACGTCAGGGTCAAACAAAAGGTTACAAGAGAAGCAGGTGTCCTCATCTGTTAATTAAAAAAAAAAAGTTTCACGGTTGCAGATGTAAAATAATTATTTGTTACCTGTGTATAAGACCTCCGTTATGGTTACCTAAGTTCTAATGTTCAGAGTTTAATACTATATCAACATAAAACAAACATTTAACAATACTTTTTTCGATACCGGCAACATAACTTAAATATTTTTTTTTATAAATACACGGTACAAGATAATTTATAGAATTAACTTATTTGTATTCACTTACTTTTCAATTTTAAAAGAAGTTCAATATTTTTTAATCAGTTTTGTCGCTTTCACTTCTAACAGAAAAATTAGTGATTCAAAAATGAAGCAAAGATTTGGATAGATATATTGTTATTTAAACAACAAAGGACTTATTTAAATATAATTTGTAAAACTCAAAGATTTGGTAAGCCTACCTTGTCAGTGTTACTCAGACTAGCCCTGTATCCGTTCCAGTTTCTTTATCTACTGTTCTGAAGATAGGAAGTAATTGGCTTTTAAAGTTATGCAGAATACATTATTGTGTTTAATCCGGTATTCGCTATTTTATCTTTTCCTAAAAAGGCCAACCTGGGAGTCCGCGTAATGGACGCATGCTGTACACGGCACGTGCACGAGTCCAACCCAGTCTCTGAAATCAAAGCGGACCACCCTTGAACTCTGAATTTAGTCTCCACAATTTTCGAGTAAATGCACTTTAAACGAAAGTATTTCTGCATGTACTACCAAACTAATCGAATGGCCTTTCCCGCCTTTTGTTCCCGGAAGTACTTCAGTCCCTGAAGAATCTGCTGGTAAATGGTTAATGTTCTTAATGTTAACCCTTCCTGAGGCCTTTATAAAGAACCCTAATTTTATACAAGTCTCCAACAGTGGTTAGCCGTGGAAAGCTGACTACAATTAGAATATCAATAACATTTTACGTTTTATCAAAAATTTCCGTAGAGCAGCAGTTTTATCTCAAATTTTATTGTATTTTTAGCCAGTTTAAAAAGTAATTAATGCTCCAAATTAACAAAATGGAACATTTAAAAAGTATCAATTACAAAATCAAAAATGTATCTTTTGACCAGTTCAGTATAAGGTAACAAGGATAACTAAACCTAACTACACCATCTTATCGGCAGCAGACTAACTCTAACTACACCAGCTCAGCTGTAGCAGATTAAACTGAGCCACATAAGCATAACTTATCGTTATAATGATGAAGGTAGTGACTATTCAACCACTTTAAGTATAAATTAATTGTTTCTCTGTATATTAAGATATGCTAATTGGGGCTTGGAATGTTCTGGTGGTTAGGGCACTTCACTTACAATCACCGTCGCCAAACTTTCTCGTTCTATAAGTTTATTGCCTGAGTCAGCCACTAGGTTGTAAACATCTTGGTTTACAAAAGTACCGGTAGGTCCAAAGTCAGTTGGGATTATGGAAATAAAATGGAAAGAAATTAATATTTTATATTCTAAGTTTCATCTTCTAATCTGCTGTTATTTGTAGTGATGTTGGCCGGAAATTGAACCTGTATGGTTTTGATAGAGAGGTTAGAGTGATTTCCACTCGTCTTCTCCGTTATGACTTGAATCAATTAACTTATTAGAACATTTTCAAGGAGACTATTCAGTATTTCCCGTCTTCTTTGCTAAGTCAACTGAAGGTGCTATCAGCGATAATATGTTCACTATAGATGGAGAGACTAGTAAATTTTGAAAATGGTAACTTAAATCAGTTAATTTGTATTAAATATACTTGGACATCATTTTACAGTAGTTAATAAATCATATGACAGCGCAATGTTATGAAACGTCTTCGTGAACGAAGCTTTTATGGGTGCTATATTATTGATATTATTTATTAAGAACTTCATTTCAGTTTTGATTTGTTGTTGTTATTGACTTTTATAAAAAATATCTAATTCGAAATTGGACAAGGTAAATCCCTTTCCGCGTCATTGTGTGAATATAATGTATAACGCTTCTTTTTACGACCATCAACCCACCTCAAAACATGATTATAATTAATTATGTTTCTCATAAGATATTAGTACTGGGCCTATCGTGTTTTTTAGCCCTGCATTTTTATCTAATCCCTTAGAGATTTTGAAGAAGCTAAAAAGTTTATGATATAATATCGCACATATCCATTTCTGAACACGAGTTCATTCATTCTAGAGCTTATTGGGCTGCCTGGAACTCAACAGTGACAAAAACTAACTTCCAAGTTGTCGATTTTTTGTTGTTTATTTGTTTGTAGTTAAGCTTTTTTCTTTTTTTTAATTTCGCGGAAAGCCATACGAGGGGCTAGTTATTCTTAATTTAGCAGTGTAAGGCTAGAGGGAAGGCAGCTAGTCATCACCACCCACCGCTAACTCTTGGGCTACTCTTTTACCAACTAATAGTGTGATTGATCACATTATAATGCTTCTACGGCTGAAAGAACGAGCATGTTTGTTGTGACGGGGGATTCGAACCCGTAATCCTCAGATTACGAGTCAAGTACCTAACCACCTGGCCATGCCGGCCCATTGTAGTTAAGCACAAAACTACACAATGGACTGTCTGTGCTCTATCCAGTGTGGATATCGAAATCCAGTTTCTAGTATTTTAAGTCCGCAAACAAACTGCTGTGCCCCAGGGAGGATACAACTCTGAGTAGCATTATTGTAATTAATTAATCTTCTCATATGACGTTATAGTATGTTATATTATCTAACACTGCATTCGTTATAACGTCCCCTAGAGATTTTCAGCAGTGAGAAGACTTAAATGTGGCCACAAAAATATTAGTACAAGTATGGGTAATACCTTACGCAAACGCAAACTAACGTGGCAGGGGTTTAGCTTAGAGAGAGAGATATCGTAAGAATTTTCTCTCCAACTGGGGTGTTCAGGAACGTTGTGGTTCTTCTTCGTCCCCTTTCGTGAAAGGTTATTAGGTTTAGTTGTTTTTTTTAGTAAATAATTTTTGACTCTTTTTTTGGGTGAAGGAGGTCACCCTAGACCTAGTATCCTAGACCGAGGCAAAGGCAGCATGGGAGAGAACGACCAGGTTCCGTCCCGAAAGGCAGAAGTCAAAGTAAATATGAACATGAAATCAAACGACCCGACTCAGGGTCTGGCAATAAAGTTGCCTGTGCTGGGATCTAAAAATCCAATGCCTAAGTTTTTGCTGTGGGGGGAAACGGGAGTACCCCGAGAAAACCCACTTTCACAGGACAGGCGCCGAAAGTTTTGCTTGTCCTGTGCCCGATATCTGAAAAAGAGAATACATATTATTAACATGAGTTTAATTCTTTAGATACTTTGTTGTGTAATTTGTGATTCTTGAAATATGTTGTAAGGTGAAATGTATTTTGTTGGTGCACTCGTTAATTTGTATAGTGATGCCGTTAGTTTGTTTCTGTTTTTTGCTTTTAGATAATATTTAAGTGATATTTCCGTTAGTCTATTTCTTAGTGTTGGTAAGTTACTAATTTGATGTATATAATTTACTGTTGTGAATGATGGTAGACTGAATGCAGATCTTAGTATTCTGTTCTGTTGAACTTGGATTTTCTGGAGTGTGTTATTTGACATATTGCATGTTACTTGACATCCGTACTCTATTAGTGGACGGATGTAAGCCTTGTATATTTGGATAATGGTGTTTGGTGAACATTTCGATTGTCTACTGGTTAGAGTCATTAGGTGTGAAATCCGTTTTCTAATTGATGAGTGTATATTGTTAACATGTTTTTTCCATGTTAGTTTTGTGTCGAAAGTGATGCCAAGGAATGTGATATTTTTACTCATGTTAATGGTCGTATTTCCGATTGATAATTTTATTTTTTCTAGATTTTTTCTTTGTTTTTTTAATTTCCTGTAGAAGGTGATTGCTTGTGTTTTAATTGGATTTAACACTACTCCCCACTTGTTACTCCATGTTGAGACGTTGTTTAGTGATTCTTGTACGCGAGACATGGCCATCACTGGGTTTCTGGAAGTGCTCCAGATAGCGATGTCGTCTGCGTATTGTGAATTATGCGTGTATGTTAGATTTGGGAAAGGTATATCACTGACGAAAATAATATATAAAAGTGGTGAGAGGAAATACATTGATGGTGTCTAGTCTTTATATTGTGCAAGTCTTAGAGCTTTGGCACTATTAGCTGCAACATAATCACTATATGGCTCAGCGTTGTGTCGATACACCTTTCTACACTTGAGACAAATCACTGTTATTTAGTCAATCAAGCTCTCACAAATACATCATCATATCTAACCAGCAATTCAATAAGTTGTTTTTGTTCCATTGGGTTTAGTTGGTTTTACAATCCCAAATCATTGAGGTGAAACGTATTAGTAGCTGTAGACTTCCTTTTTGATGCGGCACTAACGTTACCGCTAGTCTTAGCTGCTTCCACTTGACATGCTGTACTTATAAAATTGCTCATGATTATAAAACAAAACTGGAACCTCGTCGTTCATTAGACAGTCTCCAAGCTAATGCTTCTTGCCTTTTAGAATAGAAAACAGATCATTTGATATTCAGCTTATACGATCACATTTCATGGTACTGATGCACTACCTGCATCTTTAATAAACCATCGAACACTAAACAGATGTATAAAGAGATACTGTTTTCCATCCTACTATATTACTATGATATCCCAGTCCCATTGACTCGATTTAGGTGACATTAGATTATTATATATGTAAAAACAGCTGGTTTGGGTTGAGAAAATTGTTATGTAGAGGAGCTAACAACGTTTCGACTTTCTTCGGTCTTCTTCTTCGTCAGGTTCACAACGATGACCGAAGAAGGTCGAAGCATTGTTCGCTCCTCTACATAAAAATTTTCTCAACCCAAACCAGTTGTTTTTACACGTATATTTTTCTCTACGAGTGGGTTTTCTCGTCATCACTGACATTAGATTATTATTCTGTGGAACACAATTTACTAGTTGTTCAAGCACAACTAACTGGTAGTTTCTCCAATACCTTCAACGTCAAAAATTCAACATTATTACCTTCATTCCTAAGCAACATTTTCTCGACAGTTTAGTCAATCGTCAGTTGCCAGAACGAAGTCAATATCTATTGAACACAATGATGATGTCACTTGGAGGGGTTGGTATATTGCGAGATCTTGTAATCTTACATCTGCTTCTGTATCAACCAGAAGCTTGAACTCTAGCTCCACCCAACCTTAAAAGAATTAAACTTATGGACTTACCATCAAACTGCTCAATGAATGTTGTATGCCATGCTCCTCCAAGTCAATGAGTCCAACTTGGCTCATACTGGTTTCCCATGCAGTTCTAGAAAACTAAATCCTGTTGGTTTTTCCCTGACTTGTTGAGTCATTAGTCAAACCAATAGCTTAATTTACTCTACTTGTTGAGTCATTAGTCAAACCAAGAGCTTACTTAATTTACTCTACTTGTTGAGTCATTAGTCAAATCAATAGCTTGCTTAATTTACTCTACTTGTTGAGTCATTAGTCAAACCAAGAGCTTACTTAATTTACTCTACTTGTTGAGTCATTAGTCAAACCAAGAGCTTACTTAATTTACTCTACTTGTTGAGTCATTAGTCAAACCAAGAGCTTACTTAATTTACTCTACTTGTTGAGTCATTAGTCAAACCAACAGCTTACTTAATTTACTCTACTTGTTGAGTCATTAGTCAAACCAATAGCTTGCTTAATTTACTCTACTTGTTGAGTCATTAGTCAAACCAATAGCTTACTTAATTTACTCTACTTGTTGAGTCATTAGTCAAACCAAGAGCTTACTTAATTTACTCTACTTGTTGAGTCATTAGTCAAACCAATAGCTTGCTTAATTTACTCTACTTGTTGAGTCATTAGTCAAACCAAGAGCTTACTTAATTTACTCTACTTGTTGAGTCATTAGTCAAACCAATAGCTTGCTTAATTTACTCTACTTGTTGAGTCATTAGTCAAACCAAGAGCTTACTTAATTTACTCTACTTGTTGAGTCATTAGTCAAACCAAGAGCTTACTTAATTTACTCTACTTGTTGAGTCATTAGTCAAACCAAGAGCTTACTTAATTTACTCTACTTGTTGAGTCATTAGTCAAACCAAGAGCTTACTTAATTTACTCTACTTGTTGAGTCATTAGTCAAACCAATAGCTTGCTTAATTTACTCTACTTGTTGAGTCATTAGTCAAACCAAGAGCTTACTTAATTTACTCTACTTGTTGAGTCATTAGTCAAACCAAGAGCTTACTTAATTTACTCTACTTGTTGAGTCATTAGTCAAACCAAGAGCTTACTTAATTTACTCTACTTGTTGAGTCATTAGTCAAACCAATAGCTTGCTTAATTTACTCTACTTGTTGAGTCATTAGTCAAACCAAAAGCTTACTTAATTTACTCTACTTGTTGAGTCATTAGTCAAACCAAGAGCTTACTTAATTTACTCTACTTGTTGAGTCATTAGTCAAACCAATAGCTTGCTTAATTTACTCTACTTGTTGAGTCATTAGTCAAACCAAGAGCTTACTTAATTTACTCTACTTGTTGAGTCATTAGTCAAACCAAGAGCTTACTTAATTTACTCTACTTGTTGAGTCATTAGTCAAACCAAGAGCTTGCTTAATTTACTCTACTTGTTGAGTCATTAGTCAAACCAATAGCTTGCTTAATTAACTCTACTTGTTGAATCATTAGTCAAACCAATAGCTTGCTTAATTTACTCTACTTGTTGAGTCATTAGTCAAACCAATAGCTTAATTTACTCTACTTGTTGAGTCATTAGTCAAACCAAGAGCTTACTTAATTTACTCTACTTGTTGAGTCATTAGTCAAACCAATAGCTTAATTTACTCTACTTGTTGAGTCATTAGTCAAACCAAGCTAGCTTAATTTACTCTACTTGTTGAGTCATTAGTCAAACCAAAGCTAGCTTAATTTACTCTACTTGTTGAGTCATTAGTCAAACCAAGAGCTTACTTAATTTACTCTACTTGTTGAGTCATTAGTCAAACCAATAGCTTGCTTAATTTACTCTACTTGTTGAGTCATTAGTCAAACCAAGAGCTTACTTAATTTACTCTACTTGTTGAGTCATTAGTCAAACCAAGAGCTTACTTAATTTACTCTACTTGTTGAGTCATTAGTCAAACCAAGAGCTTACTTAATTTACTCTACTTGTTGAGTCATTAGTCAAACCAATAGCTTACTTAATTTACTCTACTTGTTGAGTCATTAGTCAAACCAATAGCTTGCTTAATTTACTCTACTTGTTGAGTCATTAGTCAAACCAATAGCTTACTTAATTTACTCTACTTGTTGAGTCATTAGTCAAACCAAGAGCTTACTTAATTTACTCTACTTGTTGAGTCATTAGTCAAACCAATAGCTTGCTTAATTTACTCTACTTGTTGAGTCATTAGTCAAACCAAGAGCTTACTTAATTTACTCTACTTGTTGAGTCATTAGTCAAACCAATAGCTTGCTTAATTTACTCTACTTGTTGAGTCATTAGTCAAACCAAGAGCTTACTTAATTTACTCTACTTGTTGAGTCATTAGTCAAACCAAGAGCTTACTTAATTTACTCTACTTGTTGAGTCATTAGTCAAACCAAGAGCTTACTTAATTTACTCTACTTGTTGAGTCATTAGTCAAACCAAGAGCTTACTTAATTTACTCTACTTGTTGAGTCATTAGTCAAACCAATAGCTTGCTTAATTTACTCTACTTGTTGAGTCATTAGTCAAACCAAGAGCTTACTTAATTTACTCTACTTGTTGAGTCATTAGTCAAACCAAGAGCTTACTTAATTTACTCTACTTGTTGAGTCATTAGTCAAACCAAGAGCTTGCTTAATTTACTCTACTTGTTGAGTCATTAGTCAAACCAAGAGCTTACTTAATTTACTCTACTTGTTGAGTCATTAGTCAAACCAAGAGCTTACTTAATTTACTCTACTTGTTGAGTCATTAGTCAAACCAATAGCTTGCTTAATTTACTCTACTTGTTGAGTCATTAGTCAAACCAAGAGCTTACTTAATTTACTCTACTTGTTGAGTCATTAGTCAAACCAAGAGCTTACTTAATTTACTCTACTTGTTGAGTCATTAGTCAAACCAATAGCTTAGCTTAATTTACTCTACTTGTTGAGTCATTAGTCAAACCAATAGCTTAATTTACTCTACTTGTTGAGTCATTAGTCAAACCAAGAGCTTACTTAATTTACTCTACTTGTTGAGTCATTAGTCAAACCAAGAGCTTACTTAATTTACTCTACTTGTTGAGTCATTAGTCAAACCAATAGCTTGCTTAATTTACTCTACTTGTTGAGTCATTAGTCAAACCAAGAGCTTACTTAATTTACTCTACTTGTTGAGTCATTAGTCAAACCAAGAGCTTGCTTAATTTACTCTACTTGTTGAGTCATTAGTCAAACCAAGAGCTTACTTAATTTACTCTACTTGTTGAGTCATTAGTCAAACCAATAGCTTACTTAATTTACTCTACTTGTTGAGTCATTAGTCAAACCAAGAGCTTACTTAATTTACTCTACTTGTTGAGTCATTAGTCAAACCAAGAGCTTAATTTACTCTACTTGTTGAGTCATTAGTCAAACCAAGAGCTTACTTAATTTACTCTACTTGTTGAGTCATTAGTCAAACCAATAGCTTACTTAATTTACTCTACTTGTTGAGTCATTAGTCAAACCAATAGCTTAATTTACTCTACTTGTTGAGTCATTAGTCAAACCAAGAGCTTAATTTACTCTACTTGTTGAGTCATTAGTCAAACCAAGAGCTTACTTAATTTACTCTACTTGTTGAGTCATTAGTCAAACCAAGAGCTTACTTAATTTACTCTACTTGTTGAGTCATTAGTCAAACCAATAGCTTAATTTACTCTACTTGTTGAGTCATTAGTCAAACCAAGAGCTTAATTTACTCTACTTGTTGAGTCATTAGTCAAACCAAGAGCTTACTTAATTTACTCTACTTGTTGAGTCATTAGTCAAACCAATAGCTTACTTAATTTACTCTACTTGTTGAGTCATTAGTCAAACCAATAGCTTACTTAATTTACTCTACTTGTTGAGTCATTAGTCAAACCAATAGCTTACTTAATTTACTCTACTTGTTGAGTCATTAGTCAAACCAATAGCTTACTTAATTTACTCTACTTGTTGAGTCATTAGTCAAACCAAGAGCTTACTTAATTTACTCTACTTGTTGAGTCATTAGTCAAACCAATAGCTTACTTAATTTACTCTACTTGTTGAGTCATTAGTCAAACCAAGCTAGCTTAATTTACTCTACTTGTTGAGTCATTAGTCAAACCAACTTGTTGAGTCATTAGCTTAATTTACTCTACTTGTTGAGTCATTAGTCAAACCAAGAGCTTACTTAATTTACTCTACTTGTTGAGTCATTAGTCAAACCAAGAGCTTACTTAATTTACTCTACTTGTTGAGTCATTAGTCAAACCAATAGCTTACTTAATTTACTCTACTTGTTGAGTCATTAGTCAAACCAAGAGCTTACTTAATTTACTCTACTTGTTGAGTCATTAGTCAAACCAAGAGCTTACTTAATTTACTCTACTTGTTGAGTCATTAGTCAAACCAATAGCTTACTTAATTTACTCTACTTGTTGAGTCATTAGTCAAACCAAGAGCTTACTTAATTTACTCTACTTGTTGAGTCATTAGTCAAACCAATAGCTTACTTAATTTACTCTACTTGTTGAGTCATTAGTCAAACCAAGAGCTTACTTAATTTACTCTACTTGTTGAGTCATTAGTCAAACCAAGAGCTTACTTAATTTACTCTACTTGTTGAGTCATTAGTCAAACCAAAGAGCTTAATTTACTCTACTTGTTGAGTCATTAGTAGCTTACTTAATTTACTCTACTTGTTGAGTCATTAGTCAAACCAATAGCTTACTTAATTTACTCTACTTGTTGAGTCATTAGTCAAACCAATAGCTTACTTAATTTACTCTACTTGTTGAGTCATTAGTCAAACCAAGAGCTTAATTTACTCTACTTGTTGAGTCATTAGTCAAACCAAGAGCTTACTTAATTTACTCTACTTGTTGAGTCATTAGTCAAACCAAGAGCTTACTTAATTTACTCTACTTGTTGAGTCATTAGTCAAACCAAGAGCTTACTTAATTTACTCTACTTGTTGAGTCATTAGTCAAACCAAGAGCTTACTTAATTTACTCTACTTGTTGAGTCATTAGTCAAACCAAGAGCTTACTTAATTTACTCTACTTGTTGAGTCATTAGTCAAACCAAGAGCTTACTTAATTTACTCTACTTGTTGAGTCATTAGTCAAACCAATAGCTTACTTAATTTACTCTACTTGTTGAGTCATTAGTCAAACCAAGAGCTTACTTAATTTACTCTACTTGTTGAGTCATTAGTCAAACCAATAGCTTACTTAATTTACTCTACTTGTTGAGTCATTAGTCAAACCAATAGCTTACTTAATTTACTCTACTTGTTGAGTCATTAGTCAAACCAATAGCTTACTTAATTTACTCTACTTGTTGAGTCATTAGTCAAACCAATAGCTTACTTAATTTACTCTACTTGTTGAGTCATTAGTCAAACCAATAGCTTACTTAATTTACTCTACTTGTTGAGTCATTAGTCAAACCAAGAGCTTACTTAATTTACTCTACTTGTTGAGTCATTAGTCAAACCAATAGCTTACTTAATTTACTCTACTTGTTGAGTCATTAGTCAAACCAATAGCTTACTTAATTTACTCTACTTGTTGAGTCATTAGTCAAACCAATAGCTTACTTAATTTACTCTACTTGTTGAGTCATTAGTCAAACCAAGAGCTTACTTAATTTACTCTACTTGTTGAGTCATTAGTCAAACCAATAGCTTACTTAATTTACTCTACTTGTTGAGTCATTAGTCAAACCAATAGCTTACTTAATTTACTCTACTTGTTGAGTCATTAGTCAAACCAATAGCTTACTTAATTTACTCTACTTGTTGAGTCATTAGTCAAACCAACCAATAGCTTACTTAATTTACTCTACTTGTTGAGTCATTAGTCAAACCAAGAGCTTACTTAATTTACTCTACTTGTTGAGTCATTAGTCAAACCAAGAGCTTAATTTACTCTACTTGTTGAGTCATTAGTCAAACCAAGAGCTTAATTTACTCTACTTGTTGAGTCATTAGTCAAACCAAGAGCTTACTTAATTTACTCTACTTGTTGAGTCATTAGTCAAACCAATAGCTTACTTAATTTACTCTACTTGTTGAGTCATTAGTCAAACCAAGAGCTTACTTAATTTACTCTACTTGTTGAGTCATTAGTCAAACCAAGAGCTTACTTAATTTACTCTACTTGTTGAGTCATTAGTCAAACCAAGAGCTTACTTAATTTACTCTACTTGTTGAGTCATTAGTCAAACCAATAGCTTACTTAATTTACTCTACTTGTTGAGTCATTAGTCAAACCAATAGCTTACTTAATTTACTCTACTTGTTGAGTCATTAGTCAAACCAAGAGCTTACTTAATTTACTCTACTTGTTGAGTCATTAGTCAAACCAAGAGCTTACTTAATTTACTCTACTTGTTGAGTCATTAGTCAAACCAATAGCTTAATTTACTCTACTTGTTGAGTCATTAGTCAAACCAAGAGCTTGCTTAATTTACTCTACTTGTTGAGTCATTAGTCAAACCAAGAGCTTACTTAATTTACTCTACTTGTTGAGTCATTAGTCAAACCAAGAGCTTAATTTACTCTACTTGTTGAGTCATTAGTCAAACCAACAGCTTACTTAATTTACTCTACTTGTTGAGTCATTAGTCAAACCAACAGCTTGCTTAATTTACTCTACTTGTTGAGTCATTAGTCAAACCAAGAGCTTACTTAATTTACTCTACTTGTTGAGTCATTAGTCAAACCAACAGCTTACTTAATTTACTCTACTTGTTGAGTCATTAGTCAAACCAAGAGCTTAATTTACTCTACTTGTTGAGTCATTAGTCAAACCAACAGCTTACTTAATTTACTCTACTTGTTGAGTCATTAGTCAAACCAACAGCTTACTTAATTTACTCTACTTGTTGAGTCATTAGTCAAACCAACAGCTTACTTAATTTACTCTACTTGTTGAGTCATTAGTCAAACCAACAGCTTACTTAATTTACTCTACTTGTTGAGTCATTAGTCAAACCAAGAGCTTACTTAATTTACTCTACTTGTTGAGTCATTAGTCAAACCAAGAGCTTACTTAATTTACTCTACTTGTTGAGTCATTAGTCAAACCAAGAGCTTAATTTACTCTACTTGTTGAGTCATTAGTCAAACCAATAGCTTACTTAATTTACTCTACTTGTTGAGTCATTAGTCAAACCAATAGCTTACTTAATTTACTCTACTTGTTGAGTCATTAGTCAAACCAACAGCTTACTTAATTTACTCTACTTGTTGAGTCATTAGTCAAACCAACAGCTTACTTAATTTACTCTACTTGTTGAGTCATTAGTCAAACCAAGAGCTTGCTTAATTTACTCTACTTGTTGAGTCATTAGTCAAACCAACAGCTTACTTAATTTACTCTACTTGTTGAGTCATTAGTCAAACCAAGAGCTTAATTTACTCTTTAGAATAAGTTTTACTTCTTCTCAAATACGTGTTCAACCATCGTTTGAAACCAATACATTCAACCATCGTTTGAAACCAATACATTCAATATCTTTACTGCTTGGAAAAACACAAGCAGTTCACTCGACGATGACGCAATAAAACACAAATACAGTAAATACTTTGTTCCTTCCATCCTAGATAATGTCTATATGGAGTCTTCGTCAGCGAATGCAGGAGCATCTAAACCATGAGATCAATGGGTTACATTCCCCATTTATTTAAAACTAAAGTCGTTGCATTACAGCGCTAGAGTCTGACTGATTAACCTCCCATTTGACTTGAGCTCGATGTCGCAGAGGTGCCTGATTTTGATTGTCTTTGTGATATTTAGTCACAGCATCTGTCCCTGCATCTTCCTTCTTCTCTAGATATCAGCTTGAAGTCATTGCTATAGAAACTGCCTCAGTTGGAGTGAAAATATCCTCCTGAACCATATGGTGTTTCTTGATCTCCCAAATAGTCCCTGACAAATTTAACCTATATAGTGTTTCTTGGTTTCCCAAATATGTCTTGACAAACTAAACCTATGCGATGTTCCTTGGACTCCCAAGTAGTAACCTGATGAGCTTAATAAAGGGAGTGTTTCTTGGTTTTCCTGGTAGTCCATTGACAAACTTATCCACTTCATTATATGCTAAAACCATTACAAGGTGAGATTTACAGATTGTCTTGGAAAGCAGATAGACTAAGCGCTGCTCCTCTTTCAAGACGAAATATTTAAAACAGAATATAAAAGATCTTTATTCAATCAAACACAGTGTACCTGCTGACACTCATACACTGTACAGTCGTCTTCTATTGGATTCGTGAATTAACGAACATATTTTCTTTCCCAGGATGACTTCCCTTCAACGAACACACTTTAAATATAATGTCTTTTTTACTTAACAGGATTTATTAATGCAACTAGCGCTTGCCACATGACTGCTCATTCTTATTGAAGATAGAGAAGGCCATAATATCGTTATATTTTTTGACCTGACAGTTAAGGACACTGGTGTCGTTTACATTCTGGTACAATATACATCATTACAAGAGTAACTTCCGTGGAAAGAACAACTGTTCCCCAGTGACTCGGCAGTAAGTCAGTGAGCTTACAATGTTTACGTTTCGATATCGCTGTGATGAGAGCACAGATAATTCATTGTGCAGTTTTGTGCTTTACTACAACAATATAAAAAGGATTAACATTATCTCTAAAGAACACAAAAAGAGCAAAGGTACGTAAAAGTCAAATTAGTGGTTTTCTAGACCACGTGAAAACTGCATAGATTTAGAAAGAAGAAAAATTTTGTATGTGCATACTATGTTTGCCTAATTTCCATTCAAATAACTAACTTATCTTTAACTTATTTAAGAACAAAAAGAGTTATAAATTAATGTTACAATATAGTTTCCCTTTTTTCATCATTGCTATTTCTAAAACAAGATTTCATCGGTGACAACATATTTTTATATATTATAGCAAAAGTTTCTTTAACATTTTTGAACAGCTCTACACAAGAACTATAACATAACATCCAACCGTAATTTTGAGAATCTCTTGTTAATAAACAGAATAGTAGAACTTGACTATTACCCTAACTGTACATTCACTCCGATAACTGTAAATGGATTATACCTGTACATTTTCTTCGTTCCATAAAATTGCGTTAAATAATATTTTGCAAAGAGGGCGTTGCATTTCATTACTATGGCGGGTAAAGGAGAAGATCGTGATATTCGGCAGAGAAAACATAGTAAACGAAAACAAGAATCTAAACATGAAGTTACGAGAAAGATCCGTAAAAAAACTGATGTAGCGAAGACTTTCTTACCTTTTGAAATGAAGACCTTACTTATAGCAATTTTAGGTAAGAATAAACCATTTATTAAGTGCAAATGTACCCAACTAACCCCCCCCCCCTTCTCTCTCTAGGTGTTTGGGTATATAAATTTGTATACCCGGGAGGGTCGGGTACACTAGACATCTTCCTCCTTCCTTCTCATTGTTTGACTGGACTTATTTGTATATTTAAAGTAAATACATGAGGGTCAGAGTGATGAGCATAGCTCAGGCCTTTTTCAGAGCAATGTCTATGTATATTGCTTTTACAGATTTTCTAAGTCTAGAACATAGGTGGCCTGTTTTATTTTAGCACTCGTGTGTGTGCGTGTATATATATATATATATATATATATATATATATTTAAGTTTTTATTGCTTTTTTGTATTTATTATTGTTTTATTGCTTTTTTTAAGACTTAATTTAAATTAATGACGTAATGTATAAGTTTATCAGGGAGAGGTGTTTAGGTCTTTCTTCATCATATATGCAATACTTGTCTAGTTGACATAACAACTAAGTTTTTCTCCAATTTTTATCGAAATATTTTATTGTGCAATGTAGAAGTTTATCTGGTATTGTTTGTGTATTAAAATGTTTGTGCATGAACTTTGAAGAAGTGGTTTTGGGTTTTCTATGTGTTGTTGTAATTAATGTATTTTGTACAGATTGTAGTTTGATTTGCAGTTGTTTTTTACTTACGTTAATCCATACAGGAGCTGCATAGTCTACTACTGGTCTTATATATGTTTTCAGGTGTTCCATAATTTTTACCAGTTAGACTCCTAGCATAGTTTATTCTTTGCCAAATTTTAGTTTTTATGTTATTTACATGTTTTATTCAGGTAAGTTTAGAACCATATGTTAGTTCTAAAAATTTTGCAGATGTAGCAGTCTGGAGAAATGCTCCATTCATTTAAATCTGGGGTTGAACTTTTTGATGTTTTGTTGATTTTGAAAATATTGCTGATTGTGTCTTTGCTGTGTTTATTTTGATTCTATATTTTTGGCAGTATTCACTTATTCTGTTTAGTTGATGTTGTATGTTAGTGGCTGCACTCTTCCAAATTGCTATATCATCAGCTAACTGTGACAAGTATCCATGATTTAGGTCTTTAAGTGGCATATTATTCACATACATGATGAAGAGAATAGGACTAACCACCCCTCATTGAGGGATGCCAGCTTCTGGAGTGAAGAACTCTGATTAAGTTCCCTCTATGTTTACTCTGCATTTTCTATTTTCCAAAAAGTTAGATAACCAGCAAATAATTCCATGCAGTAGTCCCATTTCATTTATATAGAACCGAAGACCATTGTGCCATACAGTGTCAAATGCTTTCTCGATATCGAGGAAGCAAGCGACAGTGCATTCTTTTTCATTATAACTATTTATTATCATTTCATTTAACCTAATTAAATGATGTGTTGTTTGTCTAAATTTTCTAAATCTGTTTTGTTCCTCTGGTAATTTTGAAGTAATCTCAAAACATGTAAAGAGTGTTACTTATTATTTGTTCAAGAATTTTGCCTACACATCTGGTCAGGCTGATTGGTCAATAACATTTTGCCTTATTAGCTGGTTTTCCTTTTTTGTAGAACATTAGTATATTAGCTTTCTTCCATGAAACTGGGATGTATCCAGAGTAGAAAGATAAATTAAAGATAGCTAATAGATGGTCAAATAATTTTGGAGTGTCTTTTTTGAGGAGAATTGTTTGTATG
The DNA here is from genome assembly GCF_004210375.1 of Tachypleus tridentatus. Taxonomy (NCBI): domain Eukaryota; kingdom Metazoa; phylum Arthropoda; class Merostomata; order Xiphosura; family Limulidae; genus Tachypleus; species Tachypleus tridentatus. The sequence continues at coordinate 117,857,371 of NC_134836.1, read as the reverse complement.
CCATCATTTCCTGGTGGTTTGTTTTTGGAATTCTTGATTGCTTGTTTGAGTTCAGTTAATGTGATTTTTTTGGTGAGCAATAGAGTATTATAGTCACAAGTATAATCAGTGTTATTGTTAATAATATTGATTGGAAAGTATAGTTTGTGTAATTCTATGTTATTTGTTACCTGGTTGTTTACTTTGTTGTAGAAATAGTTCATGTCTGGGTCATTATGTGTTTTAAATGTTTTTTTTGTAGCTGATGTCTAAAGGCTTCTGCTTTTTCTTTATTGGTGTTTGTTAAGGTGTTATATTCCAGTGTTGGCTATTTTCTTGAAGTAGCTTCACTGGTGCATCATTTTAGGTATGACCAAAACATTCTAGGGTCAGTTTGTTCATTTAGTTGGGAGCAGAAATTGTCCCATTTTTTTTGTTTTAATTTCTGTTCTGATTTTGTTTCTGGCACTGTTTATTTGTGTTTTTGTTTCTTGATCTTTTGTTGCCATGAAATGTCTTCTTAGTTGTCTTCGTTGTTTTATCAGTATTAATAGTTGTTAATTCGAACACAGCTATTCAAAATTCAGGCTGGTGACAACTGTCAGTGTCTTTGTGTCAGTCACAAAGTAAAATCTCACAACTGCAATAAATTTTAACATTTTAAATACAGGCATAAATTTAGTGTGAAATAGATATACACTGCTGGTCAAAATCTTAAGGCCAATGAACATAAAGAAAAAAATATGCATTTTGCATTGTTAGACTCAACCACTTATTTGAGTAGAGCTTCGAAAGATGAAAATAAGAAACAGGAAAATAAAAATAAAAAACTCTTTTAGCATTTAATAGCTAATGCTTGAACACAAATGACTAAATTTCGTTACTGTTTACCGATTAATGCTTCGTTTCAGAATGGTCTTAAACTTTTGAGCAGCTAGTATTTAGGCTAATTTCATAGTGTTCACATTTTCACTATTAACTGCAACAAAAGTTTTATTTTTATTTTCCCTTTTCTTATTTTCATCTTTTGAAGCTCTACTCAAATAAGTGTTTGAGTCTAACAATGCAAAATGCATATTTTTTCTTTATATTCATTGGCCTTAAGATTTTGGCCAGCAGTGTATTACTGTAGTAGGCATGAGCTTCCAGTTTACTTGAACCATTTCATTTCTGAATGTTTGGAATGAACTTCAAAATTATAATTTGTAGCCTGTCACATATTTAACCATTTAAAAAATTTTTACGTAGCGATCGTGTATTGCTTTGTCCACAGTACCTTACATCATTATAAAATTTTAGTGTAACTTGATGGAAGTTAACTAAACCGATTTAGAAGTATTAGAAATTTTGTATTTAATGCAGTATGTAATTTTGTGTGTATAAAAACAATACTAATAATAGTAGGCTTAAGTTTTCACTTTTGGAATGTTATGTTTATCTTGTGCATAACTGCTTCTTTTTTTGTGTGACCTATATTTAAAATAAAAGATGGTGGAGGTAATTGCTAAACCACATTTTGTTCTGAAAACCCTCTAATTGTAGTAACTTCTGGTTAAAATAACAAAGAAAAGTTTAAGATAAAATTATTCTAACAACTGCGGCCATAACTCCATTACAACTATAGCCATCCAACAAATATCCAAAATAATTTGGATCAATAACACAGTGTCGTCAGACAAATCATTGCATAACTTGGCAAAAATAATCGTAAATGAAAATATATGAATGTAGGCTTGCAGATAAAATTTGTAGAACTAAAGACAAATGTGCCTAAACTTTTACATTTATGTTGTTACCTTTTCTAGATTGTGAAAAAACATTTAATATAAAATTCCATGTTTATACTAACACTTGAAATTTTTGGAGTCTCCACCAAACCACTTGAAAAATATTAAGTCCTATTTTTACATAGAGCATAATTTATTTATTTTTTTAATTATGATTTCCTAACTATAATTCTATTTGAACATTTTCTGTATTGCAGTGATTTCTCATGATGTTTTCATGGCTAAATACTCAGATTTCTTATTTTAACTTCTCTGGAACTAAGGACAAGATTTAGTATAACATTGCCTAAAACGAGAAACATTTGACACTGCTATCTAGCATACTTCAAAGTGTGTTAAAACAAATATATTCTTACCTTCTCTAGAAGTAGTGGTAAGATTTAATGTCACATTACCTAATTGTATTAATCCAAAGATACTCCCAATATTACCTTCTCCAAAAGTAAGAACAAAATTTACCATGAAATTCTGACTTCTAGGATTTTTCAATGAGAAAAAAACTATCTCCCACAACGTTTAGAAATTCTTCAGAGATGGTCTGTTTTTATAAGCTACGTAACCTTTATATATTTATTTCTCATGCTTCTAATTGTTAATCGTAGCCTGTTAAACAAACAGATTTTAATGTATGCCTTAAAATATTTCAAACATTAATTTTCCTGTTTTACATGAACAAATTTAGTTTGCAAGTGTACATCAGAACCATTAGTTGAACACTTCCAATAATTGTTTTCACATTTTTTTTATAGCTCTCATCTGTGGAGGCTTAAATAGGTAAGTCCCTGGTCTGTGTTTTAAGGTAAGGTTAGGTCTGGATTTTGAAGCAAGTTTTACATAAATTACAATTCTAATGAGAAACACTGTATGTCTCAGAAAATTGAAAACACTAATAGTGACTGTGTATTGATTTGGTACAATCGTGTTTTAACACAACAGCACTACAAGATGTCATGTGTTTCAATGTAAATAGTTTTGATTAATATAACTATTGGTATTTGATGGAAAATATGCTTTACATCTCGGGTTAATTAGTGGACCTAAAATGTTAGTAACTGTAGAAAACTTATTAATGCAGTTCTGCATGCCATTAATCAAATGTTTATCATTTGAAAAAGAAATAAATTACAGAGGATCATTTGAAAAAAGAAATACATGCAGGGTAAAGTCATTTTGATAATGATTACAGAGGATCATTTGAAAAAAGAAATACATGTCAGGGTAAAGTCATTTTGATAATGATTACAGAGGATCATTTGTCCCATTTGTTATGCCCCCTCACCCAGGAAAAAAACAAAACATTGAGAACATCAAATTAAACGTAGCCACTCGTATATATGTGCATCAAAAATTAAACCTACAATAAAACACCCAACAATGAAACATTACTCATGTTTTGATTCCACTACAAAAGTTTGTAATTAAATAAAGCTACACAATGAGATATTCATGCTGTGCCCAGCACAAGTATCAAAACTCTGTGTTTAGCCTTCAGACTTAATGAGCAGTTTGATAACACTCGGACCAAATTACATCCATCTTGAATATGTGTAACAAATCACCTACAGTTATTCATAAAAAAAATACATTTTTAGGTTCTTTATTATAACCTGTATTGTTTAAATCCCAAGTTTCATTGTTTTAAGTAGTGAGGAAACGTTATGTAAAAGTGTTCCAAACTGTGAGTAACATAACTTGTACAAGGCTATGGTAGGTTAAGGTTAAAAATTTCAGTAATAGTGAAGTTGAGATCCATTACAGGAAACATAGTTTGAACATAACATTTAATTAACTAATACTTTAATTCTGATCTGTGTAGATAGATTGTTGTGATCAGAAGTTTTGTCTTCAAGAGAACCATTCCACCTCCTTTCTTAATTTTTTCTTTTCTGATTCTACTATTACAAACTCCACTGATAGTATTCTCTCATACCTCCATCCCCTTGTGGGAGCCTACCCAGTAACAGTAGGTCATCTGACCCACAAGTTTTGGTATAGTATGGCAGATCTGTAGTAATTGTGGGTATTTGTGAATTTTCATAGTAAGCTCCTGCTTATAAGGGTTATTGTGGATGTAGGCGAATAAATATCCCCCGTTGCCTCTGTTTTTCTCTACAATACAAAATAGTCTAAGATTCTAACAGCTCCAAACAAGTGTTTCCTTGCATCAAGTATCACTAATGGTTATGTTTTTTACAGATTATGGTGTATGCTTGACCAGGCCCCTCTGTATGTCTTTAAGTTGTTCTGTGTGCTATTTCACATTCACTCATGATTTCTTCCTACCTTTTAATGCTGGTGATCTCAAGTTTTATTTTACCTGTTTATTTGATCAGTATAAAATTGTTCATTCTAACTGATAAAAGTTCAATGAGCATAACTCAATAGTGTTAAATTTTGGTATTGTCTTGGAAATTTGTAGATAAAACAAAATAGCATCTTATATGATGATTTTTTATGTACTGGTCTTTTGTATTAGATCAAAGTAGGCTTAATATAAAATGTGTTTTGAGATGACCACTATTATTTCATTATTTATAGCTACCATCAGTACACGATGTTTGAGAACGATCGCCATTTTTCTCATCTTTCCAATTTAGAGAGGGAGATGACTTTTAGGACAGAAATGGTATGAAGTGCACTAGACATAAACAATGTACTTATATTTAAGTTGGAATAGAATTCCTGAACTTATAAATTTTAAGACCAAGTTTTTTGGAATTGTCAATATTTGATTAAAAAAACAAACTGAATCTGACGTTTTGTTACTGTGATAGAAATATTTACAAGTTTTATCGAGAAACAATAACAAGGAGTAAAAGCCGTGATGGAAAACTTGTTTTAAGTCAACTATTAAAAAAAATGTAATTCTGTCTTTGTTGATTATGTTATTTTATACAAAAAACTCTCAAATTAATGCAATAACACCGTAATTTTTAATGTTATTTAAATTCAATTTGTTTCAGAATTAATCTTTTCTTTTTTTTTACCATAACTGGAAAGTTATTTATTTTTGTTTAGTAATATAATCTTCAAGGATGCTAGGACAATGAAGAAGGTTTGATTTCTTCTAGTTGTTATTTTGTGTATGTTTTCTAGTGCTAGGTTTACTTTAATTAATTTCAGTGCAAAACTTCAATGGGTCTATGTTTTTCAGAATGTTACTTGTGAAGTAGAAATTTCAAAAATGTTTCTTTTTATACCATCTCTTGCAATTTAAGTTAATTAAAAGTATTACTTAGAATAATTAATATGCATCACCACAATTTCTTTAATCTCAAAGTTTGTTACTCTAAAGACAGAACACAAAACAGATGACACATTTAGCTACTGTTTAACTAGTTTTTGTTATTTCTTCCATGATACAAAACCCTGTATCTGTTTCATGTTGGGTTTTTTTCATTTATTGCAAGCAGTTATACAACTAAAAAAGTTTGTTTTATTTCATGGAAGAGATGATCTAATTTAACAAGTACATGAGCCTAATGAAGTAACAATTGTCATCAGGCTAAGGTTGCCAAACAGATATTTGGTAATATGTAACAGTTGTTTAAAATGCTTAACAGTTGTTTAGTTCAGTTTTAATTCAATTACAAATCATCTTTGAAATACTTCAGACCAGACTCCTCAATTGGAACATAAAATTAGGATAATGTTTTCTAAGAACATTTGACAAATACAGAATTTTTAAAATACTGTACTAAAATGCAGATGTGTATAATATTTGTCATTAGTTGTGATGGTTTAAATATTTGCATACTTGGTGTAAAATAAATCAATTTGATCAGAAAAACCAATTCAACATTTGTGGAATGTGTAAAGGTCAGAAATGGGTCCAATGAGGAAGTGAGATGTGACCTTTATAACATACTTCATTAATATCCATTTTGTAAAGAAATTCATATAAGTTTTTCACTTTCCTTTCATTTTACAATGGGTGTTAATGTTTAAACCTTTACTATAAGACAGTTTTCAAATAAATATTAAATGCTTCTTTTCATTCAAGACATTTTTCTGTCTGAGTGTATTAATTACAATGTTCTATAATCAACTATCAAAGAAGCCACTTGACTGCATAACACAATGAACACTTGATGATGCTTTTATAAAAGGGTCTGACATTGAATACTTCAACAGAAAGCATGCTTTCGAAATAATAACTTTGATTGCTCATTAAAGTGCATTATAACATTGAAGATATCTATTGTTATATCATTCTGTAAACTGTTTAACTTTTGTTTTTAACTGGATTTTGATTAAGTATGACTGACGGAACAAATGAAAATATTAGTCATAAGGCAGTCTTACCACTTCGTGCATGACTCGTATTTTTATTCACACGTGAATGCAAACTTCCCGAACTAAATATAAGTGTCAATAAATGGAATGGTACAATTCATATGAATTTAACTTAATGGAATTTTATTGTAAATTGATGCATAAAGTAATATTTTTCAAAATCACTTGCAAATATCCATGCTTGATGCATGTGCAAACAATTCACTGTCATTAGGGTTGAACTGTAACAAATTTAACCAAAATCACACGTGTACTGACTTCTTATTGCTTAAAAATTTACAGGTAGTTAAATCATTTGCACAACTTGTAGCGTGGCCATAGGATACTGTAAGACCAGTCAGATCATAGACTGACCACTCTTTTTTTGTGGTATGTATTGCTATGACTTATGTTCTAAAACTTCCTTTATTTGTTTTATTACATTATGCTGGTGTGTGTATGTACAGTGTTTGTAGTTAAAATGGCTTGAGATTCAATCTCATAGCATCAAAATTTTAAAAATATTCTAAGTGTGGAAATGTCCCCAGATCTCCTTCCTCTAAAAATGGAATGGTTTTCATGTCAGTAGTATACACTGTACACTTTTTGTGACATTTTTTAACTGTGACAATATTCTGACTGCTGAAACTGTGGCAGCAGAGGGCATGTGACATTGACAAACATAAATCTAACTGGTAAATGGTCCTGGTTGACCTTGTTTTGGCAGATGTCAGAATCAAGCCAGAAAGGTTGTGACATTATCTATAGTCATGATGAAACTTGTTTGTCTTTGCAAAATGGCAAAATTCCATTCATTTTCTATAAATAAATTGTTATTAAGTGTTTGAACACAACTGTTGAAACAAGTGACAAAACTGCATTTATTATGTGCACAAAAAAAAGCCTGAACCTAGTGTCAGGGTAGAGATAACAGAGTTACCTTACATAGGAACATTAATATTATGGAGTCATTTTACAATGATATAAACACATCTAACTATCATTACTCTACTTTTTGCTTTCCAAGCCAAGAATGCTTCAGCAATGAGACTTTTCACCGGTAACAGTTGTTCACTGTTGTTGTTTTTTAGGGTTTATATTATATTTTAAAGCACTTACTCAAGATCCAAGTTCCTACATTGCTGTATTTTTCCAGGGTTTATATTAAATATATTTCAAAACACTTACTAAAGCTCCAACTTCCTATGTTGTTTTTTATTTCAGGGTTTATATTATTCCTATTTTAAATCACTTATTGAAGCTCCAACTCTGTGGGAAGGTCTACACTCAATAATGAACGACAAACTGACTGAATATCCGGATACCATTAATACATTGAAGCGTTTCAACCTCTATCCTGAGGTAGGCAGTACTTTCGACATAATTAACATTGCTGGATGTGTAATAAACTACATCTAATTAGCACAGCTAGATGTTTGATAGAAAAATGTCTAATTCTTGTGACCATCAACTGAAACATTTGAAGTTTTCTGTTATATTATTTAATGTTGTTTGAGAATCTCAGTTGAAAGTTTATTTTTTGTGATCCACACTTACGTTTACAAGTTTAGATTTTTAATTATTAGATACCACAAGTTTTTACACCGAAAGTTTGTTCGCTTTGTAAACTAATATTTTGTCAGGTTCGTGTTTTCTACTTTTAGGTGCAATATAAAAACTAAAAAAAATTAAAACACAAGTTCCGAGTTTGAAAGACTTTTTTTTTGGAAATTTTTAGTGAAAAATTGATCAAAATTGCAAAACATCTGACAAGTTTTCAAAAGACAATCAAAATTTTTCAGGGCAAGTGACTTTGCTAGCCAAACAAGCAGTAACTGTTGTTTTGTGATGTTTGAATTTTGTTCAGAGTTCTCGTTAGTCATCAAAATTGTTTGAAATATGCATTAACAGAGAAGCAAAACAAGTTGTTTCCTTTTATTTGTTTAGAAAAAAATCCCTTTAGAAAGCAAATTTTTTACACTGTTTTAAAAGTAGTTTCAAAATTTCATTGACAACTTCCAAAAGACTCAAATTCCTAACTGAAAATTTTTTAAAAGAAAAACTCAATTGCAAAACATTTTTGTTCCTGAAAGCCCTGACAAAAATGCCAAAAATAAATCCTGGAAGCAGAACTTAACAAATAACTTTAAATTCAGAATAACGTGTGTAGCTCTTAACATAAAATATTATTAGTGATTAGTCAAGAAAGGAAGCATTACCAGTAAATATCCACCACAGAAAGCATTCCTATGCCTGAAATATAAAGAAGAGTTTTAGAGTTTGGTGAGAGGATGAGAAATAATTCTAATCTGTAAAAAAGGGTGAGTTAATCTGATATAAAGGTGTTCCCTCTTCTAATTATTTTATGTTGAACTTGTTGATGGAATTGTCTGAAACTAATAAATGTAGATGTAAGACTTGAAAAGCAAAATTTTTTTTTTAATGGATTACTAAAATATTCCAAAGCTGTGAATTACACTTAGCCAAAAGTGTTGATGCTTATTACAGTTGTGTTCATTATTACTAACACAGATTGTGCTAGCTGGAGCATTCAAGATATTCCAGTCAGTCACTGACTATTACAAGATCCACACCATAGAATGTTGGCAAGTGAACAGAGGACAGGATATGTCTCCTGTGGAAAGCTGTGAAGGTCTAGTCTGAGATTTATGAGTGTAAGATTATCTTGTTGAAAGAAGAATGGATGGATTTAAATTTTAAATTTAGGGTAACTAAATTATCTTGTTAAAACAAGAATGGATGAAATTTAAATTTAGGGTAACTAAATTATCTTGTTAAAACAAGAATTGGTGATGAAATTTAAATTTAGGATTACTAAGTTATCTTGTTAAAACAAGAATGGTTCAAGTTAAATTCGAGGAAAGCCTAGTTTTTGTACTGTGTGTCCACTATTGTTAAATCACAAAGAATCCTGTGCCAGAAAGTAGTAGTGAAATGTGGAATACAAGTTTATATATCTGTTTTTTTTTTCTTCTTCAAGGAGTTAGGTGCTTAGTTTGTTAAGAAGGATATTTTTAAAGTTTAAGCATTGTAAAGTTCCTGGGGTGATTTCAAGAATGAACCAGTGTAGACATTTGGTTATTAGAGTTAAAAATACATACAAAGAAGGTTTGTGTGTGTGTGTGATGATAGTAGAACAGTAAAGACTTTAAGTGTCATATTTATCATTGTGGTTGATCATTTTTAACTATAAACACATTAAATAAATAACTTTCAAACATTTTATCTTTATATCAGTTCAGCTGTTTTATGAGACTGTCAGATTTCCTGCAATGATATGTCTCGTACTCTTATATATGACTCACCATTTTAGTTTAATAACTTTTAGTTTTCGAAACTGCAGAAGGAGTAGTTAATTATAACATATCAAGTTTTTATATCAGTCTTTGACTATCATTTATTTTTGTTTAATATAAAATTGCTCAAGAAAAACTTTAACAACAACTTCTTTTTTACCACTAATAGGGAGGCTAATTAGTCTTGGCAAAAATCTTGCACTACATAGAATTTTAATGGATTAAATTTAGTCATAGTTATTTGTTTATTCCTCAAACTATTTTTCCTTATTCTGTTCTTTAAGGAAATATGAACTAGATTTATGGTTTGGGAAAATATGCATTGTTTTCATTAAAGTCTGAGTCTGTACATTGTTATTTATAACTGGTTCCATGTTAAGTTATATTAATGTTTAAAAAAAACTTAGGATGGACATAGAATGCACTGAGAAATAACTGTAGGAAATCACTAAAAACAAGAAGAAAAATTTTTGCTTTTATGCTTTAAGAACACTATTCAAGCTTTCTATCAGTTTTAACTAACTCCACCTACTAATTCTCAGCTCTTTAGTACTATCTCAACACTTCCAGTTGTACCTCATGACCCCATCTATTCTTATTTCTTTAGTTCTGTCTCAACACTTCCAGTTGTAGCTCACAACACCTACCAATTCTTATTTCTTTAGTCCTATCTCAACACTTCCGGTTGTGGCTCACAACACCTACCAATTCTTATTTCTTTAGTACTATCTCAACACTTCCAGTTGTAGCTCACAACACCTACCAATTCTTATTTCTTTGGTCCTATCTCAGCACTTCCAGTTGTGGCTCACAACACCTACCAATTCTTATTTCTTTGGTCCTATCTCAGCACTTCCAGTTGTGGCTCACAACACCTACCAGTTCTTATTTCTTTGGTACTATCTCAACACTTCCGGTTGTAGCTCACAACACCTACCAATTCTTATTTCTTTGGTACTATCTCAGCACTTCCAGTTGTGGCTCACAACACCTACCAATTCTTGTTTCTTTGGTCCTATCTCAGCACTTCCGGTTGTGGCTCACAACACCTACCAGTTCTTGTTTCTTTGGTACTATCTCAGCACTTCCAGTTGTGGCTCACAACACCTACCAGTTCTTATTTCTTTGGTCCTATCTCAGCACTTCCAGTTGTGGCTCACAACACCTACCAGTTCTTATTTCTTTGGTCCTATCTCAGCACTTCCGGTTGTGGCTCACAACACCTACCAATTCTTATTTCTTTGGTACTATCTCAACACTTCCGGTTGTAGCTCACAACACCTACCAATTCTTATTTCTTTGGTCCTATCTCAGCACTTCCGGTTGTGGCTCACAACACCTCCCAATTCTTATTTCTTTGGTCCTATCTCAGCACTTCCAGTTGTGGCTCACAGCACCTCCCAATTCTTATTTCTTTGGTCCTATCTCAACACTTCCGGTTGTAGCTCACAACACCTCCCAATTCTTATTTCTTTGGTCCTATCTCAACACTTCCAGTTGTGGCTCACAACACCTCCCAATTCTTATTTCTTTGGTCCTATCTCAGCACTTCCAGTTGTGGCTCACAACACCTCCCAATTCTTATTTCTTTGGTCCTATCTCAGCACTTCCAGTTGTAGTTCACAACACCTCCCAATTCTTATTTCTTTAGTCCTATCTCAACACTTCCAGTTGTAGCTCACAACACCTCCCAATTCTTATTTCTTTAGTCCTATCTCAACACTTCCAGTTGTAGCTCACAACACCTCCCAATTCTTATTTCTTTAGTCCTATCTCAACACTTCCAGTTGTAACTGTCATTATCTACTATAAGTGTTTTCCATGAAATATGTGTTGGCGTTGCTGTGTATAACAAGTATGTATGAGAGTTTGAAACTGTGTTCTGTCACTTTTCTTTGTCAGCTAAATCTTGTTAACAAAAATAGCTGTTATAAATGTCAAAAGTACACTTACTGTCAAGTTTGTTTTGTGAAAAACATCAGTTGTTTATTGTGTAAATATTCTTTATACTCTTAAGAGACACTGTTGAAACAAAACATTCAATAGATTGCCACATACAAATTTCATTGTCAGACAAACACCACATTTTGAACAAGTGACTATTTTTAATCTCCTTATAAAGGTATAACAAGTTTAAAGTTACTTACTCCTTACAGTACATGATTATCTAATTAACAAAATAAACCTTTTTCTTGTTGCTGGGCAGAAAGTGTTATTTCCCAATTGCTTATGCCTAATGTAAATGGAAAAGACCTATTTTTCTCTTCAAACTTTGCTTTTGTGACTTGGAAGCATATAACGAAAACGTGATGGGAGACTATATTTGGGGCTGATACGTGAAAATGATTTACATTACAGTCACAAATCTCGAAAAACTACTCACTTCTAAACATATAACTTTAGTATAAATACATTTAAATCTTGATTCATATGTTGTTTTATTCAGACCTTTATGTAAATGAAACTGTACAAATTTGTGTTTTCACATAGAAAATAGGTTGATTTCTAAATTTCATTATCCAGGTCACAAAAGCAAAGTTTGAAGGGAATAATGACCATTTTCTGTACTTTTACAACATAAGCAATTAAGAAATAACACATACTATCCAGGAACAAAATTTTTGTAACATAGTGTAATGAACTAAAAACTTTTATCTTTTGTAACTTATGGCCCAAGAGAAAAAGGACCCAAAACTTAATGTTTTTTAGGTCTCGGAGATCCTGCATACTTTTACATATCGGCAGTGTTTCTGTGGAAGCGGTTTAGTCAGTGCTACTCTCTTCCTTTATGGATATGTCTTAAGGTAATCCAACTTTTCTTGTACATCTATTAGCAATGAATTGGTTTATTTCTCACAAATTTTGTTTAGATTTTGTCAAGAAAAATTAATTTTACCCTCTTTTGTGAATTGTTGTAAAGTTTTGACACTTTATCTCATCTGTTTGATTATTTCAAAACTTATTATACATTTAGTATTTTTATTTTCTTACATCTTCTATGTTAATGTTACAGTTTCTATGTTTTTGAAATTAATGTGGTCACATGGCCTTGAAGTAAGAAGACCATAGCTAATCAGAGACATCTGTCATATTACAGTTGTTGTCTGTATTATGATATAATGAGAGAAAACAAACTTTACACACTAGTTTTGATTTAAAAAAAACAAAACGATTATTACAAAAAATTTCCCAATGTGTCTGTCATGCACCAAAGTTTGTTCAAAATACTGCAAACCAAAATCATACTTGGTGCAAGTTCAGTTTTGGTTGGTTAGTTTTTGTGAGGAGCTATGTACAATATTATTGGCTTGGAGTAAAAACCTGTGTCTGTATCCTTATAAATCACTTACAAATATCCGTGCTCGATGTGTGTGCAAACAATTTACTGTCATTAGGGTTGAACTATAACAAAATTAACCAAAACCACGTTTCCTGACTTCTTATTGCCTAAAAATGTAAAGGTAGTTAAATGAAATGTATGCATTATTTGTTAGGTTTGTATAAAGCAGACAATTGCTCCAAAATATATTTCCTCTTATCAGTTTAGAATTTTACATGTGATGTTAAGGGTAATCATAAAACTATTGTAAATATTTTTTTCTTGAGCAAGATCTTACCACTGTCCAACTTTTGGGTATCCCAGTTACTGAACATGCTGTGGCAGATATTAGTGTAAAAATGTGCCAGTTAGAAAGAGAGGAAACTTCTCCAATAGATGAACTGATTCTTTCACAATGAAACAACTATGAAGCGATTTATTTACAAATGTAGTACAGGGTATGGATTGTTTTCTATATCCACAACTCTGTTGTTCTTGATGGATGCCTTAAATTTTTTGGGGGGAAAGAGAGGGGTTTGATTTGAGTATAGATTTAAGTATTTTATGTTTGAAACAAACATTAACCTACAAATGGTACTTCTAGTTTAAACATAATGATATTTAGTGGTAAAAATTTTTGACTCTAATTTCATTTGGTTTAAACCTTCCTTTATAACTTTCGTTCTGTAGTGAATCAGTTGTTGGTGGCTTGATGTCGGTGTCATGTTTTTTTTTCAACCATGGAGAGGTAAGTTTATTTACGGGTGAAATCAAAACATTACATTGTTTACTGATATCAGTAATAGACATTCTACTAAATAAATAGGTCTGGCATGCTCTGATGGTTGAGGCACTCTGCTTGTACCCTTCCCACTCATGAGGGTGCTGTGATATGTTGTGACAATCATACTGACTGACACTACAATTATTAGCTCAACACTTCTTAATCAGTTTGTAAAGATACTGACTGACACCACAATTGTTAGCTCAACACTCCTTAATCAGTTTGTAAAGATACTGACTGACACCATAATTGTTAGCTCAACTCTTCTTAATCAGTTTGTTAAGATACTGACTGACACCATAATTGTTAGCTTAACTCTTCTTAATCAGTTTGTAAAGATACTGACTGACACCATAATTGTTAGCTTAACTCTTCTTAATCAGTTTGTAAAGATACTGACTGACACCACAATTGTTAGCTCAACACTTTTTAATCAGTTTGTAAAGATACTGACTGACACCACAATTGTTAGCTCAACACTTCTTAATCAGTTTGTAAAGATACTGACTGACACCACAATTGTTAGCTCAACACTTCTTAATCAGTTTGTAAAGATACTGACTGACACCACAATTGTTAGCTCAACACTTCCATTCAATGAAATTATTGAAACCAATAAGATAAATTTGTAAATGTTTTTAGTTTCCAAAAATGTGGTTTTAAAATTAAGAAAGTTGTGTTGAATATTTAGAGAGAAACCCAAGGATTACTGTAACAGATGCCAACCCTTCGTGTGAAGGTCGCCTGTCTTGTAGAAGATAGAGTTTCTCTGCCAGTGTTAAAGTGGCCTTCTGGATATAATCATAGACATATTCTTTATCTTTTTATTAAATTCTTGAAAACCAACGTGACAATATGTACAGGCATTTGCATTTGAGACAATTTTTAAATTTGTGTAGTTGAGTTAAAACATGTAAGGGAACTTTTTTTTTTATCAAACACTGTTGGTTAATTCATTTAATATTTTCCTAGATTTTGTTATGTTTGTAAGAGATAAGCTCTTCCTGAATTTAAACAACTTACAAGATGAAGTTTTTAACATTTTCTTACTCGGGAGGCTGCTTGTGTTGATTAACCTAATGTTACAGTAGGACCTGACCAACCACCTACTATGTTTTGTATACAAAACCTCTTGACAAAAATACACATTTTTCTTACTTAGATCCATTTTTGTTTTAATTGTAAAAAGCTGTTTGTTGTAATGGTTAAGTGAATACTGACATATTTCAGTGTACAAGAGTACAGTGGACACCCCCTCTGAGAGAAAGTTTTGCTTATCCATTGTTTCTCTGTGAGATGCTGGCAGTTACCTTGACCTTGAGGTTTGGTTGACTTTAGTTTTCTTTTAGTAGTCTCTAAGTTGATAATAACATATTGCACATCAGTTTTGACTAAAGATGTCTTAAGATTATGCCATGAGAAACCCATTGAAACATTTTATTATTATACATATATTTAATATCCTTCTGTTCCAAACAAAAAATGTCTTTTTTTCTTATGCTTAATATAAATACAACTGAATTGTAATTTGTTTTTAACTTTAGTCTATTTGTTTATAATTAAAGAGAAAATAATACTTGTACATAGTGATGCTCTTAGTTTCATTCTTTATATTTAGGGTAAATGTTTGACAAATAATGAAGTGTGAAAACACCAGTGATATATTTTTAATTGGCCCAGCATGTCCAAGTGGTTAAAGCACTTGACTCGTAATCTGAAGGTCATGGGTTCAAATCCCCATCACACCAAACATGCTCACCATTTCAGCTGTGGGGACATTATAATGTGATGGACAGTCCCACTATTCGTTGGTGAAAGAGTAACCCAAGAGTTGGCAGTGGATGGAAATGACTAACTGCCTTCCCTCTAGTCTTACATTGTAAGTTAGGGACAGCTAGTGCAGATAGTCCTCGTGTAGCTTTGCACAAAATTCAAAACAAACCAAACCAAGTATTTTTATTTCTTCATGCAAAGGGTGACCTGTGATATACTCTTACACACACTACTCTCTTTTAAAATATGTATCTGAGAGTTCTTGGTTCAAGTCTAGTTTCTGTAAAATTACATTCTTAACTTTAGAGCCATAGGTGCATTATATGATAAAAAAAAAATCAAATTCCACTATTCAGTTTGATTATCCTAAAATTCTAGCAGTTTGAAGCTAGAGAACATGAACACAGACATTTAAAGGAATATTCACTTTTTTATTGTTCTTTATTTAGTTCACCATACCTTTTAATTTTTAGTCTTAGCAAAAAAAAACCTAAAAGCTCACTAAAAAAACAACAGAAGTATCTTTCATATCAAAGTGGAAAAATTGCTAAGATTTGGTTTGAGAAAACTTAGAACATTGCTGTGTTTCACCTTGTTAAAAAGGAATTGTCATGGTGAAACATACTGGTATTTTATGTTATCGCTGCAAGTTGACATAGTATTTTGTGTCATCACAACAAGTTAACATGGCAATGTCATGGTGAAACATAGCAATGTTTCTTGCCATCACTAAATGTTAATGCGGCACTGTCATGATGAAATCTTTTGTTGTCTCGTTGCAAGTTCTCTTGTGTTTCACGTTTTACTCTTGTTTCTGGTTTATTAGCCCTAACAGTACCTGAACCTTTGAGAGTTACAAGTAAAGAACACATGGACATTGTTAACCATTAAAGACACTTATGAACATTTTGTCATGTATTCAGTTATTTCTAACATTCACATGGACATTGTTTGAAACATAACCATTAAAGACACTTATGAACATTTTGTCATGTATCCAGTTATTTCTAACATTCACATGGACATTGTTTGAAACATAACCATTAAAGACACTTATGAACATTTTGTCATGTATCCAGTTATTTCTAACATTGTTTGAAACATAACCATTAAAGACACTTATGGACATTTTGTCGTGTATCCAGTTATTTCTAACATTACTGATCTAAAATATTTTAATATTTCACTTTAAGTGCTGCTCCCTGGTTTCTTGCTCGTAAGACACGGGACTTACATCACCAAATATCAGGTTTTGATACCCATGATGGACAAAGCATAGATAGCTCACTTTGTAGGTTTATGCTTAACAAAAACAAACAAAAGCCTCGAGTGTCAAAATTTTGTCTGTAATGGAAGTATTCATTTTTGGAAATAAGGAAACAGAATTCAGTAAGTGTTTATATTTAGGTTGGTGTAATTTTGATAAAAAAATGTATTATAAACAATATTCAATTCGAGAATGTGTTAAAAGATTTTGTGCTGGTTTTGTCATGTTTTGTTTTACACCGTAAAAATTCTGGAATAAGTTATTGTTGATGTAAGTCTGACCTGGACAAGTAATTCTGTAATTTTTATTTACTACTGGAATCGAAAGATTCAAAAGAATTAATCTTTCTAACCCTAAATGCAATAATTTCTTTTCTAAAACAATTTATAATTAATGTAAATATCTTTGTTTAAAGTTTTGTTTCTTTTGTTAATTACTGCTGTAATTTCAGATATCACGAAAAACAATGGAAGAATGTTTTAGCGATAGCCATTTTTTCAGGTTGTTTCATTCTGGCTTGGCAGGTAATAGTGTTAAAATGGAACTTTTTAAGTGTTTAGAATATCACTAACTTAATCTTGTCTGATTACAACAGCTCACTGTTATTCTGACTTGCTGTAGATGATGTTCTTGTTATAAAGGAATCATTAGAGTCCAGGAATGTTTGGATATTAACTTATAAACCACAGCTAAGCCTAACAGATAATTATACTAATCTAAGATTTAATAAGTAGTAAAAGTTGGGTTCATATTCTCTACATTAAACAAATGATTAAACTGGTTTATTATTCTGTATTTGTTCTTGTTTTTATAACATGCTAACTTTCTGTCAGCTAATTACTCTTTCTATTGAAAGATATAGCTTTAAAAATTCTTTTCGTATAATTATAGCTAATGATAGAAGGTACAATATTGCTACATTAAAGAAACTTTGTTTTTGGATAAAAAGATAAAATATTTTTTATAAGTTTGTTTTCTTAAAAAAGATATTTAGGTGTCTGCAATTCTATGAAGTTTGCATGTTTGTATATAATCTATCTATTTTGTCACATTTCATTAAGGTTTTATTTTATTTTTGGGCATAATGGCCATAATATACTTAACTGATTTAGATGGGCTCTATCTTTCAATGTTTTAATGTTTTACCATTTTGGTTATAAAAAAAGTATGTTAATTCTACTTGAATTTGGTAGTACGTAACTTAATATTTGGTTTTAAGCTTTGTATTTCTACATTGCAGTTTGCCCAGTTTGCTCTACTCACCCAAACTCTAGCAATTCTAGGTGTGTACTTGATTGGTCAAATATCGAAATCCACGTTCCAAAGAGTACTTCTAGGTCAGATGGTAAGTGTTTTTATTAAGTTGTTTTAATTTTGTTATAATATATTTTAGTGGATTATGTATCAATGTAATTGTATCACAGCTTCACAATACAAGTATCATGTTACTGTTTCTACACCTTTAGGAGCTATGCATATAATGTTTATTACATTTCTAAATATACTAATTATATTTGTCAAACTTTGAGTAAAAAAATATAGTGTGTTTTGTACATAAAGAAAAGAAGCAAATTTTTAATAAATTTTCTACCAAAAAATATTAGGTGTGAATTTACCAAACCCTAATCAGTGTTAGTGAAAGGTGATGTTCATATTAAGAATAAAAAATATCTTTTTCATAAAATAATGTCAAATATTTATCAAGTTTTTAGAAAAGATTGAACCTTGTACCTTTTATATCAAGGATGAATGATTAGAATTGTGATTTATATTAATTTTAGGCTTAAGTAGTTCGATGAGAATATTATGTTGTAGTCCTAAAGAAGTAAAGGTGTTACCTTAAGCCTTGTTTTGATCTATTTTAGGGTATGAGCTTTTGTTTTGTTGTTAATGTTTATAACATTCTTTATCATTATTTTTGTTCATCTGTTGATTTTGAATTATTTATTGAATATTATTTATTTTTTATTAATTGTTGTCCTATAGAATTTATAGTAATTTTTGAATGAGTTTGAAGACTAGTTCAGTAATTTGAAGTCACTAGTACACTTCTTTAACACTAGCCTTTCATAGTATGTTTACTTTTCATAAAGTAGTTAATGTTCCTCGTAAATATGTATTTTAGAACAAAATAAATATATTGTGTACTGAAATAGAATGTTCCAGAACTAATCTGAGATATAAATCAGTTACATTTATTAGCTGCTCAAAGGTGAACACTATAGCAAACAACGAAACTGAAAAACTTAAATAATAAAAATAACTGTGTATCGAATTACATAGATAAATGCACGCTTTTCTTGTTGGTTATAAATAACTGAATATGAATATCATAGAGAATTAACATTTTCAAAAAACTGGAGAGGGCATTTTTAATGGGTTTGTCTTTCTTTTTATTACATCTTAATAAAGGAGATTGTAATTTTATATTCTACTTTATTAACATCTATAGTATGTTTCTCATTAATTAGACTCTCAGAAAATTTAAAACGGATGATTTCTTGCACAGACACATCACATGAAGATTAAGAATTCAAATATTTTTTTTAAATTAAAAAGTAGAAAATATTTTAATAAAGTTGGATTATAAACAACATTTGAGGCGAAGCTTAGTGACCTAGGTGGACAATAAAAATGCTGAAAAGTAATTGTGTAAAAGGTTGTGAACTGTATTCTTTGACCCAGCTATTGACATAAAAGTCAATACTAGGAAATATAACGTAAGTACTCTAGAAAATGTTTTCCACTACTGTGTTGAAAAGTGTAGAATTTTATTTTTATTTTTTTTGCAGTGAAATTTCTTATAGTTAAATCCTGCTTTTCAGTAGCACAAAGAGTTCTTAGGGATGAAAGTTTTGATTGGCTGTTTATAGTAATGGGTTTTTCTGTATCATTATATACTAACTAATGACTGTATGTTTCTCTTACTTATAAAAACCTGTGATACTTCTGTTGAGTTTTCCTCGGTATCATTTGTAACCATACTGATGGTACCTCTGATGTGGAAACAAACTGTATCTTACAGACAGGAGCTACAGTTATTAAACTGGAACTCTGTTTGTGGTGTAGTACACTTCCTGTTCTCAGTAATTTTATTTTTTACAAAACTGAAATTTTTGAACAAAATGTGCTTCACCCAAGTTGATAAATCTTCTCACCCAAAGGCCTCAAGTGTTGGTCTGTAAACTTCTAGTAACCAGTGGTGGACATAGCACTGATAGATCATTGTGTACTTTACAACAAGCATAGAATTAATTGTCACAAAATTAAAATAAATTGTGTATTGCAAGTTATCACTCGGCTAATTCAACGTGTTCAATCAGCATGTGTTGCTCGGTAAACCTTGAAAATGGATTTTGTGTTATACTGTTGGTAACATGTTTTGATAGAAGATTAAAGGTATAATATAAAGATAATTATCAATTCTTGTTATGTTTGACTGAATATGAACCAAGTGATTATTGCTTACATATAGGTTATTCCCATCTTGTACGTCATTTTATCTAGATCTTTCATGAAATTGTACATCTTTGCACTTAATGTACAAGTCTTCACCTTAAGATTATTTTTCTCCCTATTGCTTAATATTTCTCCATCCAATTTGGTAGTATTTGTAAAATACTCCTATAGGAATGTAATTTCTGTGTGACTATAACCTTTCTCTTTCCCCCTACAGGCTGGATTGATTCTCGGCTATAGTCTGCTGTTTGGTAATCAAATGCTGTTGGCTTCTTTTTATCCAACTGCCCTTATAATGAGTTTTGTAAGTATTTGTGTGGTATAAAACAAAAATCATGAATGTTTGAAAATAAAAAATCTTTGTTGTTCCCCAAAAAGGATAAAAAACTGACATCACTGTGGGCATGATCTTTTAAAACTTACATTTTTTTTTTTTTTAAGTTATCACATTTTCTCTCCTATACTCAGGATACAAGTTTTTGCTGATCACATTGCTGTTTGAAACCTTTTCCAACAAGTATCTTCTGGAACGTTTATTTCCTTCACCAGTCACAACCCTAGTGATTCATATTCACAATATATTTGTGCAAGTAACCAAGGATGTAAAGAACACTTTTCTTTTGATATATCTTTTCAGAAAAAAACCCTGTATCATCCAGGTATCACACTTTGTCAGTAATGTACAGAGAACATTAAAATGGCAGAGGCTCATTAATGAAAGGGAGGGAAGGAGTTAAAGGGGCTGTTGGAATAGTGGGTAATCTTTCTAACACATTACTTACTGTAAAGACCAATCCGTCTCTATGCGATGTTCATGTTAAAACTGAAGTGTCTTTTTAATAAGTTAGGTATGTGTTGTTGACAATTTTTAACTGAGAAAAGAGAACTTTGGGGGCATAAGGATAAGAAGGGAGGGGCTTCAACCCACCCAGTCACCCTCTCTGTGTGTGTTTTTACATCATACACACAATGAAATAGTTCACACAAGAATTAATAAAAGCAAAAAACTTTAATTTGAAATTCAAAAAATTGGAAGGAGTTTTGAAATTTTAAAATTATTTTCTAAACAAATTATTTCATACTTAAAAGTTGTAAGTTATGTTGTATTTCTCCATTAATTATTTGCCAGTCAATGTAAATAAAAGGTTGATTGACTTATGTTTTTGGAAAATCTGTATCTTGATAGTTAAATATTTTTAACTGCTAAATCATAATATAAATAATTTTAAATTTCTGTTTCCTGGAATTACATTGTGACTTTATAAAGTAGCATATGAATTTAGAACAGTTTTTACCAAATCACGCATAAATAAATGTAACTAGTAAGTTCATTAGTGTTGTGAAAAGAAGTTTTGAAAGCCATAAACATAGGCTTGAATTTTACAAACAAAAAATGTAACACGGGAACAATTTTACAAAATGAAAGAATTACCTCAGAAGATAGACTAGATAGTTCCTTCATTACGTCAGAAGGTAGACTAGAAGGTTCCTTCATTACGTCAGAAGGTAGACTAGAAAGTTCCTTCATTACGTCAGAAGGTAGACTAGAAAGTTCCTTCATTACGTCAGAAGGTAGACTAGAAAGTTCCTTCGCTACGCCAGAAGGTAGACTAGAAAGTTTCTTCGTTACGTCAGAAGGTAGACTAGAAAGTTCCTTCAGGCTTAAATTGAAAATTTTGATATTCTCATCTTTCTACCAGTTTTTTAAACTGAGCAGGACATCTGTTTAAGTAATTCACATTAAGGGTTGCACTTTGTTTTAAGATGACTTAGAAGAGATCACAGTGTAAGATGGAAAAATGTTCTCCTGTGACTTGAATGTGTAACTGATTCTTCAATCTAATCCAATTTTTTTGTACCATAAGTCATACGTATTCATATTTTAAATTTTTATGGTGCCTCACGTAGGTTTAGATGTTATATTATGTTGCCTCTATTCAATGGTTTCAGATAATCTGCTTGCTAGAACCACAGTTTAACAGATTGAAATGGTCTGTTGTAAGATGGGTCACCCAGCTCGGAGTTCTTGGTGTGGGATGTGTTGGTCTTAAAGCTCTATCATCAGCTCTTCTACGGGTTAAAGATGACGTAAGTAGAGATCTCCTTAAAGGTAATGTGAATAACTTTAAGTCGACAAATAATGTGTAAATATGTCAATATATTGGACATTCATGATGACGAGAAACCCATTTAAAATAAAAACGTAACTCAGAACGACTGGTATGAGTATTAACACTTTTATTGGTAATCACAGAACAATGTTTCGACCTTCCTAGGTCAACTTCAGGTCAACTCTTTACAGTAGATTAAATAATCCCTATTTGTCATATAGTTTAAGTTGACCTCAGACTCCATTTTCAATTTTTAATTGTAGAAAATTTTGCAACTGTACAGAATATTAGATTGAACATCATTCATTTTGGTAAATGAATTTTTAAAAATTTGAGGATTGGTATTAAAAAAAAAATTGTATTCTAGTTGATCCACTGTGAATGTAATTAACATTCCAGTCAGCGTAGACTACCTACTAAGATAAAAATTAGCCTAACTGATGATGAGTGTATGTAATTAAATATACCTATATAATAATTTATACTTGGATAACAACTTTCCCTGAAGTTTTAGAGTATAGCTAGTTATATATGTACTGTTTTCTTATTCATACTTAAAGTATTCCTAGAATAAACCCCTGAAGTTTTAGAGTATATCTAGTTAAATGTTTCATACTTAAATTTGTGCTTATAAATAATTCATTGAGAAAAACCTACTCCTAAAGATTCCACTTTTGACATTTCTTTCAGGCTCATATTTGGAATATTTTAAGGTCAAAATTTTCAAACTATAGAGATTTCCACCGATGCTGTACACTTGTGCAGTAGAGTTTGACTTGATGGAAAGAGAGGTAAGTGATATTGTATCTTTATTTAAATTATGGTATAATTACTTGAATATATATATAAATTCCAGTTTAGGTTAAATGTTTGTAAAATGTCATAATGCTAAAGAATAATTAAAAATATTTTGTTACATAATGGTTGGTAATTTATTGTAAGTGTACTGTCTTCTCCAATGTAATTTATTTCAATATACAGTTGTAAAGATGTAGTAAATTTTTTTGTTTTGGTGGATAGAAACGATAGTATATACATAGGATTTATGTTTTGATATATACACTATTGGCATGTCATGACTAGGTGGGTTAAGGAGTTCAACTTGTAATCTGAAGATTGTGGGTTTGAATCCCCATCACACAACATATGCTTGCTCTTTAAGCCGTGGAGGTGTTATAATATCATGGTCAATCCCACTATTTTCGTTGGTTAAAGAGTAGCCCAAAAGTTGGTGGTGGGTGGTGATGACTAGCTGTCTTACACTGCTAAATTAGGGATGGATAGTGCAGATAGCCCTCATGTAGCTTTGTGCAAAATTCAGAAACAAATATGTATACCATTTTAATGACTTTTTGAACAATTAAAATAATTTGGAAAGTTTAATATTCAAATTTATATTCAGTGTTTTTAAAATAAACATGTTGTTTTACTTTTTTTTATCACCTATTAAAAGGAATTTTGTGTGTGAATTTCATCTGTTTTCTCCCAAGTTAATTTTTGTACAATAAAAACAAATGTCCAGGAAAATGTATGATTTGTATTTATTTTCTCAGTGGATTAAATTATAAGTGGTTGTGTATTTGAATGCTGATAATAAAAATATGTTTTGTTGTTGTTGTTGTTTTATATCTACATTGGTTCGATTTTGTTTGTTTCACCATAGGAAGCAACACTACCAAATAAACTGTTTTTACAGGATGTCTCTGGTTTTAAAAAGACTGAAATAACATCATGCCTTGTGCACCCATGGCCTAAAAATTTAAACCTTTTAAAATTAAAAAGATTAAAAACTGAGCAGTTACACTAACTGCAATACAATTAAAAACAAATGAACATTACTAATGTGTGGTAACATCACAAATAAATGTTAATGTTTTTGTGCAAGTTGAAGACTAGAAATTATTTTTAAAATCACAAACACAAAATCCAGAAAAAAAAACCTTTTAGTACCATTATTTTTATAAGCATCTGCCTTTCTCAGTTGTGAAACATCTACCTTTGTATCAACAATTTATGTAATATATTATAGAAAAGAATAAGGTAGTTGAAAATTGCACAAGATAAAATATGATAGAATAATGTAAAATAAAGAAAAAGACATGAATTACAAGATACATATTTGAAAGGTACTGAGAAATTAGAAATAAATCAGTGTTTATAGTTCATAAAAAAATATACAAAATACATTTGTCTCAGAATTAGCCACATTAGTCAACACGATAAAACTTAAATAGCTTGGAAAAGAACCTTATAAGTGAATCAGCATGTATAAGAAACTTGATTGTGAAAATTGAGGTAAGAAATATTGTAAAAAAAAAGGTATTGCTAGATTAGTAAAAATGTACAAAAACCATGTTTTCTGTCAGTTATTAATTTTTGTTTCTTATTTCTTTTCAGACTCCTCTTCGATTGATGAAAACTCTAGTTTTACCAGTGGCATTTCTAGTAATTGTTGTTGTGATGGTACAGGTTAGCTTACATTATTCTGTACTGTTGTAAACTGTTAACAGATCTACAAGAAACTTGATAATATCTACAGTCATCATGATGTAATGTACATTGTTACATTATTATTTAGTACTGTTGTAAACTGTTAACAGATCTACAAGTAACTTGGTAATATCTACAGTCATCATGATGTAATGTACATTGTTACATTATTATTCTGTACTGTTGTAAACTGTTAACAGATCTACAAGTAACTTGATAATATCTACAGTCATCATGATGTAATGTATATTATTACATTATTATTTAGTACTGTTGTAAACTGTTAACAGATCTACAAGTAACTTGATAATATCTACAGTCATCATGATTTAATGTATATTGTAACATTATTCTGTACTGTTGTAAACTGTTAACAGATCTACAAGTAACTTGATAATATCTACAGTCATCATGATGTAATGTACATTGTTACATTATTATTTAGTACTGTTGTAAACTGTTAACAGATCTACAAGTAACTTGATAATATCTACAGTCATCATGATTTAATGTACATTGTTACATTATTATTCTGTACTGTTGTAAACTGTTAACAGATCTACAAGTAACTTGATAATATCTACAGTCATCATGATGTAATGTATATTATTACATTATTATTTAGTACTGTTGTAAACTGTTAACAGATCTACAAGTAACTTGATAATATCTACAGTCATCATGATTTAATGTATATTGTAACATTATTCTGTACTGTTGTAAACTGTTAACAGATCTACAAGTAACTTGATAATATCTACAGTCATCATGATGTAATGTACATTGTTACATTATTATTTAGTACTGTTGTAAACTGTTAACAGATCTACAAGTAACTTGATAATATCTACAGTCATCATGATTTAATGTACATTGTTACATTATTATTCTGTACTGTTGTAAACTGTTAACAGATCTACAAGTAACTTGATAATATCTACAGTCATCATGATGTAATGTATATTATTACATTATTATTTAGTACTGTTGTAAACTGTTAACAGATCTACAAGTAACTTGATAATATCTACAGTCATCATGATTTAATGTATATTGTAACATTATTCTGTACTGTTGTAAACTGTTAACAGATCTACAAGTAACTTGATAATATCTACAGTCATCATGATGTAATGTACATTGTTACATTATTATTTAGTACTGTTGTAAACTGTTAACAGATCTACAAGTAACTTGATAATATCTACAGTCATCATGATTTAATGTATATTGTAACATTATTATTTAGTACTGTTGTAAACTGTTAACAGATCTACAAGTAACTTGATAATATCTACAGTCATCATGATTTAATGTATATTGTAACATTATTCTGTACTGTTGTAAACTGTTAACAGATCTACAAGTAACTTGATAATATCTACAGTCATCATGATGTAATGTACATTGTTACATTATTATTTAGTACTGTTGTAAACTGTTAACAGATCTACAAGTAACTTGATAATATCTACAGTCATCATGATTTAATGTATATTGTAACATTATTATTTAGTACTGTTGTAAACTGTTAACAGATCTACAAGTAACTTGATAATATCTACAGTCATCATGATTTAATGTATATTGTAACATTATTCTGTACTGTTGTAAACTGTTAACAGATCTACAAGTAACTTGATAATATCTACAGTCATCATGATGTAATGTATATTGTTACATTGTTACATTATTATTTAGTACTGTTGTAAACTGTTAACAGATCTACAAGTAACTTGATAATATCTACAGTCATCATGATTTAATGTATATTGTAACATTATTCTGTACTGTTGTAAACTGTTAACAGATCTACAAGTAACTTGATAATATCTACAGTCATCATGATGTAATGTATATTGTTACATTATTCTGTACTGTTGTAAACTGTTAACAGATCTACAAGTAACTTGATAATATCTACAGTCATCATGATGTAATGTATATTGTTACATTATTATTTAGTACTGTTGTAAACTGTTAACAGATCTACAAGTAACTTGATAATATCTACAGTCATCATGATTTAATGTATATTGTAACATTATTCTGTACTGTTGTAAACTGTTAACAGATCTACAAGTAACTTGATAATATCTACAGTCATCATGATGTAATGTACATTGTTACATTATTATTTAGTACTGTTGTAAACTGTTAACAGATCTACAAGTAACTTGATAATATCTACAGTCATCATGATTTAATGTATATTGTAACATTATTCTGTACTGTTGTAAACTGTTAACAGATCTACAAGTAACTTGATAATATCTACAGTCATCATGATGTAATGTATATTGTTACATTATTCTGTACTGTTGTAAACTGTTAACAGATCTACAAGTAACTTGATAATATCTACAGTCATCATGATGTAATGTATATTGTTACATTATTATTTAGTACAGTTTTAAACTGTTAACAGATCTACAAGTAACTTGATAATATCTACAGTCATCATGATGTAATGTATATTGTTACATTATTATTTAGTACTGTTGTAAACTGTTAACAGATCTACAAGTAACTTGATAATATCTATAGTCATCATGATGTAATGTATATTATTACATTATTATTTAGTACTGTTGTAAACTGTTAACAGATCTACAAGTAACTTGGTAATATCTACAGTCATCATGATGTAATGTATATTGTTACATTATTATTTAGTACTGTTTCAAACTGTTAACAGATCTACAAGTAACTTGATAATATCTATAGTCATCATGATGTAATGTATATTGTTACATTATTATTTAGTACTGTTTTAAACTGTTAACAGATCTACAAGTAACTTGATAATACCTATAGTCATCATGATTTAATGTATATTGTTACATTATTATTTAGTACTGTTTTAAACTGTTAACAGATCTACAAGTAACTTGATAATATCTATAGTCATCATGATTTAATGTATATTGTTACATTATTATTTAGTACTGTTTTAAACTGTTAACAGATCTACAAGTAACTTGATAATATCTATAGTCATCATGATTTAATGTATATTGTTACATTATTATTTAGTACTGTTGTAAACTGTTAACAGATCTACAAGTAACTTGATAATACCTATAGTCATCATGATTTAATGTATATTGTTACATTGTTATTTAGTACTGTTTTAAACTGTTAACAGATCTACAAGTAACTTGATAATATCTATAGTCATCATGATTTAATGTACATTGTTACATTATTATTTAGTACTGTTTTAAACTGTTAACAGATCTACAAGTAACTTGATAATATCTATAGTCATCATGATTTAATGTATATTGTTACATTATTATTTAGTACTGTTTTAAACTGTTAACAGATCTACAAGTAACTTGATAATACCTATAGTCATCATGATTTAATGTATATTGTTACATTATTATTTAGTACTGTTTCAAACTGTTAACAGATCTACAAGTAACTTGATAATACCTATAGTCATCATGATTTAATGTATATTGTTACATTATTATTTAGTACTGTTGTAAACTGTTAACAGATCTACAAGTAACTTGATAATACCTATAGTCATCATGATGTAATGTATATTGTTACATTATTATTTAGTACTGTTTTAAACTGTTAACAGATCTACAAGTAACTTGATAATATCTATAGTCATCATGATTTAATGTATATTGTTACATTATTATTTAGCACTGTTTTAAACTGTTAACAGATCTACAAGTAACTTGATAATATCTATAGTCATCATGATTTAATGTATATTGTTACATTATTATTTAGTACTGTTTTAAACTGTTAACAGATCTACAAGTAACTTGATAATATCTATAGTCATCATGATTTAATGTATATTGTTACATTATTATTTAGTACTGTTTTAAACTGTTAACAGATCTACAAGTAACTTGATAATACCTATAGTCATCATGATTTAATGTATATTGTTACATTATTATTTAGTACTGTTTTAAACTGTTAACAGATCTACAAGTAACTTGATAATATCTATAGTCATCATGATTTAATGTATATTGTTACATTATTATTTAGTACTGTTTTAAACTGTTAACAGATCTACAAGTAACTTGATAATACCTATAGTCATCATGATTTAATGTATATTGTTACATTATTATTTAGTACTGTTTCAAACTGTTAACAGATCTACAAGTAACTTGATAATACCTATAGTCATCATGATGTAATGTATATTGTTACATTATTATTTAGTACTGTTGTAAACTGTTAACAGATCTACAAGTAACTTGATAATACCTATAGTCATCATGATTTAATGTATATTGTTACATTATTATTTAGTACTGTTTCAAACTGTTAACAGATCTACAAGTAACTTGATAATATCTATAGTCATCATGATGTAATGTATATTGTTACATTATTATTTAGTACTGTTTTAAACTGTTAACAGATCTACAAGTAACTTGATAATATCTATAGTCATCATGATTTAATGTATATTGTTACATTATTATTTAGTACTGTTTTAAACTGTTAACAGATCTACAAGTAACTTGATAATACCTATAGTCATCATGATTTAATGTATATTGCTACATTATTATTTAGTACTGTTTTAAACTGTTAACAGATCTACAAGTAACTTGATAATACCTATAGTCATCATGATTTAATGTATATTGTTACATTATTATTTAGTACAGTTTTAAACTGTTAACAGACCTACAAGTAACTTGATAATATCTATAGTCATCATGATTTAATGTATATTGTTACATTATTATTTAGTACTGTTGTAAACTGTTAACAGATCTACAAGTAACTTGATAATATCTATAGTCATCATGATTTAATGTATATTGTTACATTATTATTTAGTACTGTTGTAAACTGTTAACAGATCTACAAGTAACTTGATAATACCTATAGTCATCATGATTTAATGTATATTGTTACATTATTATTTAGTACTGTTTCAAACTGTTAACAGATCTACAAGTAACTTGATAATATCTATAGTCATCATGATTTAATGTATATTGCTACATTATTATTTAGTACTGTTTTAAACTGTTAACAGATCTACAAGTAACTTGATAATACCTATAGTCATCATGATTTAATGTATATTGTTACATTATTATTTAGTACAGTTTTAAACTGTTAACAGACCTACAAGTAACTTGATAATATCTATAGTCATCATGATTTAATGTATATTGTTACATTATTATTTAGTACTGTTGTAAACTGTTAACAGATCTACAAGTAACTTGATAATATCTATAGTCATCATGATTTAA
The DNA here is from genome assembly GCF_004210375.1 of Tachypleus tridentatus. Lineage (NCBI taxonomy): Eukaryota > Metazoa > Arthropoda > Merostomata > Xiphosura > Limulidae > Tachypleus > Tachypleus tridentatus. Next base: position 117,827,549 of record NC_134836.1, on the reverse strand, counting down.
TGTATATTGTTACATTATTATTTAGTACTGTTGTAAACTGTTAACAGATCTACAAGTAACTTGATAATATCTATAGTCATCATGATTTAATGTATATTGTTACATTATTATTTAGTACTGTTTTAAACTGTTAACAAATCTACAAGTAAAGCCTAGCAGGTCAGAAATGTAAAAAAATGCTGCACTGTGTTAGTGAGTTTTTATCAGGAGACAAATTAGTTGTTCTTAATGGGATCACAAACAATTGTACAAAATTGTAATAGACCATTTGGCCTTAAAAACACCTCAAACAGTAAAAATTCAGTTCAAACGATACTTTTAAAACCTTTACTGTTGACTGCTGAGGCTATTCGCATATAAACATGTATAAAACAAGATTCATAATAGTTACATTAAAAAGAATATCCACTTAACCCTTTTACAACAAGCTCAGTATAATATACACTAGGTCATCTACACATTCACACACGTTAATTATTTACAGTACATGTGTATCTTCATAAAATTTGGTTATCTTTTAGTAAATATTACAATTATTTTGTGCACAAAAAATCATTTTTTAATGAAATATCTTTACTAAAGATCTGTTTGTGAAAATATCCATTGTTTTGTTACTAGTAGGAGTGCAAGGTGGAATCTCATTGTTTGTGTAATCTCTTAAACCTACATTTAAATAAAACCGTTGACTTTCATTGAAAATTGTATTGATCTATGTTTGTTAATAAGTTTGAAATCAAATTGTAGATTATAATTCAAACTTTAATATTTTATGTCAGTTAATTTCTTAATTTAAAAGTAAACATTAAAATAACATTTAAATATAGATTTTAGGCAGTTACATGGTATGTTGAATGTTGTAGCACTGTTTAAAATTAGATGTTTGTGTTGTCAAAATATTAATTCTATACTTTGTACAAATTATGATCTCAAATTACTCATACTATCAAGCTAGAATATAAAATAAGAACCTTGTATATTTTTATTTTACTGAGATATGACTTATATAGGTGAATCACCTCCTTCCATTTTTGAAATGGTCCCTTATATACACTTATTTCAACATGTGACATGAATAACCAATCAACAGCTTAGAACATCCCCAGAGTGGCTTTCTCTGCCATTTTAATCTGTGAAAATGTTACCACATTCTTTCAAATCTCAGTTACTAAACTTAATAAATTATAGTGTTATTCTATGGTATCAGTGTAGCTTTTTATAATTTTTTGGTTATTCAGCTGTATATATAAAACTTAAATTTTATTTGATATCCTCCATGTGTGAAATTTTAATAGGCTTAACAACTTACGTCCAGAAGCAACCAAGTTCAACAGTTGTAGAGAGAAGAGAATTGTTTGCTTTACTTCTTGATTTATTGTTCCATATTTTAAGAAAAATAAGTTTAATTTATTTCTAAGTATTAATAATATATATAAAATGTTAAAAACTGAAATGTGATTATATTACAACATACTAAAACACAGGAAAGACTAAAGGTCAGTTTTATATTACTGAATACATTAACATGAGCGCATGTGCACTACGTCAGTGCAAGTCATGTAACGTTAGCTAGGCATGACTGGAGGTCAATATAATAAAAAATAATAAATAATTTAAATATATAGATAGCATTATGAGACTTAATCTACTTAGACTAAACATTTATATTTTTATGTTATTATATGTAGTCATTCTAGCATGAAAATAAGCCTAATATATATTTCCTTTTTTTTTTAATAGTGGTTACAAAGTTGATCAATTGACAGATCCCACATAGAGTATAGAAAATGACAAAAATGTAAAGTCATACTGAAAACATTTGAAATTTATTTCGGAGGTTCTAGAGATTTTTGGGATGAAGAATATAATAAAATTATCAATGGGCCCCCATTAAAACAATGGGCTCTGGGGCTAAGTCCCCTCTAGCCCCTACCTAAATACACTGCTGCTGTCATTCATAGTTTAAAAAAATTTTAAAGGACTGTCTGATGTTGAGTTAATTTTTATGTGCATCTGAAAATGTAAAAAGTAAGATAACCAAAGAAGTAACAGTATCTCTCTCTATTCTGGTATTGTTTTGTAGATAGTGAGAGATAGTTGGAATATAGATCACCTGAAGAAAGAGAAACCTCTAGGATATGTTGCTCAAGTGAGTAATACAGTTTTAAATATAGCTAAATGTGAGTCACATGTGGTTCTGTATTCTGTTCATATTAATGAGTTGTAGTATCAGTCAAAACTGGAAATACAGTGCATGATCTTCGGTTTATAAAAATGTTTTATGACATAATGTTTCTGTATATATTAATATATAAAACTAAATGGTCTATTACAAACCAAGCTACAAATCTTAGAGCACGGTAATATGTATAAAACATATTATATACAAAAATGGTAATTAACTTAGAACTGCTCTATGCAAGTTAATCAGTGTTTTTAACATGTTTCCATAGTGTCTTTTCAATTTTTTTTTTATATATAACAAACTATTAGATAGCCTTATGAAAGCAATGGATCTAAAGGTGGAAGAAAAAATTCATTTAATCTGTGGGAACCACACGTAATTTATTTGTAATTCTCCATGTTGAAACCTATTTCAGTTGTTTTGAAAAACTGTTTTGTTTACTATAGTTACTTAAAACTGATCACAAGGAATTAGAAACAACTTAAATAGGGCAAAAACATAGAGTAAAATACTATTTCACCATAGTTAATGTGGTGTCGATGGGTACTTCACACAACTCAATACATGTTTAAGTACACCTAATGATGATGTCACGAACATAACCATGATCTCAGCATAAATGTAAATGTACTCCTTGCATTTTGCGTGTATTACAGGTTTTCAGTTTTGTTATCGAAATTTTACTGACGTTAGGATCACAGCAGAAATGTTAGCAGAGATGAAACGTTCGTTGTCCGGTATATTTTTTCTTTTCTATTTTAGTTATTTTTCATTTTGAAAGTGTGCGGGATATTTCCTGTATCTACATATTTGGAAAGTTAAATCACAAGAGTGTATTTGAATAAAATAAAAATCAAATGTAGATGTGAGATATTTATGTTGTTCTCGGTGGTTTTGTTTTCTCTAAACATTTATAGGAACTTTATTTCAGTCAGGTTAATTTTGATCTACAGTTGGTTCTAAGTTTGATTATATATTGATAAGCTATAAGAGATTTAAATAAATTCTATCTGGGGTACCCATACCCTGGATAGAAATTATGTAGATTCATGATTAATGAAAGATTATCTCAGGACATGAAAAGTTGTTTCCTACATATATATATATAATTTTGAAAACAACAAAACACCCAAAAAAAACACAAAATGTGGAACTGTAAATTTGAATGTATCTCCTCATGGACCCAACAAACCTTCATGTCAAATATGGTGAAGATCCATCAAAAGGGGCGAAGTAGTAGTAAAACACAACAACAACATAAAAACCACAAAATGCAAAATTGAACATTTGTGTGTATTTTCCCCATGGACCTAATGAACCTCCATTCAATCCACACTCTGTAGACTATATGGACATACAACAGACAATATTATTATATCTATATAGGTGGTGCCATTTTATTAGATTTGCATGTGATATATTCATGACATCATATTTGCACTCTGAGAATGGAGAAAAATAAAGTTTTCCTTTACAGGAAACTGAGGTGAAATGGGAAAATCATGACCCCTATTGCAAATCTACATGTACACAGGATAAAACTTTCATGAAGTTGTGGATTGCACATTGTGTAATGAAAAATTTTTTGCAGTATCATTCAAGCAAGAGTTCCTTTATAGTACAATGTAAATAATTTTTAGTCTTCAAATGTGAATAGTTTATCAAATTGCATCTCAACAGAATGAGTTTATCTTTTAAAGGAATTCTTGGATTAGTTTTTATAAGTTTTCTTTACAAGATAAAGATGTCATGGCCTGATAGTTAAGGTTCTCAACTTGCAACCTGAGAGTTGCTAGTTTGAATCCATAACAGAATATACTTGCCACTTTGTCTGTGACATTGTTAAAATATGACAGTCAATCCAACTATTCATTAGTAAAGAGAAGCCCAACAGTTGACGGTGCCTAGTGTTGATTGGCTGTCTTCCCTCAAGATTGGGGACAGATAGCTCTAAAGTAACTTTGCATAAAATTCTATAACAAACGAAATATATTTCAATATTTGTATTTAAAACCTTTTAGTTAGTCTCAGTATTTGTCTGACCAGGTAGTGTACAATGTTCTTCAGCTTTGTGCTTTCACCGTAATGGCCGTGCTGATCATGAGATTGAAATTGTTTTTCACACCACAACTCTGCCTTTTAGTCTCTCTACTGTCATCCAGAAAGGTATGTTGTAATTTTTGTTGTGAGAACATACAAAATCAGAAGAAAATTGTTTCAGCAATATAATTCCATGATTTGTTTCTTTGTGTGATTCAAACAAGATGTAGTTTTATATCTTGTTATTTGTACATAATTTATAAGACACAAATATTTTCTGTTATTATGGTAAGTTAATCTTTCCTCATGTCATCTTCAGTAAATGTGTTAAACTTCTCATATCAGCAGTAAATAGCAGACTGGGTCATACTTAATTTCCATGGTATCCTTGAAGTTGTTGTTCTTCTGTTGTTTTCAACTGTTTTGGATTGCTGTTGTATTGTGGTGTGGGTATTTTTCAACCTAGACCATCACCAGTATCTGGGACAAATAATACAGCCCAGAATCTGTCAAACTCAGTTTAATGCCAGAAAACCTAAATATGTTTGACCCATAGTGAAATATTTTGGTTGAGGTAAAGTGGATATAAAAAATTTAACTTGGAGAAGGTGGAGAGATAGTGCTTTAGACAAAGTTTTAATGACAGCATTGATACTAAGGTTCAGATTGCATTTGTTAAAGTATGCTTGGTGTGAAACATGCCACAGACACAGTCGTAAAGTGCACTTCTTCAGTGGTACCAGTGAAATAACGTAGAACATTTTTTTTTTTATCTACCAAATAATTTGTAACTGTACCTTTTAATAATAGGGGGCAGATGTTTAAGTATGTTATATTGAAATGATTTTTGAGCCTTAGTATTCCGTGTTGTCATGACCAGGTTTGTTCTATCTCCTAACCTTGCATCTTGACAATAATATGGTTTCAGCATAGTCTCCATTGTAAAAGATTTGGTAATAAGGCTATCATGACTAATGTGAATCAATTTTCCCTGCATGCTTTCCTTATCTATCTAGTGTTCAAAGTAAACAGTTTACTCAAACCTAATTCAACTGTGATAACACAGAAATACATAGGCATTAGATCTGGTGATTTGTCTGGAGTCTTTATCTTAAGTTGTTGGTCTTATTTCTGTATGGAAATCCTTTTCGATTATGTTGCATATTATTGACTGAGATACACAAGTGAATTTTGTGTTCATGGATTCTCACCACTTACAAGACACTGCACTTTGTTTTACAGAGCTGAGTTATGACTTGTTACATGTCTCTATTGATGGTCTTGGTACCCCACACTGATCCATATGTTTCTGTTTTTCTTTGCAATTAAGTATAGATGAAAGTGCTTTTAAATCCCAACCACAACACATCTTTTTGATCTAAGTGCATGAATATTTTGTTGAAAAAGACCATTATTATCCCTTCCCAAAAGTGATCAGATTTTGGTGGCATCACACTACCCACAAAATGCAGTTATACAACTTTATTTTGATTGTGGTTGTCACATGAGTTGTTGATTTACATGTAGTTTCAATATAATGCACTAAACTTGTACTACTTTAATTTTGAAGATAATATGAAATTTAAATGGTGACAAAAATTTGAGAGATTTACTGTTTTGGTATTATTCTGCTTTAGTTTTTTGGCTTTATTCATTCCATTAAACTTCACTACACTGGTACAGCCATCCTTCTTTGTTTAATGAGCATTCAGGGAATACAGAACATCCAGCATCAACGTAGCATCCTTGGAGAATACAGTAATCCTTCTCTAGAGGAGCTTATTGAGTGGGTCAATAGTACCACATCTCAAGGTGAGATTAATTGTTACTTGAGTGGATCAGTAGTGCTACATCTCTAGGTGAGATTAATAGTTAGTTGAGTGGATCAGCATGCCACGTCTCAAGGTGAGGTTAATAGTTAGTTGAGTGGATCAGCATGCCACGTCTCAAGGTGAGGTTAATGGTTAGTTGAGTGGGTCAGTAGTACATCTCAAGGTGAGGTTAATATTTATTTGAGTTGATCAATAGTACTATGTCATGGCCCAGTATGGCCAGGTGGTTAAGGTGCTTGACTTGCAATCTGAAGGTTGCAGGTTTGAACCCCACTTACTCCAAACATGCTTGCCCTTTCAGCCATGGGGATAATATAATGTTACAATCACACTATTCATTGGTAAAAGAGTAGCCCAGGAGTTGGCAGTAGGTGGTGATGACTAGCTGCCTTTCCTCTAGTCTTAAGTTGCTAAATTAGTTATGACTAGTATAGACAGCTCTGGTGTAGCTTTGTGATAAATTGAAAAAAAGTACTATTTCCCAACATGATTTAGTGGGTCAGTGGTGTCATGTCTAAAATGGAGCGTACTGAGTGGGTCACTTGAGTTACACTGGTATATGAGTTAGTTTTATTTTATCTTTGGATAACATAATGTGCATACATCTGGTTAAAACTTTCCACTAGTGCTAACTGCTTGGTAAAAAAGATCTGTCTGTAGTTTATGCCAAAAAAATTCATTATTGAGAAAGGATTAAAAAATATTGACATCATTATATTTATAATTTTACATTCAATGTTTTCTTCCAACATCATGAATAAAACAAGACCTTAATACTTTGTTGTCCTCTTACAGATGCTGTTTTTGCTGGACCAATGCCAACTATGGCAAATTTAATGTTATCATCAAGACGTCCAATCATCAACCATCCTCATTATGAAGATGCTGGTTTAAGGTGCTTTTGTCATTTTATTATCCTCTGTCTTTCATTGTCATTAAAAACTTTTTGCCAGAATATATATTGATATAAGCCTTTTATATATTGGGTGATAGGTGCTCATTAGTTTCTTACACTGGGTGATAGGTACTCATTAGTTTCTTACACTGGGTGATAGGTGCACAGCTTGATTAGGAATATTCTCATGACATTTAGTTGTAACAGTTTTTTCCTGTTCAGTGGCTAATAAAAGTATAGAACCTGTTAATATATGTGGCAGTTTATGATCTGTCGTTAATTAACATTCCCCGTTTTCTCCACTTATAAAATGTTCTTAAAATTAACATAAAAAAATCAGATATACCTGGATTGAAGACATTGTTACCTACATAACTGATTTTAGACATTTCATTAAATATTTTAATTGTAATAGGACAGGCTTGAGGTACGTTTTATTGGACTTGTAACGCTATGATGCGAGTTGGACAAGAATACACGTCTAGTTACCATAGTAATAATGCTTCATATTATTCATTATGTAGATGAGGGTAAGAGTGTAGATTTGGTTTATCAGGATTTTGAGAAAACATTTGACAAAGTGCCACATAAAAGGTTTGTAAAGAAACATCTCTTTGGGTGTGGGGGATAGGACAGAATAAAGGAGAGAGTTATAAAGAGTTCATTGAGACTAGATTAATATTGCAAGTGAGGTAACCTCAGACTCAGTCTTAGGATCTTTGTTCCTTATTTACATCAGTGATGCAGATGAAAGAATGGTCAATAAATTACTTAAAGTTGATGATGATATTAAAGTCTTGGGTATCACTTGCTGTGAAGAGGGTGCTGCTGATTTACAAGAGAATTTAGATCATTTAGTGAGTTGGGTGAATAAATGGCAGAGGAAGTTTAATTATAATAAATACAAGGTAACACATGTGGGTTATTGTAATTTCAATTATAAGTTTAATTTGGATGGGAATAACCTTAACAGTGCCATGAAAGAAAATTATCTTGGTGCAATGGTTGATCAGTCTGAGGCCATCCAGGCAGTGTGCTGTTGCTTGTGGGTAGAGCAAGTAGGATTTCGTATATATGAAGACACGTGGTATGGATAATACAACTTTTATTAAAATAAAATAGAGAACAATGTTTTGACCTTCTTGGGTCATCTTCAGGTAAACGTCGTTTTCTACATTATTTTAATAAAAGTATTAATACCCGTACCAGCCATCTTGATGTACATTGTTACTTGAAGTGGGTTTCTCATAGCCACAAAACAGGACTGCAGGTTGTATCTACAGATATATTAGATGCAAATCTAAATATGTAATTTCATTGTATAGGTGGCTGGTTAGGCTACATTTGGAGTCTTGGGTTCCTTATTTTAGGAAGAACACTGAATTGTTGGAAGGAATTCAGGAGAGGGCTACTAAAATAGTGCCTGGAATGAAGGGGTTGTTATATGAGGAGAAGAGAAATAGAGTTACCGTGGATCTGATTGAGGTGTTTAAGATTATAAAGGGAACTGATAGTGCTGATGTACCATATTTAACAGTGAGAACAGTAGGACCCAGGGAACACACAAATTTGGGCAGAGTAGGATCATCTTCAACCAAGACAGTTTCATTTTTCCAACAGAGGGGTTGGTCTTCGGAATAGGTTGCTTTCAGATGTTATAGAGGCAGTAAGTTTAAGAAGAAACTTTAAGTATATGAATGATAAGGGTTGGCTTTAAGATTATTTTAAAATTTATTTATAAATTGTTTTAGTGTGATTGTTACAAAAGAATAGCTGAGATGTACCAATAGGTCCTCTGTTGTCCCGAAACTTTGTTGTCTCACTCATAGTACTCCGGATTCTTGTGCTGTACTATTTTTGAAGCATAACATCTTAACTTTTTTGCCAGGGAGCGGACACGGAAAGTTTACACAATTTACAGCCGTAAATCTCCAGATGAAACGTACCATCAGCTGAAAGAACTAGGTGCTCAGTTTGTTGTTCTTGATACTAAGTGGTGTTTTGGTAAAAGTAGGTAAGTATCTTGGTAAATTCCTGTACTTCCTCAGAACTCGTGTTTATCATTTCATATTCTGTCAAGACCAATTCTTATTTCATCCCTTTTGACAGAAAGTATGGTTTAATCTCAGACTGTCACCACTCTTGTCTCATCTCTGCCTTAAACACCTTATTTTCATGTATTTTTTTGAAGGTTTTGTTTTTATCCATTCTTTGTGCAACTGAGTTCTCTATAACTTTACCATTTTCATCCTTTTCTCTTTAAATTGTGTGGTTGCTCACCCACAGTTCCTCTCCAAAATAACTTTCCTCTGTCTTTAGTTTTAAACAACTTGAGATCCAAAATTCAGAGGCACAACTGCACAGTTGAACAACAACGTTATTCTGTTTATTACACAGAATAAATGTTTTACAGATATTTACAGATGTCTAGTATACTGTAAAACCTTATACAGTAGAGGGGTCAGTAAGACTTATAAATAAGATGATGTAATTAGAAGCCACAGCTAGTAATGGTGTATTGTCAGGATTACAAATACGAGCCTTGTATAGAAATTCTGTGATTATGTGGTCATCTCTGGAATCGAGGTTTTTCTTAAATGTATAACAAATCAGCACTTGTGTCATTAGGTATGAACCTAATATAATTAATAGTTTCCAGTGCAATCATCTTGGGTGTTATGTTTGTAACACCTCTGTAGCAGTGGAAAAAATGTAATTAAAAAACACAAGTTCTTTGCATGTGATTTTTAAATATATTAACTTCTGCTCTAAACTGGTTAAAGCTTCATTCAAATAATGATGAAAAGTGTCTTATTACATTCTTTCATGTTCTTCTGGAATCAACAGCTTGTTATGTGTGTTTACAAATAGTCTTAGGACTGTATCTAAGACTTGTTAAAGTAATTTATCATTTCACTTTTAATTAATTGGAAAACTACAGCCAATGGCGTGTTACTTCCAAGTATGTTTTAATAATGTTTTGATAATTAAATCAAAATTACTTTTAACACTCCAGTTTGCTGTAAAAAGATTTTTTTAAATATGACTTCAGCTCATCACCATCAAGAGGGTGTAATGGATGTTTTATTATATTAGATGGTTCTAATTTTGACTTATTATTATACTACAGATAATTGTTTATGAAGAAGAGACGATTGAGGGTTGTTTAGTAAACAGATGCAAACATTTGAGGGTTGTAAACAAAAATGTTTTAAAATCATGTTAGGTTATTTAAAACCACAGTTAGTGATATCATTTGTTAGCAGTTTTTATACAGATAAATTTAGTGATAATCTAGCATTTTTGGAATCAAGACTAGTTTCATAATTATAGGAGTCTGAGAAAAAAACTATTTATTACATAACATTTGTTAGTCATTTACACAAACAAACGTTCACCAAGATATGTGTAAAATATCGAACTGGTTCACATCCAGGTACAAGTTTTATTTCCATTTTGTTTTAAGATGAAACCATAAACAAAATTTTCTTTTCTAATCATTTTGGTTTTTGTTTCAAAGGTGTCTTTTTTTCATCTTGTCCCATTGATATTGATTTGATGTTAAATGTTTTACAGAAGTGTTTTTCTCCGTAGGGATGGTTGTGGAATGGGAGATGTGTGGGATGTGGAAGATCCTGGTAACCGTAACCGAGAAATGGTGTGTCAGCGACTTTTGAGAAATCCTTTACCCTTTAAGCAGGTGTTTCGCAATAACGAATATGCTGTGTTGAAGCTGTAGGTGCTGTCTTTTGTGTGACACTCGAAACGTCAAAACAGGAGTGACTTTTTTTGATACATAGAGCCAACCTTTAGACTTGCAAATTGCTGATCTAATAGTCTTATGATAAAATTAAATTTGGAAATAAAAGGTTATTGCATAACCTCAAATTTGTATGTACTTTTGAAGCAAAAAGAATATTTTAAATTTTTGTTACTAATATGTGTTTCATTTATTGTTTACAAAATAAGGTACTTATGTCTTGTCTGTTGCTTTAAATGTGAATATGTTGACCAAGCGTACAAAGCAACCCCCTTTTTGTGGTGTTTGTTTTTTTTGAACGGAAAATGAAGATAATTGTTCAAAAACTCTTTTTAAATTAACAATAAATATTTATTCGAATATACGTAAACACTTCACACTCGCACTGCCAAAGGTTTAGATGTCTTGGGACCTAACTTGAACGCATAAAATGATGAAACCAAAGATTTTTACTCCCGAAGTAATTTATTACGTTCCAGAATATACATTAAACATTGTTTAAACCTCTCACTAGATGGCGATAACTGCTTAATATTTTCTTCGAAATTTATTTGAATAATGTTTGGAGCGAAAAGTGATGGATTTATTTTTTTATGTAAATACAAACAAAATAGTTGGTGGCATTATATTTTAATTATACGGAGGCGGCGTGTATTAATATGTATAATGGTATTCAACTGTTGAAATGTACGCAAATGTTAGAAATATTAATCTATGACCTTATTTTGTTTTTAATCTACAATCGATATGTTTGTTATTGAAGCTAAGCCTACGATGTGTAATAAAGAACCAGAAATTAGTGTTAAAAGTTATTATTGATATTTGTTTGAAGTGTATGCCACTTATCAAAGTTGTTCTATCTAACTGTTGCTATAACATATGAATAATGTTTCATGCTTGTATTAACTGTAACTTTTTTTTCTGGGTGTTGCATAAAGATAATTTTTCTTCTAGAAATAGATTAATAAAATTAAGTTTAACGTAAGTTTGATGGGTCTTCTTCACTGTTGTATCACATAATTCAACTAACCCTAACTCGCAAACCATTTGCGGTAGTTTATTCGTTTCAATTTCCATTATTCTGTCATTATGCTACACTTTCTCACAAACGTTATTTGCTACATCGATCTATCCCCTGTCTGTTTGGAAAACATCTGCAGTTCAACAAATTCACGTAGACTTAACTTTCTTTATTAAAACTACACGTAGAACGTGCAATAAAGTAATAGCATTTATAATAATACATGACGCGGTTTTACGAGTTAGGAGAAATACAAGAACGAAGAATAAAACCTATCGTAAAGCAAATAATAGCTAAAAGATGCTTATAGCCTTCTATAAAATGAACCGAAACAACATTGTTCGTAAGTAAACGTAAATTTGTAATGAAAGCTAACTATACAGAAACGTCCGAATGTGTGCTCCCAAAGTGATGAGCACATGGTTTTGAACGAACTACGATTGTGTATTTTATGCCTAAATACTAGAAAACCCATAGAAATTGTATTTAGTGTAACGTTTATCTTTTTAGTAAATTACAGATAGATTAAGTGTTATTTGCATGAAATACTCTTAAAAAAAATAAAAGTTGAAATCTGAAACTAGACGTTTCATCGTATACCATAGTTGTATTAAAAAGTTTGAGTAAGAAAAATACAAGTAATGTGATTCTAATTCGAAAAGCCAATATGCAATATGAACTCCTTGGACAAAGGACTTGCAAACGATATGTGATTTATAGCAGATAGTCAACAGCCCCAACCGCCAATTCTTGGGCCGCTGTAATTAGTCGACTTGTGGGAATTAACCACAATTTTCTAAACTCATTACAATACGAACAGAACCGGAAAGGAGGGTACATCTAAAAGTTTGTAACCCAATTCGCTGCAACTTTTTATAGAATTTCATAAAAAGTACGCAGTCTACTTTAAAACATAACTAATTTGATACATTATGTTAACTTGGACAAATATTTAAAGATCTATATATGTTATCATCCTTTCGAGAAAACAAAAAAAATTAAAAATATTTGAATTAACAGTTTCAGCCTACACTAGGTGGCAATTTGAGAGCTTTCTTTGGTGTAATAAAGTTTATTAAATTTTAAAAAGGTTGCTCAGGAAATGGTTTGTTGGACGAAAGGTATTTTTTCCTATATTGTTTTATTTACCAAAAACCAGCAGTATTCTTGTAATTCGAGTAAACATCTTAAAATTTCGTTTTGGCTAAGCTTGTGCGCATGTTCAGTGATTATAACAATGCCCATCACATTTGTTTGGCTAAACAGTGAGGACTAAATTTTAGCCTATCCAATTTCCCTTGAAAAGTTTGGCACATTGCCAAGGCTTTTCCTATGACCCTTCATTCATGGTGCGAATCAATTGTTTTGTACACGACCTCGCAGGTCAACTGTAAACCACTGTAGAGTGGTTCGGAGAACCCTCTCTGGGTGCCTCTGCTTATTGTGTGTACAATGCACTCCCAAACGGAGGTGTCAAAACCCTATTCTTCTCGTGTGACACGGGGTGGCGAAGTTTTAAAGTCTTCCCTGCCCTATAGAGAGAGTGTTAATATACCTCACAGAGCAGTAAGCCATGTCGAAATGTACTCGGATCAGGCCAGTGATTATATGGCAGGCTGCTATCAGGTTCTAAATGACTTCTACCACAGACAAGTTCAGATTCAACATAAAAAATGGCACTGTTGTGTTTGTTCTCTCTTTAACAAATTTCGGTTTTCTTTCATCGTGACTTCTTATTCCGAGATGGGACATTTTTTAATCAAGTAACATTGTTTTAACGTTCAGAAATTGTTAACTTATAAAATAACTGATTTATTAATGTTAAGCCTATAACAAGCTACTGACTCCACCCCTTCCAGCCAGACATGGACCATCCGATTACCTGAGCAGACCATAAACTCAGCTGCACTGACGCAGCTAACTCAGATCGTTCATTTGTTAAACAGACGGAATTTCATTCCCAGCGAGTCATTTATACTAATATCCACAAGTCTGGTAAACTATGTAACATTAGCCATCGTATTCATAGGATCAAAAAACAAAACAGACAGCAACTACAAAATTAATTTCAGAAACTTTTAAAACTAATAGCAGACAGCGGAGTCATGGTTTCTAGACTATTTATTGTTTTGTTTCATTGTTCGCTGTGTCTGTCACTTACTCAAGCAAACATCTGGAGTTTCATCCTACGTAATCCTTCTCCGGGAGACAGTTTTCCATCCAGGATACATCTTCCGTGGGATAAAAAAGACGGAAAAAACACAAAGTCAGCAGAAGAATTAACAAGAACCATCTTGGTAAGTTTGTGAGTAACTTTCTTAATGCACGTTATGATCTAATTGACCTTTCAAAGGTGGTGCTATACACCATTCACATACACTCTATGGGTGGATAACCTGCCATTGTGTTATATAAATACTAGAATATGGAGTTGTTTGTTTTTTTTTTTTTGAAATACTAAAAGTAAATGGTTTTCTTATTCAATGTTTGGATGTATCATTCTACGTGTGATGGCCTAAATGTTTACAAATAAATCCTAATTTATATCTCAATAATTTTTTCATTGTATTTTCTTTTATTGTCTGCCCCCTGTAAACAAGAGGTAAAATAATGTTACAACAGCATTTTACATTTTCGCATCACATTATATTTTCCTTGAAGTAACGAATGTAAGTTTGTACGTAGTTTCATGTTTAATTGTACCTATTTTACCTTGTGACTGTAGATACTGTTACTCCAAGGTAAATGAATAGTCTAATATTTCGCTATAAACGAAAGAAATATTTAAAAAGGTTTACCAGTAAAACTGAAATATGAATTAATGAAAAAATTATATATATCACATTTTAATTTAATCTTACCACAGGTTCGGTGTCTTGAACACGACAGATGCCCTGAAGGAATGTTTTGCGATCGCCATTACGGATATTGCGACACCTTGCGGGAAGAAGATGAACCATGTCGGAAGGATGGGCATTGCCTCGATATTCTAATCTGTATGTTTGGTAGATGTTCTCGACCTCATAAGAAAGGGCATAAAGGTTAGCATTTTTAAAAGAAGAAGACAGTTTCAGTTTTATCAGATTGCGTTTGTTTTTCAGCTGGTTGTTGTATATTAGAAAACAAGTAATTTCATTAAAAAAACTACCGTTAAACAGTTGTAATCGGTGGATTTGTGTTTTGTTTTCGATTTTGCGTAAAGCTACACGAGGGCTATCTGCGCTAGCCGTCTCTAATTTAGTAGTGTAAGACTAGAGGGAAGGCAGCTAGTCATCACCACTCACCGCCAACTCTTGGGCTACTCTTTTACCAATGGAAAGTGGGATTGACCATCACTTATAATACCCACACGGCTGAAAGGGCGAACATGTTTGGTATGATGGGGATTCGAACTAGCGACCCTCAGATTACGAGTCGAATGCCTTAAGCACCTAGCCATGCTGGGCCCTGTAATCTACAGAATTTTTTTTTGTTTTGAATTTCGCACAAAACTACTCGAGAGCTATCTGTACTAGCCGTCCCTAATTTAGTAGTGTAAGACTAGAGGGAAGGCATCTAGTTATCACACCCACCGCCAACTCTTGAGCTACTCTTTTACCAACGAATAGTGAGATTGACCGTCACAGTATAACGCCCCCACGGCTGGGAGTGCAAGCATGTTTGGTGCGACCGGGATTCGAACTAGCGACCCTCAGATTACGAGTCGAATGCCTTAATCACCTGGCCATGCTGGGTCCTGTAATCTACAGAATTAATCTCTAAGGTATGAGTGAGTAAATTATTATGAACTTAATTTTTTCGGGTTTTCATAATTTATCATAAAGTTAGAAAACTTAATGTCAAAAACATAGGAAATTTAAATCAGTTTTTTTTTAAATAATTGTTTTTAAACATTTACTTGAATATATCAGGTGAAATATAGACTATTTAATAACTCTTTTAATATGATATTTTTATTGGTATCAATATTATGTGCATGAGACACCTAGGTTAAACAAATTAGCTAGTTAACTAATTTATATACATATTATGAATATTTTTGCGTGTATCCATCGCGCGCGACATCTGTACTGCTTGAATTTGTTTAAACAGACACGAGAGCGAGTCAATGACTTAGCTTAAGCCTCGTGGGGTTAATTAAGCATTCGTACACTGGCATATAAATTTCAGAATAACGTCAACCGAGATACGAACGTGTACATAGTAGATACAACGACCTTTCGAATAGACTTTAACTGTATACTGGACATGAATAATTGATGTTAAAGAAAGAGAGAAAAATAATGGATGAACGTAGAAACGAAAGAGTTTCCCAAAATGATACCTTTATTTATCAAAGATTTTAGTTTTTACTTTACTTCCCCAATCAAAAGGCTTACTCTGTTTTGTTTTTATAACAGGTGTTTGAAGCACAACAATTATTAAGTATATAAATTAAAAAAAGTAATAATTGCTTCATGAGTGAAATAAGTACAGTCAAGCTTTATTTTCAGTTACAAACATGAAATAATAATGTTTTGAAAACAAAGATGCTCACTCGTAGAGAAATACGAACAGACCATTTCTTTCACGTTTAAAAAAAGAAAAACCTGGACTGAAAGTACATATAATTACGAAAAATAGCAGTGTATGTAGCACTAAATATTACTAGTTTTTCATTTAATACATTAGTTTGATGATTTTACGTATATATAACGAAGTAATCGGATAATTCACTAATTAGTAGTTATTTTTCTTAAACATTAGTTTAACATGATTATGTTAGGAGATTTAAGTTAGTCTTAAAGTCCACATGCTAAACCAATAATACAAAACAGTCATCATAATATATCTTGGATATCGTATTTAAATCCATCAATAGTTCAAGTACTATATCTTGCATTAAATCAATACTATATAACAATAATGAAATTAATACAGATTAAAAATATATTCATGATGAGGATTTAAAAAAAAATGTCCATTACCAGCCCTTCTCATTGGTATAATTACAAGTAATACGACCATCACATTACTATAAAGTCCTAATGGAAAATGCCTGGGGTCATAGCTTCTAAAATATTTGGGATATTCCACCTTTCATACATGATTAAAATGCAGGTGGTGAACTAGCTAACAGCCATGTAGAATCAATGTAGTCTCAATTCCTGTTGTGGGACCCGGCATGGCCATGTGGTTAAGGCATTCGCCTAGTAATCCGAAGGTCGTGGGTTCGAATCCCCGTCACACCAAACATGCTCGCCCTTTCAACCATGGAGACATTATAGTGTGACGGTCAATCCCACTATTCGTTGGCAAAAGAGTCGGCGGTGGGTGAAGATGACTTGCTGCATTCCCTTTAGTCTTATTATACTGCTAAATTAGGAACGGTTAGCGCAGATAGTCCTTGAGTAACTTTGCGTGAAATTAAAGAAATACATCCATTATATATTGAAATAAATTTAAAATTTTAAACTGTTTTTTTTATAGAATTAGTAACAAAAGAAATACAAAGGATAATGAGATTTGTTTACTAATCTTAATAATATAATTGTCAATATTTTTTCTGGATCTTTTAATATATCACTTTGTTTTTGGTCTTTCTTAAGAGAAACTAAATTTAATGTCTTAATGGTAATGTTAAGGGCTGCTAATGAAAATTCTTGCTACGTTGCTTTGGCTTCGTTTTGGCTTGATTTCCTTTATATTTCGTAAATATTAAAATATTATAACAAATACTGTGAATGAAATTAACGTTAAAAAAAAAAGAATAAACCTTGAAAATATAATATACTTTCCCCATGAAAAGCGTGACACCAGAGTACCCAAAACTTCCTCCAATAGGTTTATTGACCAGGGAAAACAAGACGGAAACGCTTTAATGTATGGGTTGGATTACCACGAAAATATTACGGTTTAAGTGTAAGAGTTGAGTAGTAGGCTTTTATTTAACCACAATATAATTTTTTAAAACACTGTAAATTTATATTAATCTTTCAGTTTGTATTCGGATGGATGCTAATACTTTGGAGAGGTAAAAGACTAAAGTAGACCGTCTACCGGTCTTATCTCACCCGGTTTCGCTAGCCATCACGGGAATTTTCGCCAAAATTAATTGGAAAAATGGCGCTGCTTTTGCTGATACTTACATTTTGAAACAGCCTGCGGATCAAAGTTTGAGAACCGTTGATTTATAGTTCAACAATCGTCACGTGAACTTGCAGTCCATATATTCATGTTCATATAATATTTGTTTAATTAGGTGCACGATGTCTCTCAGACTCTGACTGTAGGCCTAAAATGTGTTGTGCGAAACAACATGGAGAGCGAATTTGCAAGGAAAAGATTCCACAGGGACACAAGTGTTATATTCCTGATGGGGGACTTGACTACAGTCTGAACGAGCTTTGCCCTTGTCAAGAAGGCTTAGAGTGTAGGATGACAACTGATAAGAAGAAAAGAGTGTAAGTGAAATATTAGTATTCCGTCAAACTTCCAAGTGATGTGTTATCTGAGTATAGTTTATAGTATTTTAAAGATTAAACGTAATTTTATGAATATGGCTCTAAAAAAAGCAGAATGAAAAAACAAAATATCTTTGGAGTGATGCCGCCATCTTGGGTTCAACTAATTATAGCTTTTCTTCGTTATATTTAGTTGTTTTTCAACATTTCTGTTGCAAACTTGAGGGATTTAGACATTTTTCAATAAAATTAGAAAAAACAACTTTATTCCCAAAATAATAATAATAACTTATTTCACTCAAGTTCCGCCATTTTGAATTCATCAGGGCTAGTAGAAAAAAAAATTATGTCGTAATCTTGTTCCGCCGTTTTTAAGTCTAAGGATTTACAACATTTAAAATCAGGGGTTCGATTCCCCTCGATGAACGTAGCAGATAGCCCGATGTAGCTTTGCTATAAGAAACACACACACACTGTATTGGTCAGGTAAGCAATATATCACTTTTCAAAGAAGGATGTAGACACAATCTGCTTCTAAACTGATCAATTTTTTCTCTTTTGGAAGTTTCAGCAACAAACACATTGCATCACTATCTTCACATAATACCTTTTGTTCCAGCTACGTCATGATGCCTTTGAGGTTAGATTATGCTTTATTCAAAACGACTGGCTCGGGTGGTGAATCATCACTGATGGCAGAGTATCTGTCACCACACACTTGATGAGACGTGATGTCTTCATCTTACATCTCGTGATCATTTGGATCTAGTAAGTTGATGTTGAGCCATTGATGAGCTGACAGGAGACTAAGCTATGAATTTCCATGTGCAGTCTCATTAACGACTTTTGATACTTGAACATTCCACAAGTTTAATTGTTTCAACCATAACACCTGGCCAGATGAAGCATGTAACGCTTTCAGTTTGTGAATTGTTATTTTCATGGCATTCTGTGTACCACCCAGTCTGCTGATGGCACTAATAAGGTTTAAATGATACTAGCCGATTTCCCGTGGCGTCAGTTTATTAGATACGCGTGTGACATACTCATCACGTCATATCTGCACCCTGAGAATGGAGAAAAATAAAGTTCTCCGTGACGGGAAACAGAGGCAAAACAGGAAAAATCATGGTTTCTATTGCAAATTCACATGCACATAGGATAAAAGTTTCGTGAAGCTGGGAGTTGTACATTGCGTAATAAAAAAGCTTTTCCAGTATCATTCAAGCAAGAGTTCCGTTATAGTATGATGGTTGTGCTAGCTTTCTTAGCCTGGTATCACTGTTTGGTGACAAGTGGTATCTTAGACTAGCACCACTAGCCACGAAGGGAATGATCTTTTCCCCCTCTACAAGCGCATCCTTCGGTTCAGATTCTCCAGCCACTCTGGAAACAACGCTAACATCATCCGGGCTTTTTGTATTGTATCAGCATCTTGTACGTTAGATGTTTTCTGAATAAGTAGATGTTTAGATTTAGAATGTTAATGTAACAAGTATCTATAGGACATGTATGTTTGATACATGAAGTAGATGTTTAGATTTAGAATGCTAATGATGAGATTATTAAATTTCCGGGTGTAAAAGTTCTCTCTATAAAACATTATCCGGATTGTCAACATCCGAACCAACGAGGGTTCACACTGTAAACAATGGATCGAGAAGAAGAAACGTGCAAGGTTCCAGTTTAATTTTTTCTACTTCTTATCAAAAGTGGTTGTACGGATATGGTCCCTTGTTGTCTGTGGGTTCCGGGTATCACACATGGTCCAATCTCACACGGTTATTTCGGGATATATAAAAGAGTGTTATTACTCACATTTAAATAATGCTTGTTTATTTAATTTCATCATAGAGAGAAACTGGAATGGCGCTTCTGGACAGAACTGGAACACGTAAAATGTGCCCCAGGAGAAACGACTCTGGAAAGTTGATCAGTAACACAAGGAAGCCAATCACTAGGTGGCGGTCGAGCGTGCTGTTTGAAGACTGCTGACAGAACCACTAACCACAACTAAAAACGTTTCTAGTAGGACAGGGTGCACAACGGTCGTCATGTTACTCTAAAAGTACTGGCTATTGTTTAAGGAAGCTAATATAATTCTGTACATAAGTTGTAAATCTTTATATATATATATCCTTGTAAATAAACCGAATTAAGTTTTGTGTACGAGTAACACTTGTTTTCTCAGTTGTACTCTTCAAGAAATAAATGTTATTAAAATATGAACAAAGGACAAAAATGTGTGAATTTTAAGATTAACCAGTAAGGAATTACTCAAAATATTAATTTCTAAAAACATCAGTTTTCTACAACTTTAATAACTTAGATAGACAGGGATATAAAGAGTATAACCTTGAAAACAAATTTATTATAATTTTCGTTTAAATGGGCTCGTCGAGAAGTCGGGAGTACTCGAAACACTAAAATTCGGGCCATTGACCGAACTAGTTGATGGCACATATATCATTCCCCGTGCTCTTGTTTCTTCTTAGTAGAAAGTTAACTTTACTTTGTTCGTCACGAGGGATCGAATCCTGGATTTTTTTTAATTTTTGGTAAAAGAGTTGACCGACATTTAGCGGTGAATGGTCTTGACTAACTCTCTCCTTCCTCTAACCTATCACCCCTAAATTAGGGACAGTTAATATAGATTGCCCTTGTGTAGCTTTGCGTTTAATTCAACAAACCACTATCAATCGAGCTCCATGTTATGAAATAAAACAAGCAAGAGGGATCTGTTCTAAGTCTTAACTACCATTCACTGACCAACTAGCAGTGGTTAAAGTGGAAATACAAGAAAACTCTCAAAAGTTATCCTGTGCAGTACATCTTATTACATATATTACCTCCCGTAATGGCTCAGGGGTAAGTCTGAGTAACAGAGGTCAGCACCTTACAAGAATTTCAAAGATAAATCGATGTTTTCTGAAATACAATGAATTGTTTATTTTTTATTTCTTACTTTTTATTAAGAGTAGATTTGCAGGAACAATCTGGAGAGACCAAATAATCTCTTGTCTTTACATTATGTAAATCACACATCATATTTGATCCGTATGACATATTGTCTAGTTTTGCTATAAGCAATAAATAAAGGAAATGAAAGAATAAAAAGTCGCCATCAGTTTAACCTGTTGACTGCCAAGTATTTCAGCTGCTACAATACAACTCTAATGCTTCTTCATTTTGTAACGTTTTTCGTGACGCCATTTTGGATCGAAAGTGAAACAATTTGTAAGTAGGTCAAATGCATGTATGGTGCTGACATCTAGCTTTGCAGTTAGGTATTATTGAAAACGAATTAACTCGTCCGTGGCACTGTGTTACCGATCGGCTTGGACGAGTTATCTCGTCTACGACACTGAACAGGTAAAGATTCATACGATTTTCGATGACTTCGTTTGAAAAGGTGAAAGACTTGCCACGCTCATCGTTTGAAAAGGTGAAAGACTTGCCACGCTCATCACTGTCAGCTCCATCTGACTGTGGGTCGTAAGCTGTAGTTTTAATATTTCATGGTGAGATCGAATTATCCTCATTGTAGCTTCTCCCCATACATTCAGTTATCATTTATTATTGTTTCAACAGTTTTCTTAGCTACCGAGGTAGGGGTTGTCCACTCTCACTTTAAGTTGTATACCACGTTAGTTTAAAATATACATGGACGATTTCTTTGGTCCATATCTTTTTCAGTATGTCTAAAATATGTTTGTCTACTATCTGTGTAATATTTTAATTTTTTTGTCTACTATTTCTATAATATTTCATATTTTTTAACCTTTGTTTGTTTAGAAAAATATATATGTAAAAACGGCTGGTTTGGGTTGAGAAAATTTTTTTATGTAGAGGAGCGAACAACGTTTCGACCTTCTTCGGTCATCGTCAGGTTCACAAAGAAAGAAAGAGGTAACTGACCGATAGCTGACCACATGTTTGAAGGGGGTTGTGTAATTGAGTGTAGGAATGTAGAGGGCGTGCTTAGATGTTTGAATATATTTTTAATATAGGTATAAAGGTGTTCCTTTATATTGGTTTATTTTGGGTTTGAGTTGTTGTATAAGTAAGGCTTCTTTAATTTTGCGTTTGTTTATGTTTGTTTCTTTATTTAGTATTTGGGTGTTTTCTGTGGTTATGTTGTGTTTATTTGATTTGCAGTGTTCGAAAACGTGTGAAGGTGACTTTTTATGTTCTTTGAATCTGGTTTCCATTTTTCTACTTGTTTCTCCAATATAGAAGTCGTGGCAGTTATCACATTGTATTTTATAAATAATGTTGGTGTGGTGTTTGTCAGTGTAGTTTTTACATAGTATAGACCTCAGTTTTGTGCCTGGTTTTTGAATAAATTTGGTATTAACTGGAATGTCATATTTTGTTACTACTTTTTGCCAAATGTTGGTTATTTTTCTGCTGATGTCGGGAATATATGGTATGCAGCAGTATATGGTTTCGTGATTTTTTGGTTCGTGAGATATATTTACTTTTGTTGGTTGATTTTGCTTTCTGTCCAGGTGTGTGCGTATAATGTTTTCTACGGTTTGTGGAGGAAACTTGTTGATGTTGGTGAAGTATTTTTTTATTTTTTCTAATTCATCGTTAATTTTATCTGGTGAGCATAGTTTTATGGCTGTGTTTATTTGGTTTCTTAGTATGTTGAGTTTTTGTTTTGTTTCATGTGCTGAGTCCCAAGGAATGTATAGTCCAGTATTGGTGATTTTCCGGTGGATTTTTGTTTTAAATTGTGTGTCGGTTCTTGTAATTTTGAGGTTAAGAAATGATATTTGATTACTTTCTTCTTGTTCACATATGAAGTTGATGTTGGGATGTATAGAGTTAATGTGATTGAAAAAATTAAGTGTGTGTTCTGTAGATGTGAATCCAGCAATCGTGTCATCTACATATCTGTACCAGTATAGTGGTGGATGTAATGCTCTGTTTTTGCATGTTTTTCAATTTGTGTCATACAAATATTGGCTAGAACTGGTGATACTGGGTTGCCCATGCTTAGGCCATTTATTTGTATATTGTTTGTATATCCGAGACCCTAACCCATCAACAGACATTCCCAGCAACCCTCATAGAATTCATCACGATGAAGACAAACTTCATGAGGGTTGCTAATTGGTTGCTGGGAATGTCTGTTGATGGGTTATGGTCTCGAATATAGAGTTTTGTATCTATATTCTTTGTTTGTTTACGATTTCTGTAATATATCAGATCTTTTACCTTTGTTTGTCTACTATTTCTCCAATATATATTTTCTAACCTTTGTCTACTATTTATGTAATATTTAATATTTTTAACCTTTTTTGTCTACTATTTTTGTAATATATTTTATGACCTTTGTTTGTCTACTATTTCTGTAATGTTTCTTATTTTCTAACCCTTGTGTGTCTACTATTTCTGTAATATTTAATATTTTAACCTTTTTTGTCTACTATTTTTGTAATATATTTTATAACCTTTGTTTGTCTACTATTTCTGTAATGTTTCTTATTTTCTAACCCTGGTGTGTCCAATATTTCTGTAATATTTAATATTTTTTAACCTTTTTTGTCTACTATTTTTGTAATACATTTTATAACCTTTGTCTACTATTTCTGTAATGTTTCTTATTTTCTAACACTTGTGTGTCTACTATTTCTGTAATATTTAATATTTTTAACCTTTTTTGTCTACTATTTTTGTAATATATTTTATAACCTTTGTTTGTCTACTATTTCTGTGATATCATATTTTCTAACTTTTTTTGTCTACTATTTTTGTCTACTATTTTGTAATATATCATATTTTCTAACCTTTGCTAACTTTGTTTGTCTATTTCTGTAATATCATATTTTCTAACCTTTGTTTGTCTACTATTTTTGTAATTTCTTCATATTTTCTAACCTCTGTTTATCATATTTTCTACTTTTTACTATAATATATCATATTTTCTAACCTCTGTTTGTCTACTATTTCTATAATATATCATATTTTCTAACCTCTGTTTGTCTACTATTTCTATAATATATCATATTTTCTAACCTCTGTTTGTCTACTATTTCTATAATATATCATATTTTCTAATCTCTGTTTGTGTACTATTTTTGAAATATATATTTTCTAACCTCTGTTTGTCTACTATTTTTGTAATATATTTTCTAACCTCTGTTTGTCTACTATTTTTGTAATATATATTTTCTAACCTCTTTTGTCTACTATTTCTGTAATATATTTTCTAACCTCTGTTTGTCTACTATTTCTGTAATATATTTTCTAACCTCTGTTTGTTTACTATTTCTGTAATATATTTTCTAATCTCTGTTTGTCTACTATTTCTGTAATATATTTTATAATCTTTGTTTGTCTACTATTTCTGTAATGTTTCTTATTTTCTAACCCTGGTGTGTCCAATATTTCTGTAATATTTAATATTTTTTAACCTTTTTTGTCTACTATTTTTGTAATACATTTCATAACCTTTGTCTACTATTTCTGTAATGTTTCTTATTTTCTAACACTTGTGTGTCTACTATTTCTGTAATATTTAATATTTTTAACCTTTTTTGTCTACTATTTTTGTAATATATTTTATAACCTTTGTTTGTCTACTATTTCTGTGATATCATATTTTCTAACTTTTGTTTGTCTACTATTTTTGTAATATATCATATTTTCTAACCTTTGCTATTTCTGTAATATCATATTTTCTGACCTTTGTTTGTCTACTATTTCTGTAATATCATATTTTCTAACTTTTGTTTGTCTACTATTTTTGTAATATTTCATATTTTCTAACCTCTGTTTGTCTACTATTTTTGTAATATATATTTTCTAACCTCTGTTTGTCTACTATTTCTATAATATATCATATTTTCTAACCTCTGTTTGTCTACTATTTTTGTAATATATCATATTTTCTAACCTCTGTTTGTCTACTATTTCTATAATATATCATATTTTCTAACCTCTGTTTGTCTACTATTTCTGTAATATATTTTCTAACCTCTGTTTGTCTACTATTTTTGTAATATATTTTCTAACCTCTGTTTGTCTACTATTTTTGTAATATATATTTTCTAATTTTCTAATTTCTCATGCTTTTTTTGTTTGTCTACTATTTCTGTAATATATTTTCTAACCTCTGTTTGTCTACTATTTCTGTAATATATTTTCTAATCTCTGTTTGTCTACTATTTCTGTAATATCATATTTTCTAACCTCTGTTTGTCTGCTATTTTTTGTAAAGTTTCATATTTTCTAATATCTGTTTGTCTGCTATTTCTGTAACATATATTTTCTAATCTCTGTCTACTATTTCTGTAATATATCATATTTTCTACCCTCTCTCTGTCTACTAAAGAAACAACTTGAACATCGTTCATATTCTTACTTTTCTGCTATGACGAATCTTTTGGGAAGAAACAATGTGGTTACGATACATAAGTGACCGATTTATTGGACATCGTGTGTCCAGAACATTAGCTTTCACAAATGTTTGAAGACAAACAGCTTTAGTGACTGAAATTTTGTCCCCACTTGTTTGTTTGTTTGTTTTTTAATTTCGCACAAAGCTACTCGAGGGCTATCTGTGCTAGCCGTCCCTAATTTAGCAGTGTAAGACTAGAGGGAAGGCAGCTAGTCATCACCACCCACCGCCAACTCTTGGGCTACTCTTTTACCAACGAATAGCGGGATTGACCGTCACATTATACGCCCCCACGGCTGGGAGGGCGAGCATGTTTAGCGCGACGCGGGCGCGAACCCGCGACCCTCGGATTACGAGTCGCACGCCTTACGCGCTTGGCCATGCCGGGCCATCCCCACTTGTAAAGCCCTCCTCGCGTTCTCTATCCCATAATAGAGAACGCTTGACCACATAATAAGTCAATTTGTGAAACCAGAAACGTAGGTAGCACTTGTAATCCTCACGCGAGTTCTTCATGGGCGAGCGTGTCTGAGCTCTAATTGAAGGTTTTGGAAATCGAAACGTAATACCGTGTAACACGCTTCGCATTCTTACCCACAAGTGCGTTGTAAAGTGACAGTCAATTCCTTATTCTGTTTAAAAGAGTTGGACAAATGATTTGTGGCAGCATGTTTCGATAGCTGGCTGCCTTTCCCTCTGTTAGTAACTCAACGCTAGAGACGTTTGTACCTGAATCTGAAAAAATCTCCGACGTTTCACGTAGAATCAACGGATATTTAACTTATGTGTTGACGCATATGTTGGTTATTTAGGGAAACTAATACTAATTACTCCTGTTGTTTATATAAAACTTAACACTAATTACTCTGATACTTTGACTGTTTAGTTAACCCACAACAATAGATACTTTGACTGTTTAGTTAACCCACAACAATAGATACTTTGATTGTTTAGTTAACCCACAACAGTAGATACTTTGACTGTTTAGTTAACCCACAACAGTAGATACTTTGACTGTTTAGTTAACCCACAACAACAGATACTTTTACTGTGTAGATACTTTGACTGTTTAGTTAACCCACAACAGTAGATACTTTGACTGTTTAGTTAACCCACAACAATAGATACTTTTACTGTTTAGTTAACCCACAACAGTAGATACTTTGACTGTTTAGTTAACCCACTATTTAGTTAATCCACAACAGTAGATACTTTTACTGTTTAGTTAACCCACCACAGTAGATACTTTTACTGTTTAGTTAACCCACAACAGTAGGTACTTTGACTGTTTAGAAAGCCACTTCAGTAAATATTGTGACTTTCAGAAGGCATGAAACAGCCCGTTCTATAAATAATCTTCCTTATAGGGAATCACAAAACTGAACCTCAGTTTAAATTAGGCCCGGCATGGCCAGGTGGTTAAGGCACTCAGCTCGTAATCTGAGGGTCGCGGGTTCGAATCCCCGTCACAACAAACATGCTCGCACTTTAAGCCGTGGAGGCATTATAATGTCACGATCAATCCCACTATTCGTTGATAAAAGAGTTGGCGATGGGTGGTGATGACCAGCTGCCTTCCCTCTAGTCTTAGCGCAGATAGCTCTCGTGTAGCTTTGCGCGAAATTAAAACAAACAAGTAAACAAACACTTTAAATCAAGAGAATGGGTGCAGACGTTTGTTTCTTTCGTAGTACACTCATGGCTTTGTTTTCAATACTTCCGGAAAAAGCTGATTTACAGTAGTTTTCGAATTATAAACTACACCATCTTTAAGCCTAACAGCTCTTTTACAAATTAACAGTAGGAAAAACAAACTCGTATATAAACCGCAACTCGAATATAGCTGTGATCGAGTTAACGTTAGGCTTACCTGAAAATATTTTATATACATGTATATTCTACCTATTTGTTTTTGTTGGTTTGTCTTCCGTCGCTTTTTTTCTCGCCCTCGAAACTCGGGAAGAAACTCCAATAAAGTTTTTTTTTCCTTGTTTTGTTTTGTTTTTTAGCCGAAACAACGAACGTATGGTTTCCGTGATGTGTCCTTTATTTATCCGAGTTGTTAAAGTCTACTGTTCCATAGTTAGAAGGACGGAAATATGACAGTTAGATTGGGTTGGGATGTTTTGATTTTTTCGTAACTGTGAAATAGTTGTAGTCTGAAGATTCGTGGTTTGTGTTCGATTTCATGCAAAGCTATACGAGGGCTATCTGCGCTAGCCGTCCCTAATTTAGTAGTGGAAGACTAGAGGGAAGGCAGCTGGTCATCACCACCCACCGCCATCTCTTGGGCTACTCTTTTACCAACGTATAGTAGGATTGACACTCACATTATAATGCTCCCACGGCTAAAAGGGCGAGCATGTTCGGTGTGACGGGGATTTGAATCCGAGACCCATACGATTACAAGTCGAGTGCCTTAACCACGTAGCCATGCCGGGACCTGATACTTAGAGAACATAATTTTATTTTGTTATGTTACTATTCCGTGTTATTAGGTAAATTATGTAATTAAATAAAAAGAATTGTTTACTGGGTTTGGGCCAAAACTGGTGATCGAACTTTAACGATGTTCACGACGTAAAAATATTCACGTACTCCAACAGTAAAGTTATGAATTGCATAACATTTGTAGCACTTGTTCCAAAACTCAAATTCGTATATAAGTCACACTCGTGTACGAACGCAGGTCGTGATTTTGCGGACACAATTCGTGTATAAACTGCGGTTTATAATAGGAAATTTTCGGTAGGAAGTAACTCGTGCTCGTAGACGCACCTTATGATCCGTGAGCGTCGAACGTGAACAAGTAAAGGTTACGAACTTCTGTTTTAAAAATTAAAACCCGTACTTCTTAACGTCTAGCAACATGATAACAGTAATTACAAAAATGAAACAAACTTGTTGTCGCGTTTAACTTTGTGAAGACGGTATTAGGCAGTTTATAATGGTAGACCACAGGTAAACTTTTCCATAAGTGTTTTAGTGTCGTACGTCAGCCCTTGGAACTGGATGTCTCTAATAATAGTTTATTCAGAAACTTCAAACACTGTCTAAAAATAAAATAAAAACAGAAAATAATTTAGTTTCCATTTTATGTAATACGATCAGAAGAAACGCAATTTGTTCGCAAACTGCGCATCTCCATGAGCATTATAAGTCTCTCGCGTGTCTGCGTGCGAGTCAGTTTCATGCCACGTGTTTGTTTTTGAAATGGAATTACCGTCGGTAAAGTGGCAAGCATGAATTCGTGCAAACTTTAATAATATTTTTGTTAGAGAGAATATCGAACATCAAGGACTGCCTGTATTTGGAAAGGAATATTAGTGTTTCGTCATCAGTCATTGTAATAAAGTCGTCTAAAGCTAACGTTAAAAGTGAAAGATTGTCTTAGTTTATTTTTTTTTTAATTTCGCGCAAAGCTACTCGAGGGCTATCTGTGCTAGCCGTCCCTAATTTAGTAGTGTAAGACTAGAAGGAAGGCAACTAGTCATCACCACCCACCGCCAACTCTTGGGCTACTCTTTTACCAACGAATAGTGGGATTGACCGTAACATTATATGTCCCCACGGCTGAAAGGGCGAGCATGTTCAGTGCGACCGGGATTCGAACCCGCGACCCTCAGATTACGAGTCGAACGCCTTAATCCACCTGGCCAAAAGTGAAAGAAACTCTTTAACCATGTATGATAAAGACAGCTTATATGGATATTAAAACTTTAATTAAAATAAAGTACAGAACAACGTTTCGACCTTCTTAGGTCATCTTCAGATTAACAAAGAAACTTTGCAACTTTAACCAACATTAAACACTTTGAAACTGAGTCTGTTTGCAACTTTAACCTACATTAAACACTTTGAAACCGTATCTGTTTGCCAGGTCGTTTGTTACAATAAACAGAGTTACCCAATGAGCTATCTGTGCTACACCCGTCGCAAATTTTTGGATTAGTAAGCTGTGGAACTTACCGGTTAGTAAAATTAACCTAACTTCCCGTTTTCCACCTGCTTCTTTCAACCTTCTAAACATCTTCAAAGCCTGTATTAATAACAAGTCACCTGTTAATATAAATGTTGTCATCCATAGGTTCCATGACTGGTTGGTGTAAGTACTCTTATGACGTCATTAATTAAGCTAATCCTGTTGGTTCATATTGTTATTATTATGTCTGTCGCTAACCTCTTACGTTGGATTGGATATAAGTTTACATTCTTAAATTTCAAATCGAGGAAGTCATAGTCCATCACACTCTGTGATAAAAAATTTGTTAGGTTCTTGTGAGCTGTTGTTTGATACCACAAGTTCTATTCCTATAAGTTCCCTTATCGGAGGACAATCATTGGAACTCCTTTGATAAACATTACTGGTGTGTGTGGTCAAATGGGTTTACTGTGGGTCCAATTTATTAAGCCATCTTTGTCACAAAAACAACCGTTAACCTTTGAAGTGGTTCCAACAAGAGTGCAAGTCACTGGACAATTCTGTTTTTTTTTTATATTTTGGGGACCAAACGTATCTCAAGGGTGTCAAGAAGTTGCCAGACACGATGTAATATTCAGACATTAAAAACATTAAAATTAACTTAAATTCAACAGAAAGTTAAAAATACAACTGTTTTACCTAGGGAAATTCTGTTAGACTGAGAGTTGATTAAACAGCAGGGCAAAACTCATGTTCCAAACTTTGGAATCGTGTGGACGTTACGATCAAATAAACATAGCCCAACAATTAATGGTGGGTGCTGTTGAATAGTTACTGCTCCTCTAGTCTATATGCCCGAAAATAAGGACTTCCAGTGCAGATAACCCTTGAGTAGCTTTGCGCGAATCTCTGAAAGTAAAACAATCGTGGAGGAATATGGTGACCACTACAAAACACTAATAATTTTTTATCAACAGTTAAAGCCACAAAATAAAAGGTAATTTAAAAGAAGATTTCGTTAGATAGATTGAATGCTTACCTTATTAGATTTCCAAATTATACATATCTTAAGAAGTCTTGTAAGTTTTTTTTATCTTTTGTCGCAATATTCCCTGTTCTATGTGGAAATTGTTTGGTTTGTTTTGAATTTTCGTGCAAAGCTACTCGAGGGTTATCTGCGCTAGCTGTCCCTACTTTTGCAGTGTAAGAGTACAGGGAAGGCAGCTAGTCATCACCACCCACCGCCAACTCTTGGGCTACTCTTTAACCAACGAATAGTGGGATTGAACGTCACATTATAACGCCCCATGTGTTGAGAAGTGGAAATGATAACTAAAAATGTGTTTTATGTATTAGTGTAAATATTTAAAAACGGTAGCAGAATGACGTAATAAAATATCCTTAAAGTGTAGTATGGAAACTCATAAAAGTATTTTAAAACTGATAGACAAATCTAACAATAACTGAAGGTATGACAGGAAAACCGAATCGTGTAATTAAAAGCAGGAGAGAAAACTTTCAGAGGGAGATGCCGGAATCGTGAATGTTAGAAGAGAATCACGAGGGATTTTCTACTGATAAGGAACAATTAGCACAATAAGACCAGTGTTAATGATTTACACACAATATCTGCTCCAGTAATCCTATCAGCATCTCTTGAAGCAGTACAATAAATGTATGGACTTGCAACACTAAATTCCTGGGTTTGACACAACAGATAGCCTAATATCTTTAAATAAAAAAAACAAAACTAACTAAGAGTTTAGTGAAGTTACCAAAGCTATGTTTCATATATTTTTCTTCAGAGTTCCTCAGGATGTGTTGAGTTTAGGGGACCACTTTATCATCAAAGCCAATCAGGTTATTTATATCAAAATATCGATTAAAATCACAGTTTAAGAAAATATCTCGAGCAAATGTGTGGATCAAGGAAAATCTGCCCGTCTTCTGAACAGATTATGAGCAAATCTAAGGATGTGAAAAGGTGTCGTCATGCCACGTGGCATATCGTTGCTATGGATACAAGACATATAAGTTATCTATATTTTGAACTTTCAAAATTGAATAACAACATACTCTGTAATCACTTCCAAATCCACTTATTACAGACAAAATGGCTTGAAATAATTAGGGGTTAATCTATTTTACATGTTTTACTTTGAAAGTGTCAAGTTTATTCCATAAACTAAAAATATTAAAATGAGGCACTTCATTACATTCCAATAGAAGACTTCCCCCCTCCCCAGTAACATAGCGATAACGTTAAGCCTTTTAACACTAAGCACAGCACAGATAGCCAATAATTTAACTTTGCGTTTAACAACAAAGAAACAAACCAATAGAATAACAATAAGAAAAAACAGTGCTCCTCCAAGTGGTACAATGTTATGTTTTCTAATTCGTACTGCTAGAAACCGGGTTTCGATACCTATGGTGAGCAGAGCACAGATATTATGATGTGTATCTTTGTGCTTAATAACAAACAACAAAATGCAGCTTTTAGATATTTTAAATCTCTGCTCTAGGTACCAGAGGGCACGCACAGCACAAAATTAAAATGTAATAAATATTTATTGTACATAAGACATAATTAAAAAAAAACGTAAACACTTTCCTTCGAAAATCAAATGGGTTATGCATTTTATGACTTTTTCGAATTATTAAATTCCACAATTAAAGCATCTGATAAACTCGATAAAACAAAAATGATCAGAAATTATAACGTTTTAATAAAAATATTTGTGTACATTTTATATATGCATTTTTACTATAATCTACCAGGCTTCATAACCATGCTGTATTTGAGTCTAAAATAAATACAATTTCTGTTCAGAAAGTGGCATTCACCATAATACTTAAATTAAAGTACAAATGTTGATAACCCAACAATTATGTTGTACGGATATTACGTTTATTTCACGCATAGGACCCGGCATGGCTAGGTGGTTAAAGCACTCGACGCGTAATCCGAGGGACGTGGGTTTGAATCCCCGTCACACCGCACATGCTCGCCCTTTTAACCGTGCTGTAATGTGACAGTCAATCCCCCTATTCGTTGGTAAAAGAGTTGGCGGTGGCTGGTGATAACTAGTTGCTTTCCCTCTAGTTTTACACTGTTAAATTTGAAACGACTAGCGCAGATAGCCCTCGTGTAACTTTGCGCAAATTTCAAACCAAAACTTTGTACTATTTATTTAAGAAACAAACCTGTCTATTTAATTTATTATTTAACTGCTTTTATTCCACCTTTATAAAAAAATAAATAAATATAAATACGAAACCATACAATGAAAGTATGACGTATTTAATTAAAAGTTTGATAATAATAGATTCACGTCATCAAAGCAGAAAATAAACGTATCTGTAATTGAAAAGTAGCAACTAAGAGAAAACTATCACAAACAACTTTGAGACATACATGTTAAATAAACAACAAAAAAGTTTTCTGTGGTATAGCTGTTCACTAGATGGCAGCACGTAATAATCAACAAACGCATTCTTCGTAGTCAAAAATTACCTTACCTGTAAAAATGAACTCGAAAACTTCTAGTGGGTAACATCTAATTCAGTAATTACTGCTGTAGATTAAAAGACACGCAGTTTTTTTCCATAAACCAAATGTTTGTATTGAATTTCGTGCAAAACTACATGACTGCTATTCGTCTCTAATTCAGTAATACAAGAGAGCATCTCCATTCAACTTCAACACTTGGGTTACTCTTTAACCAACGAATAGTGCAATTGACCTTTTATGAAAATGAGGATCATGTTGTTGTTTGGGAAGGGGGGTTTAAATCCACAAGCCTCTCAGAGTGGAAGTCAAGCGCTCTGACGACCTGGCTATACCAGGCCTAACGCCCAATCAACTTTAATATAAAATTTAACTTTTTTGTTTGTTACTGTAGTATGACTTTAAATATATTTATTCTATTTTTGTTCCAGTAACAACAAACAAGGAACTGAGACAATATACTCCAATAAAAGAACGAAAGAAAACAGAATAAAAATATTGATGATGTGGGTAATAAATATGCAATATTTATCTCCATATCAAAAGTTTGAGAACCAAACACCAGTACTTGTGGATGACCAGGTGGTTAAGACACTCGACTCGTAATCCGAGGGTCGCGAGTTCGAATTCCTGTCACACCATACATGCTCGCCCTTTCAGTCGTGGGAGCGTTATAATGTGACGGTCAATCCCACTATTCGTTTGTAAAGAGTAGCCCAAAAGTTGGCGGTGGGTGGTGATAACGAGCTGCCTTTCCTCTAGTCTTATACTACTAAATTAAGGAAGACTAACGCAGATAGCCCTCGATTAGCTTTGCGCGAAATTCAAAACAACCAGAAACGGGATTGTTTTGTTTGAAAAGTTTTCAATATACCTCAAGCTGAACCTAACTGGTTAAGATTACGGCTAAATGGTAAGGAAGTGAAATTCGAGCATTAGTGTTCATAATGAAATTATTAAAAGAAAACCAAGAAAACAGAGATTTAAAATCAGAAGAAGGAAACATGAGATCAAACGAAGATGAAGAACAAGAAAGTGAAGAAAAAACAAAAGAAGAAAAGGGAAAAAAATTTAAAACGACTAGAAATTTAGTAGAACGAGACAGAATATTAGGTGAAAAAATGGGAATGAATTGGTACTGAGGGATCAGTCCAGTGAAGGATCAGTCCAGTGAAGGATCAGTCCAGGCACTATCATGTATTACATACTAGCAAAGCAATTAAAATTTAAAATAAATGTATAAGTGTGTTCCAAATGCAGTCACACAGTGTCCAATTGGACCAAACCATCTCTGACAAAGAGATAGAAAAATAAAAGAAAATGAAGATGCTAATTTATTGGAAATTGAAAGATGGTCAAGATGTAAGAGACAAGGATTTAAAAGAAGAAACATACTACGTAAAGAAGAATACAAATGTCGTGATGATAAAGTTATAGAGGAACAAAATGGCATCAGTGAACTGAAGAAGGCAATCAATGACGTATAAGTGAACGTCAGTAAAAGGATAAAACACCTGTCAAACGAGTTACTGAAGGTAAATATTAAACCAGTCACATATTTTTCTGCATTGGCTCAATATTTTCAACCTAATATATTATCTACTACAAAATAAAACATAGGAAAACCTTTCTGGTCTACGCCTATTATTATTATTGCTGTGTCATTTGTTACTGAAGGGAACTGTTCTTAATGAGAGCATTCTAACCATTACAGCTGAGACTGAGAAGAATGAACAGTTGTTCATAGACAATAGACTAAGTAGACAATGTCCTAAAAATAAGTCTTCAAGTTCAACAGGACCAAAGGAGCAACATAAGGCTAATCAAACATTCTGAATCAGGATTTAACTGGACTTGCAGGATGAAGATAAACTGGCAATATCTTATCTGGCCAGATGAGATACGAAGTTTATTATTTAAAAAGACAATAATCCACAAGACCACGGTGTTTATTGGCAGAAGGTCTTGGAGTATTTTCATCCATACTGGTTCTACAGTTACAATTGTTAGACCCGACTTGGTGGAAAATTGTCTCCAGTGGTGAAGAAAAAAGACAAATACATGCAAAGATCAAGTGGACGTGAAGTTCTAGAAAAACAAAACCTCGAGTGTACTCTTCTGTACTCCTTATGAGTGTTGATATCAAGGAAGATTACATTTGGAAACTTATTTCGTGTTAACATGTATATCAGGCTATGACTAGCTTTAAGTATCTGCACAGTCTATGACCACAAAATTCATATGTACTACATGGAAATTACTACAACAGAGGATGAACTTCTAGTTACGACAGGAAAAGTGATTAGTTTGCTACAAGAAGGTAAAATACTTATACCAGGAGTTATTAGGAATAACTCTACATCTAATGGCTGGATGTTAGTGGAATGAAACACTCCAGCATGTTCTGAGGGATTGGAGGTTGGAGGATCTCCCGTGAGTCAAAAGAATAAAGACATCATACGTGACTTTATCCAGGAAATACTTACATCAGCTTGTGATGATATGAAAATTCAGTGTGGTGTTAGTGCTGGTAATACTGTCTTCGAGATGACCTGGTAGGGCTAAACTATTATTTTTACAAGAAAGAGTGAATTAGAGTCGTGATAATATTTTGAAGTAGGTTGGCTACAGAAGAGTCAACTGGCTTATTCCAGAGAAAGTTTTGACAGCAAAAATATCTGTGAAAGAGCTAAACCCAGAAGATAATCAAGGATAGAGTCATCAGTGAATTTACTTAAGTGTCTGTCGAGGATAAACTACCTCAATTACAGGACACCAAGTGACATCTAGAGACGAAAGACCATCATAATTCCATACTGGACCTTGAAAGAGAAAACTACAAAGAAGATGTAGTGAATGGATAGTTTAGTGTACTAGTTTATTTGTGCATTAGGAGTGTTCAAAGGTCTTATAATCCATAAGGGGACCAGTAATGCAAGCTCTATTTTCAATGTTTGGAATTATATGTTTGGAAAAGGGCACATATTGTTATGATCTAGAAAATTAGTGTAGTGAGTAGAAGGTAAGTACAGTATAAATATACCTGGGGCGAAGCAGTTAGTTAATGAGTAAAGAATAGGCATGCAACGAGTTATCGGGCAGTCAGTAGTGTTTCATTTCAGTGTTAGACAAAGAGAGCTATCATGTCTACTCAGTCAATCAATCGAAGAGAACGGAAATTGCTCACAGTATTTGTCAGTTAGGCGTAGGAAGCATTAGTATCACAGTTTCTGTTGAAAGTGGAAAACATTGTTGGGGAACTTATGTAAAAGTAGACGTGGTTTGTTGCAAATGTTATAACAAACAACTTAATTCGTTATCATTACATGGACTATACTTTCACAAAAACATTCGATAAAACCAGCAAAATGATAGAGCACGATACAACAATAATATTACACATTATTTACTGTTATCACTCATAAGTTCTTAGAATCTATTAACATTGATGTGTACTCACTTACACAGTTCCAGCTTTAATATAAAAAGCGGGTCAACAGCTAAAATCTAAAGTCTTACCTTTATATTTGTATATGTATAGTATCTTTGTCTATTCTAACGATTCCATAATCACTGAGTCATAACATTGTGTGGCGTGCCTATCATGGTATTAATTTGTTTCATGAGAAGTACAAAATTATATGATTAGCCATTTGTGCTGTCCCACTGTGAGTATCAAAACCCGATATTTGGTGTGATAAACTTACAGACTTACCAGCCACCATGGACCTCATAGCATTAGTAAATCTTCTCTTGTGGTCCATTGCTTGCAAAGACGACACAACATATGCTTTTTGCTCTTATCTTTTGAGCCTATGAGTTCACAAATGTATCGTGAAACTGTTTCATGATGCACACAGATGGGGTAAAAAAAATGTCTATCATTATAGACCCTGTCACTGTTCTGTTGTATCAACGATCTCTTGTGACTTCTGAGTAGTTTCGTCTGAACTCCTCAAAGAATGTGCAGGCAAATGCGGTCTGTCCTGGACCACCTCTTTTTGGTCTTTGTAAATCTTCTTGGAACGACTGTGTTTTTTTACTTTTCTGGTTTCAATTCTTTCACAAAAGACAACCGCGTGCGAGACCATTTATTGTAAAAAAGCCTTTATACAAGGGTAGTCCTACTCATTCAACCATAAAAACCTGAATCCAGTTGCACAAGGAAGACGTTACAGCTGGAGATTTCCTTGAGTACAATGGAAAACCATGACATCTTTGGTGTCATACTCGTTGTGACCAACAGTGTGCTTCAACACCGCCTTAATGGTGGCTGAGTCAAAACTTATTTCATCTGCCGAGTCTGTCAGCACAGTCTTCACATGCTAGGGATAAGCAATTCCCGACTTCACTTGGGGTAAGAGACCCATCGGCTACCTTAACTTGATTTAGTCCATCCATTGAAGCAGTTTATTGAGGTCTAGGCACTGCTGAATAAAAGCAGCTACTTGGAGCCACGTGTAAGAATTACATACAGATGAGAACCTAAAAGGATAAGCTGTTCCAATTGGACCACAAGGTGTTTCCCTTTATTGGTGCTATCCCGTTCTTACACCCCATACAACTCAGTATAAGTAGATTACACGAATAAGAAAAATATTAAACATATGACCATTTATTACACTGTAATATAAATACATATTGTTTCATTTTGTTTACAGTGTATCTAACAGTGGTGAAATATTCCAATTGTTTATGTATTACCGGAACCCTCTGCTAGAATTATTACAAATTCCATACATATTTCCTTCAAGCATATGACTTTTGATAAACTCAAAATATAGCACGTCATATGTTTTCACAATTAGATTAATTGCACAAAGGTTAATTTGTCGAGTAAGTACGTGATCTATAGGAATATCCTTAAATTCTAAAACTAAACAATAAGTTCAAGCCAGAATCCCTTATAAACATTAATTGTGTCTTTGAGCTGTGGCTTGGCTTGTCTTATAATGGACATGTTACTGTTAGATGAAATGAATTTGAAAATTTGTTATTTTGGCATACGGATATGAAGACCTGTGTCAGAAACGAACCACTTAGTCTGAAATTGTAACCAAGCTAATTGCATCGTTCAACCAGGTGGTTTACTGCCAACCAAGCAGGAGCGTAGGTATTTTACATCCGATGAAGGGGATGATTTTTGCAACATGTGGACTGTTCAATTTGAAAATTGGTAATATCTGATTACGTGAACCTGAAAGCTGTAAACATGCAGTCACAGAGTAATCTTGTTGCCACGATACTTGTATGTATACTTAGGCCTACTGACTGATACTTACGAACAATCGCTTAGATCGAAAGGCTTAGAAGTACGTCTATAATAAAGATGTACATTTCGGCTACTGAAAAAACCTACATCTAGGCCTAATTATGTAATTCGATTGGTAAGAACACGAGAATCACAAGAACAAACACACAATTTGTAGGCCTGTAATGCAATAAAACAATTCAACAGACCAAACTGTAGGAGGGGATGATTGTATGCACCATACCCCCTACCTAAAATGAAAGGGAGATATATCCCATCCATCCCCCCCAGGATCTACGCCCCTGCAACCAAGCAAGATGTCATACACTTTACACGTACACATTTACTATTTTTATGAACAAAATATATCAATTCTTTGATACCATTCATAGTTTCATTTTGTGTACTTAATAAACATACCAATTATACATCACGATAAGTTCCATCTTTTAAATAACGAGCATCGCTTTGTTCTATT
Source organism: Tachypleus tridentatus (assembly GCF_004210375.1). NCBI lineage: Eukaryota > Metazoa > Arthropoda > Merostomata > Xiphosura > Limulidae > Tachypleus > Tachypleus tridentatus. The sequence continues at coordinate 117,788,803 of NC_134836.1, read as the reverse complement.
CCAAAATTACATCCCTCAGATTTTTAAGTGTACTTCCGATCGTTTCAGTACATTGACGAATATTGTTCATTCAAAGAGAACAGAATACTTGAAATTTAATATCATAAGAATGTATTATCAACAGTAAGAGCGAATCTTTTTTCTCTGTACTCTACAACCTATTTTCTCTACAGTTTGTTTCCTCCTGTTGACGATAAAATTATCATGCATATACATTTTTTTTTCAACTACATTCCATATATATTAATCCTTATCTGTTTGGGCCAGGTGTAGCCCGGGGTTTAGCATTCGTGAGTATAGGTCTTTAGATCTCTCAGTTGCATTATGTTACTGCCACCCAAAAAATCATAAGACTGATGGTTAAATCCCAGTATTCATTTATATAAGAGTAGCCCATAATTTAGTGGTGGGTACCGTTAACTTGTTGTCTTTTCTATCTACTCTATCAGTTCAACATTATGAGCAATTAACCCAGATAACTCTTATATAACTTTATGTGAATACTCGAAAGCGAACAAATAATTAAATCTTACCTGCAGCAGCTTCTTCCTGTTAAAATTATGAGTTATTGGTTCTTATGTATATCAAATACTTCACCACAAGCCATGGTATTATTATAATACTGAGATTAGATTATTTCCACCGGTGTTGGAGAATTTTTTGTGGATACTATTCTGATTGGAACTATTTTTATGGAGCAATTTTTAACATGTTATTAAAATATCTTGCTCCAGTAACATTAATATTTCATGTTTGTGAAGAATACAAACACTTGGCAAACATAGAACATAAAAATATCGTCACACTAGGCATTCTCCTTATAAAAGCCATGCTGTATCAAGGCCTGAAAATATCCACTTTCCTGTATCTTGTTTAATTATCATCATATCATTAAAATTCTTATTGTGACTCACAAATTATTTCACAGTATGCAGACATTAGATTATTTTACCTGTCAAGTAAATCTCATATCAGGAAAAAAAAAATCCTGTTCAGCTTGTAGAGAGAGAGGAACTATGACATTTTTGCAATATAGTGTCTTCGAATTCGTTTAGCGTATTTTTTGTGGTCGTTGCCAGGACTTTTCCGATGGAGGTTGGACTTAGTAGCATATGTAGGCCTAAGCAACCCGCGTGCCGATAGCAATGCATGTTCCATAAGCATGTCATTTCAGAAGAGCACGTTATTAAATGAAAGAAGCTGTGAATATTAAATTATAATGCCAAGTTTGACAGATATTCAAACACTAGATTTAATTTCCCATGACCAGTAAATTGCAATTGAGATTCAAAAGGAAGAAGAGGTTATTCACATCATACCTTCAAGCAATCAAGACCAGTATTACTGGTCAATAAATGTATTTTCTTGCAGAAAAGTTGCAACTTTACCACAGATGTTCCAAAATAGAAGCTGTCTTTTCAATCGGTGAATCAAGTAATGGTCAAGGGACACAGTAACCTTTTTTTGAAAGAATGTTTGTGGGTCACATGAATAATGTGCGAGCTTTGATCAACCTCGCTTATAGATTAGATCTGTACACAGCATATAGCACATTTTAAGTAATTGAAGATCTTAAACGATTTTGAGAGCATTGCCAAACCATTCTTCTCTAAAGACTTATGCTTTGCTTTTCACTTAGTTTTGTCTTTCAAAGTAATTTTTTTTTCTTTCAGCTTTATTATTCAGGATTGCCAAATGCTGAATTGGTGAGAAAGAAAGAATAAAAGCTCTTTTTGTGTGTTTCCACAACAGGCAGTTCGCATCCAGTCTACAAAGTTTCATTAATAAAAGATTTTTTCTTTATCTCTTTCCAGTTCCACAAACACGAGCTAAAACCCTTCATGTGTTTTATTTTAAATTTTGGATACGTTGAAATCAACATTTTAATTTATACGTTTCTTTTTCTTTGTAGTATAATATTTTTGTTGTTTTTTTGCGAATTTTGCTAATTTGGTCTGGAGAAAACCAGTTTATTTGATGATATAACATGATGTAAAAATCTTGGTTTACGCAAGATATAAATACATATATATTTTAGTAAAGTATAAAATGCTTATATGCTAAGCCGGAAAGAAACGTTAATATATGCGTCTTTCTAATTCTCGCTCTCTCTCACTGTTCCCCAAGCGGCGAAAACGTCAGTTAAACGTCATTTTCTTGGGTTTTTTAATCAGAGAAAGGAAGGAGGAAACTGAAAATTTCCAATAGACGTAATAGTTTTGTGTAGTTGTAAGATGGTATAAATAAGAATATGCTGTGCTGTAGTGTATAACATCCTTGAGTAAGCTAAGTGTGTACTTATTACGTTGAGTGAAAGGGTGTAAGTTGGCTCCTAAAGATTTGCTTGTTTTTTCAGTTGTATTACGAAGAAGTAATAAGTGAGTTTGAAGGTAATGTTAAACGTTTTGTTCGTTTTCGGTGCACTTGTCAGTGTCTACGTCATAAAGGCGCAGTTACGTTTAGGCTTAAGAATTAATAGTAGATTGCCAATCGTGGATGATTCTTTGTAAATAAATGACTATATGATGTATATTACATCACAGTCTGTGTCCTATTTTATTAAATCGTATTTCAGACGATGCGACTCTTGCATTGATGCAAATCGATTTCCGTTGTAGTTATTTAGTGAAAATCATATTAAACAAGTAAAAATATAAACTCAGGTTATGCTATTGCTAGATACTTCTTGCTACGTGTATAGTTACTTGTAAATTAATAACTACCATCGTTTAATATCATATTGAACTCTCTATTTAAGTAAACGGAAATAAGAGAAGGACGTCTTTACTTTCGATCTACCAACGTTTTATGTATAACTGTGAAAAACTGCAATTTGAAATTGGAACTTAAAATATGGACTGTGCATATTGGAATTTCACACTGAGTTTTTGGTAGGTGTATAAAACCTGCTTTTCGTTGGATGTGACTACGAATGTTACGACAATTAGGTTATATGCTAAAAAAAAATATATAACCTAACTATTTTCTTATAAGCTACAGCCTTTAACTTTCTAGACGACTGTCAACATGGGAATTCTCTTGGCCAAGTTGTGGAGTTTATTTGGGAACGAAGGTGAGTCCGTCTTTGTCATATTAAACTTGGAAGTGTAATAATGTAGCCGTACATAATGCTATTTATCCATTTCATTACATACGACAGCTTAACGAATGATTACATTATCTGTAGTCACAGTTTAGGTAACGTAACAGATATATTGATACATTATTTCTTGTAAACAGCTGGTTGACTGTTACTTTCAGTTATTGGTGCTTCAATTACATCAAAGTGTTGTGTAGAAACTTTAACAAACTTGTAAACTACACATTTCACGTAGTTCTTTTGTCTTGTACAGTGTGTTTGATATAGTGGATTGTGTGTGTGTGACAGAGAGATAAATGTGTTTATACAGCTTACTAATTAAAAATAAAATAATTACTTAGAAAGTTAGAATATTTTATACTAACGTCTTGAAAGATAACCATTACATTACAACTTTATCTCTGTAAGACTAAATGGTTTTAATACAACTACACTGTTGGCTTTTACTGACTTGCATATTCACACTAAAAAATAACTGATGTTCTGGGTTAGCAAACATATTTTGACAGTATATATGTTTGTATACTCCAGAAAAAATATAGATCAAAAACTTGTAGTGTTTCATAATTTGGGCATAATTTCAAAAAGAATGTTAACACTGTTTTTGAAATTATGTTTAAAGGAACTGAAACTGTATATAGTATTCTTGCAATAACTATAGTGTTTATAAACTTGCAATAATAGTTCTAAGAACTTTATCATTTCTCACATGTTTACCAAAGTTTTCAAAATTCATTTGAATGAGAGAAATGTTCTTGTTAGAACAGATTTATTTGTTTTTTCAGTAGAAAGTTTCTGGAGTCTTATTCAAGGCATCACAAGTAATCATTGCTACTTGTTAAAATATACCAGTTTAACTGTAGAAAATGTTTTGGGATACCTTTGTGATAATAGAAAATATCGTGTATACTGTGCTAAAATTGTTTTTATATACTTGCTACACGTTAATTAGTTTCAGGTTGGAATTGTCTTAATTGTAGATTTTCTACCTACCAGTAATTGTTTAGATAGCTAAATAAAAATCCAAACTTGATTATTAGTAACATGCGTATCTAATGACAGTTTAAGACTAACCTAAAACCACTAAGCTGGTCAAATTTCATGAGGTATTATAAGGATTATGGACAAAAGCGTCTCTAACAGTTGATGAATCGATGCATTTTTATCTTTAAGTCAAAATGTACAGAGGTTGTACTTGATTTATTTAGCTGTCCTGATTTATATTTAGTTTAACTCTACATTCTAATTACTTAATATTAATTATTTTTAATATTGAGATATTTCAATCCAAGATTGTTTGGTGAGTTTCAGAACAAAATGTGTTTAATTTTTGTTTCACTCTCAAGTTGTTAGTATTACTACACAACAAACCTATTTTATACAACTGTAAACTAACCACACACTATAGAATCAAGTAATGTACTTCACGTTTGATAGCATAATTACCATAGTATGCTAAAGTCCAAATGTACTTTCCAAATAGCTACCCACCTGAATGACCAAGTAATTTTCTTTGACTAGTACTAAACTGGGAGGGGGAGTTACTGTTCTAATATATGCTTTTAAAGTCTAGAATTGCACTCTACATAATTTGAAAATATGAAAACCTTTTATTCTGAAAACTGAAGTGAAGGTAAAGAAAATCATTAACAATGTCAACCACACTATATATGCTACATTCAGTAGTGGTAAGACCTTTTTACCTGATATTGGGACTCATTAGGCTACCTGATATGACCGATATGGTAGTGGCTGAGATGTTATTAACCCTCTCACTATAGTTAGGGTATGTACATCTAAACTGTAGTAAAAGGGCTATAAAGAATGTCATTGAAACATTTTGAGGACCTGGTTGTGAAGCTATAGAGGAAGTATTGAATCACCTTTATGTCACGTAAACATGATGGTAGTTATTGAATAATAGTCAAGTATGTTTTAACATGTTTTTAACATAATATTGTTTGTTTTGTTTGTTATTGACAAAGTTTTTAGTATTATACTTAGGAGGAACTGTGCTACAGGGTTGCCAGATATAATTCATTTGGAAGAGTACTGGATATGTATGGATAACTTGTGAATATAGTTGTTGTTAATATTTCTGTACATAACAAGTGTCAGTTATTCAAAAATTAGTGATAAATGTAGGAAATGCTCCTTGTTTCTTTACCTAGAAATTTGTAATACAAGTTATTTCATCAATTTGACAGATTATTTGAAAGTAGTGTAAAACAATTTTTAAATCACATTTTGAAACTTTTCTTAAAAAAGATATGTATGTTTAATATCTAACGATGGATTACAATTAAGAAACATTAAACAAGCATTGTTTCTGGAGTGTTGAAAACATTTATTCAAAATTTGTAGTCTTTAAGATTTTCTAAATAAATTATACAAGTAACTATAGATACCAATATATTTTGAGGTGTTTATATGCATGCAAAAGGTAATTTTAATTTTTTTTAACACATACGAACTCTATCGTCTCCTAGTTTATTCCACAAAAACGATTATATACTGGTGCATTTAAGTCTATATAATTCGCATGATTTAAAAAAACAAACAACAACAACATTTATCCAAGTATAAGAAACGAAATACTTTGGGTGTAGGTTTCCAAGTTCTAGCACGAACATTTGGATACGTTTGTATAACATGAACTAAAAAAAATTACTACAGTCATAGATTATTTAGCGTAAAACGATTGAAGTTAAACACAAAATTCTGGTATTTTTGTTTGTTAGAATTGCCACACTTAAATTTTGAATACGTTATGCAAGACTTGTTTTAAGAGTCTCCCAATGGCACAGCGGCATATCTATGGACTCCCACAGTAAGAAACCGGGGTTTGATACTCGTGGTGAGCAGATTATAGATATCACAGTGTGTAACTTTGTGTTTAATTTTAAACAAACAAAGGTATTAAAAACTTTCGATCAAAATTATAAGAATACTGGATTATGCTTACAAATTTATGTATAAATTTTTAAAAGCTAGTTATGTAAAAAAAACAAAACAACTGATTCGTGTATGGGAGAATAGTTTTTACCTTAAGCCTAACAGTGAATGAGGCACGAGCTTCAAATAGGCTGATATATATAAATCCACACATTAATCTAACGATGCGAATTAATCTACGTAAATGTAAAATAGAATATTAATTCAGAAAAACTAAAGCCTAATCATTAACGTAGTAAGAACTTGAACATTTTTTTCACTTGTTTTAATTCGGTATGTCTTCGGGCTAACGCCTTAGGCTATAGCTAATGTTCATGCACACCAGTTAGTGACGTGTTTTCGTATTTCGTTTACGTTGTAGTTTTTTTGTATGTAAAATCAATTTTCTTTACAATTTGATACTTTAAAGTTCTAGTTTAATATATGCGTTTATTTACTACTGCTCTAACGCCTACTGTATCCGCCGTGAGAATTTTGTAATATAACTGTTAACCACATTATTATATGGTAAAGAGTACACCATATAATGTTGACGGTGCGTAGTGGTGACAAATTGCTTTGTAAATTATGGTCAACTTGCACAGACAGCGTTCGAGAGGCTTTGCGTCAAATTCGAAAAAAAAAAAAAAAAGTTTTTGAAATCTTGTACTAAGAAGCTATCGTATTAGAAAATAGTTTCCAACCGAAGATTTTATTTCCGTGTTTTGGTCGAGGTAAATAGTTTCTCACTTGTAAGATTTCCTGTTTTTAATCCAGGTCTGTTGAATAATCACGTTTCTCCTGTTTATCTGAGACTTCGTGATGACGAGAAACTCGCTTGAAGTAAAAATGTATTCTTAAAGCTCACTGTTCTGTTTTTTTTAACCTGAGGATAACCTAAGAAGGTCAAAACGTTGTTTTTGTACTTTATTTTTAAAGTTTTAATATCCATACTAGTCTTCTTGAGAAAGAACATTCTTGAACGGTTTGATATAAAACGCACGTGGATATCTTAACAGGCCTCGTGACGATTTAAACTGTTGCACGTAACTCTAAATTAACTAACATTAGCTAGTCACTGACACACGTGTAGTGAACTACAAACGTAAAAAGATTTATATACACGTACATATATATATTTTTCATATGATTATCTTTATTGCTAAACATATGATATAGTTTATATAAAAACACTAACAGTTCAGTTGCAGTAGTAAGAAACTCAGTATTAGATTTAAAACAAATAACCTGTCGTTTACGGGTGATGTCTAAGTTATAAGATGTGAAATGTTTTATTGTAGAAATTTAAATTACACACTGAGGAATGCATTATTTAATTTTTTAAAGGTTTGTATATTGCAACAATAATTTCACAAGTGAAGTTTGGATTACCGTCCCTTATTACACGTACGCTGCAGTTAGATGTAAATGTCAATAGGCCGAAACTGCGTCATCTGTCAACGAGTTATTTTGGCAGTATATAAATCATTCGTGTTTTATACGTCTTTTGTTTACCTGAAACTGTTCCTATCCACTTTCACTATCAACTATGAGTGTTGTTTTAGCCTTCCAGAAATTTTCCAACACTAGTTTATATTTATTGAAATGGCGGATATGTTATGAAATTGATTACTTTGAAGTTTATAATTGAGAGTATTGGAAACCTACCCAGATTTTTTCGTCTTCTACAAGGCCATCACAAATAGTTTATAAGTAGTTTAGAAAGTAATTTTTAAATATATTTAAAAATTAAATTAAGTAATATCAAATCTAGCGTTCAGTTCTTTTGGCTCTTGTAGAATCTTTTATTCTAATAAACATTCTCAAGGGGCGCTCTATTATAAAAGTGGGTTTTTTATTTGTTTATACTAAAATATGTTTAAGATTGGGTTGCAAGTAGACTTATATGGCGAAACTATCTTCTGTACAAAGATAGCTATATATATATAAAAAATCTCGGGAGAAATTTGAATTTTAATATGTATATTTATTTTATGTATTATTTTGAAAAATTCAACAATACAATTTTGCTACACGTTCTTGTACGATAACGTATTTTAAAGTTTTCGAACTCGGATCGCAATTTTTAAGATTATGAAAATTAAGAAATTAAAACACACACACACACACACACACACACACACACACTTGAAACAAGTGTCGCATCTCTTATTTTATGTTTTGTATTTTCCACATTTTCAAACTCAAATAACAACTTCCTACGCACCACTTGTGGAACGTTTCTATCGCATCATTACGTTACGATGTGCAACAACGTTCTTTGGACGCTGCTTCGTAATGTCACAGATATGTCCTAAGGTTTAGGGTAATCAGTGAAGTAGGTTACTGTAGTTCTTAACAAGATACATCTTTTGTTATTGGGACTTCTCGGATATATACAGATGTTACATGTAACCAGTTCTTATAACTGACACCGGATATTACATTAAAAATGAGGTTTGTAATGATCGACATGTCGCAGGGGTTTTATATTCGTTACAGAATTAAATCGTTTTTTTAAATATCTTTGCATGTTTCTAGTTTTGTAATAAATTCGTGTTTGATTCTGCCCTTCGTAGATACACTATCTTTCAGATATGAACAAGGTGACCGTTCGTTTTTCTTTTTTTATGTTAGTATGCCCTGGTAGATATGAAACTGAGACACCTAATTGCCTCAATTTCGATATATGTTGCACAGATCTCAAACTGGCCACAAATGCACCCTCGACAAGTGCTAGTTGTCGAATTACCGTTCTATATACATGTTTGTTTTTACTGCTTTCACAACATCCTAGAGTTTATCAACTGTTTGTGTTATTTTACCTGAATGTTCGTGAGGAAAAGTGAAACTGACAAGCTTCGAGAACAAAAACAAGTGGTCACTCTGGCTATAATGCAGATATTTTTCAGTTGTTTAGGATAATTGAAAGCCAATGGTTTGTTGTTTTTTTTACTACAATTTGTTACGTGTAATGGGTGAGCTAGTAACATGTACCCCGTAACTTTAACTTACAGAACTAGTTTAGTAAGTAGCAGGACGGATAGAGGTAAACTAAAGACATGTTTTGGTAATGTATATTTTTCATATTACTGTTCACTCTTCCTCCCGATCGTGCAGAAACTTAGTAGATGTTTATAAAAGTATATTAATGCATATGTTGTTTCATTAATTTTTTATTTTGAACATTTGTGTGCTCGACATTGTGTTGGTGTTTAAAACATTTCCTTCAACAAGTGCAGCTCATTAGTTATGTTTTCACGTTGTGTGTCTGCTTCACAGTTTAACTGGCTAGTAATATAAGAACAATGCTACTAAGCCTACTTTCAAGTGTTAAAAACTCTCATAAGACCAAGGATGCGTATTGTATGCAGAAGAGACACAGGATAGGTAAGATACGACATACAAAGGACGTTCGTTTGCAGAAGTCGTCGGTTCCGCGCACAAAGGACGTTCATTTCTTGCAGCGGGTTCGGATCCCCGTCGCACCAAACATGCTCGCTCTTTCAGCCTGGGGGCATTATAATGTGACGGTTAACGTCAATATTCGTTGGTAATAGAGTAGCCTAAGAGTTGGCGATGGATGGTTATGACTACCTGTCTTCCCTCTAGTCTTACACTGCAAAATTAGGGACGGCTAGTGCAAATAATCCTCGTGTATCTTTGCGCGAAATTAAAATCTTCTTGCAGAAGATATTGGTACCACACAAAAAGGAAGTTTTTATTATCTTCAAAAGAGGGCACAAGCAATTGTTTTTTGTTAATAGTATTAAATACCATAATTGGAGCCATCAGTATTAACATGAGTATTAACAGCTACAGGACCAAGCTTAAACAACTTGTTTTAACTGAAATAACTCTCATTACCGTAATGTCTCTCATTCATTCTGTAATGTGTATTACTTCTGTGTGTGTGTGTGTGTATGTTGTCCAGTATGCATAAGTTACAAAGTTCCCCTGGAAGGTAACAAACACTTACATATGCAAGTAATTTAAACTTGCTCTATTTGTATATATTTTGATGACATTTTATGGTGAAAATTTTCACATAACAGAAGCCATTAACTTGATTAATTACCATTAGTGGAGATTAAAGCTGCCTGATTTAGAAATGGCTCACTTTTGGTAAAGTCAGTGTAGTTAGACTGTATTGATTAGTTGTACATTTAAAATAATCCTATGTAATGCAGGTAGTGTGTGACAAATTGAATTAATATGATCCGAATATATTGGTAAGACATACACAAGATCACTGACTGCCCCAAATTGTTTGTTTACAATTTACTAAAGGTATCGCGCATGCACACACATTTAAAACTGTTACAAATAATTGAATAACAAATGCATAAGCAGAGAAAGTTAAATCTTACAAAAATAAAATGATTTAAAATCATTTGTTAAAATTTTCAAACTGAATGTTGAAGTGAAATAACTTATTTTAAGAACTGTATCTTTCTGGAACAGATAACAGTTAAACATCGAAAAAAAAAAGATTTGTATTAACCCAAAAGTTCCAGACACAAGTTGTAGAGTGTGTTGGATAATTATTTCTGTTCATATTTATAGTTGATAAGTATTAATTATGTTATTAAATGTTGCTTAAAATAATCATTGAATTGAAATTGTTTAAAATTAATTATTGCAAAAATAATTCACCAGTTGAAATCAGGGTTTCTTATTATTGCTATTTTTAGTTACTTCAATTATCCAAGTAGATGAAATGTTATATTATTTCTCATTATTGTTCACAATTAATTGAAGTTTGTGAAAATTAATTTATGTCATGACTCAACAAATAATAAAATAATCTTTGATTATTTCAACTGAGGTCTTGAGAGAAACATTAATTAGTTGAATGTAGTTAATTAATGAGTCTGATCATTAATCACTTAGCAAATTTCACTAATTACTCGACTTTAGCTAATCAGTACAGCTAATGTTATTAACTTTTACGATTCGTCAAGCAGAGGTTTCTGCTTTAACATATATATAGACCTCTCGTGCAACAAGCAGATTTACCCTGTCTCTTCCCAAACGACTAGAAAAGATCAAATTCCCAATTTTTTGGTGAATAATTGTTTTTTTTTGTTTTTCTTTGGGAGGGGACCTGGCCTGATACACTTTATGCACCAAAAGGGTTAACAGTACACAAATAATGTTGATAAAACCAAATCTCAATAATGAGAAAACAGATGTCATATATTCAGTTATAACCAGAAAACTGACTGACTTTGACACTTCGTAAACAACCATTTTCTTATAATGTGGAGACTAAAGTTTATTAAATTCATATTACAAGAAGTGAGATAAAGACTTTGAAATGAGTCCTCTCGAAATGATCTTAGCCGAACCTTCAATGTTTCGAGCTTGCAGAAGCATTGATAATTAACTTAAATATGTTGCACTACTTTTAATATTACTGTGCACGAGTCAACATAAGGACTACTGAAATTGTTGCATGAGTTTCTGAACAGTATTAATGATCGTACGTTTTCTGTTTTAACAAGTTCTACTTATCTTTGCCACTGAAGGTGACAAAGATTTGTTTTCACCTCTATATGTTTGTCAGCAAGATTTCTCATGAATGGTTGAATGGAACTTAATCAAAATTAGTAGACCTTTGGACTGTGATGGAACTTAGCCTGTTGCAGCTGTTATTGAGTCAAAGTCCCCAAAATCCCTCTCTCAACATGGGAACTGACTTTTCTCACTCTCTTTGCTCTATTACTCAGTCAGAAATGATCAGATTTTGATTAAACCTGGTGGACACGTGTGGGATATTATTCCTCGTTGTCCTGACATAAACCTTCATTGTGGCTGATAACAAAGGATACATGGACACTTTTGTTTTTAAAGCTGAATAGGATGAGTGTTGCATGGCAGAGGTGTGAACTCTACAAAGTGACTCCTCTAGTCACTAATGTTTCTGACAAGCTAGGTTTGACACAAAATTATGTATTAATGAATCAGTAAAAATGTTTCTATGCATAGATAGACTTGTAGATCTGATCTAATAAGGCAGAGTTGTTCTCTTTGTCTAGTCTGCTAGTTTAGGTCTTTTTTTTAATATTTAAATATGTTTAGAATAACTGTATCTGAAACGGTTATGAAATAACCTTGGGAATGTAATCCAGTTTGACCAGGAAGGTGGAGTGTCACATAGAACCTAACCAGTTGTCCCAGTTTTATGTGTAACCTACATTTGTATCTGATTAACAACCTTGGCTACAAAAAGAAGTGAAACAAGGTGGAGTTGAATATATGCATTTATACTTGTAAATACACGGACATTTTTGTATGTTATAATTATGTAAATTATACCTGATTTTTTTAAAGTGGGAATGTACATGAAATGTTCAGTTTGTAATGTACGTTGTGGGTTATTATTATTATCCAGTGGAATTAATAATTATAATATACAATATTATGTTTGTGTCTCTGTCACCAAGCTATTAGTCATATGGATTTTTTTTTTCATTTTGCAGAACACAAAATTGTCATTGTAGGCCTTGACAATGCTGGGAAAACAACAATTCTGTATCAGTTGTAAGTAGATATTTCAATGAGTAATTCTGTTTTGGCAACAGCACGATTATATTAAAATATGTATTTTAAGTTTCTGTATTGCTACAAATAAATTTGTTTTATATGTTCTACATCAAAGATATTCATTGAATAAATAATATAAAATTTAAGACCAAGAAAACTTTGTCCAATGCTTCATCCATCTTTGGATTCTTACCTCACTTGATGTTGGTTTTGAAGGTTGGTTTTGTTATAATTCTGTTGAATGTTGTCTACTCTTAGTTGTTTTATTTTGTTGCTTCTTAAATGTAGATGTTTATATGTTTTGATGCTATTCTACCTATATTTAAGTTTTTATTACCCTTACGTTCATCAACTATTGGTAGCTTGTTTTGTTTACCTTCAATGTGCTAGTAAAGTGGTCTTGTTTGATAAATTTGACAGATTTATTGCAACATTTTATCTTCTAATGTGATCAGTTTCTTCTTTCTCTCCACTCAAGTCTACTTAGTTTGGCTACACGGTAGATTGATTAATTTTTCTTAACTCATTATTGAAGTTAGGAATGTTTTAGTGTCCATGTTGGAGCTACTTGTACAGAGCATTGAAAAATCTCTGGAACCATCCATGATTTTACAGAATGTGTTCTATGTGCTTTCCCTCCAAACTTCTTTAAAGTTTGGATGGACTTGAACTTCTTATGCTTTGACTGCACCGTAATCAGTTGTGTTTCTAAAATTAAGAAAAACTACAAATTGTTTGTGGTTCCAGGTTCTTGAAATAATTTGTACATTCATCAAAAGAGGTTCCACATTGCCCGAGTACATTAGGTTCCACACTGCCCGAGTACATTTGGCACATCTGTGTCCATTTCCTGATACTTTAAATCTGTGTGATTCAGGTTTCAGTCTGCAATATCTGAAGCAGTTTATTTTTTTCATCATCATGCTGTTGTCTTCAGTTAGATCAGGGGTTCCCAACCTTTTGGCACTTGTGACCCACCGGTTGGGAACCCCTGAGTTAGATGGTAATGTTATAACTGACCTTTTGTTTAAACTCAGTTGGCTTTTTAACAGTACCCTATATACACTGTTTTTGTATTAAATTTGATAACACTTTTCCTACCACCTGTACTTGTGAATAGTTGTTTACTTTCTCTTCCACTTGTTTGGACTGATGCTTGTAGTGGTACAGAACTTTGTGGTTTATTTATAAGACATCCCATCTTTTTAAACTGCCCTGTTGTTTCCAATATGTTATGGTGGTAGGTTATATTTGTTTCTAATTGATAATAATTAAAATGAGTTTATTTTTAATACTTCTGAATTTGTAAATGTATGTAGTTGTTTTTTATAACTAGCTTAATGAAAGAGGTTGTTCATACGTCTCCAACAATTGGAAGTAATGTAGAAGAAGTCGTGTGGAAAAATGTCCATTTCATCATGTGGGACTTAGGAGGTCAGGAGTCACTTCGAGCTGCATGGAATACCTATTATAGCCATGCAGAGGTAAGATATTAAAATTTTAATGATTTGTTAATTGGAGACTTTTCAACGTGTTTTATTTTTATGATAAATCAGTAATATTTTTTGTTTTTTTCAAATGCACATTCTGTTTAAATTAAGCCAGATGAATTATAAAATGTACATTTTGGAGACAGCTTGAGTGTGTAGTGAAAGACATTTTATTATAAGTGTGTGATGCTTCAACAGGTCTGTCACCACTAGGTACAAGTAGTTTTACATAGATGCAGAATTATCAATGTGAATATACAGTACAAACAAAGAAGCTATGTGACCAGGGATTGTTTAATATATGGTACTTTGACACCTCAGTATGTTGGTTTAGAGTAGAGCTATTAGTTAGCTTCTGTTATTTTTGTTATTGTTAGGTTCTTTTTTAAAATTTCAGTTTTATATATATAGGTATAATGTGTTTCTTAATTTTTCTTGTTATTGTTACAATGGTGATAAACATGGATGGTTCCCTTTATTATATTTGAACCTGGTTTCCAGTTTTCTTCTAGCTTCTTCAGTGTGGAATTCTGACAGTACATTATTTTATGTATAATTCCACATAATATTTGTTTAGTAATGACTTTAATTTAGGGCTAGGTTTTTGAGTGAATTTGAAGATGATGGGGAATTCTGTTTTCTTGCAAGTGTTCATTATTTTGTAACTGAGTTCAGAGATGATTGGTGGACTGCAGCTTAATGTTCTGATTTTGCTTTGTGTGTCAGTCAGTTTTGTTTGTGGGTTGAGTTTCTAAGTTTTCATAGTTGTTTGTGTGGTTGTTTTTAAGCTGGCAAAGCCCTTTTAATTTACATTTCCGGTAGATGTTTTCTTTCTCTCTCGGAACTTACAACAGCAAAAACTAACTTCAATTTCAGTAACCAAAACTTTCATCAAATAAATGTTTTAAACACTGGCTATTCTATTGCACATGTTTTCACCAACTTATTTTGATCTGGGCAATGTGTGCAAGTGAAACCAGTGTATCTGTACAAGGAAGAAGGATGAAACCCTGGTTTCACTTGTACCAAACCTATATACACGTGCTTTATACATAAACTCAATTGAACCAAATGTTAAATTCAGTGTTTAATGCAAATTACAAAGTTATCTTTTTATAACCTTGACAGTATCAGGCATGACACACAGTACTATTTACATTTGCAGTATTGAACAAATAGATTTGATTGTTTGAGTAGTACAGCACCTTGGAATAGCAAAATCCAATAAAATGATTCCATAAAAATACCAGCTGTTCTGAGCATTTCTTTAGGTCATCAGCATAATTCTTTAGAAAATTCCAGTAGATGGGTACATGACTAACTAGTCTTAACACATTGAAGTATTTGTTTTAATGTATTCTAATTTGGAATATTTTAGCTGTGTAATTTTTTCGTTAGAGGTAGTAGGTTAAACCCAATGTTAATCGTGGGCCTCATGCATATAGCAGTAAGTTTTATTTATTTGATGTCTACAAAAACCTAATTTCAAAATATTGGTTAAAAAAGTCATTGTATAATCCAAGTACGTTTCAAGGGGTCAATTGGGAAGGCTGTCTGAATATTGTCACTGACTTTTAAAATAACAAAACTGTCAAGCACTTTGGTCGTTTTTTTTTCCTCAGTTTCAGTCTGTCAGAAGACCTCTGTTTTTGCATATTTTTTTGGTAATTGAGATTTCAATACACAAAAATAATTATTGATTAAACTAATGTTCATAGTGTCTGATCATGATGTTAGTGAATATTATATTTAGGTTGAATTTTGTGCTGTGTATGTTGCTAAGATAAGTATAACAAAATCTGATACCTTATCACCATGAAAATTGTTAAATATCTGTGTCTTGCTATCAGTTGTTCCAAATAAACCATAACTGTTATATCTTTTAAGAATACACTAGTTAAATAGTTTACATTTCATTTAAACTTCAAATTATTAGAACCAACACCAGAAAAATTAACTGAACTCTGCAGTGTATATGGAGTTTGTTGACTTAGATGTAGTCTGTCAGTTGTACACATTTCTTCTAAAATCAGTACAATGTGGTATGATATAATAACTATTCAAATGTTGTCTATTCTATTGTTACTGTTGTTTTTTGCAGGCTAGAAGTGTAAACTTTAATAAAACTAACTTGTTTTTGCTGTTGGATATAAAGTTTTTAAAAAGCAACAGTAGATGTAAACATAATAAATTAAGTAGTGATAGAAGAACAGTGCTAAATAAAACCTAAACCTACAAATAAAAACCTACCTTGGCATTCCTGTATGTTTCAGTTTCTCATACTTGTGGTAGACAGCACAGATAGAGAGAGACTGTCAGTAAGTAAAGAAGAATTATGGAAAATGTTAAATCATGAGGTGAGAACAAAACATTGTTTTAATACATTAAAAATAGAATAATGTTTTAAGATAAGTGAGCCTCTCTTGTTCTAGTAACATTGTACTGTGAACTGGAAGTAAAATAATCCAAGCCAAGTTAACCTTGTAACAGTTTATAATGTAAACACTCTATTTGGAGTCGTGTGTTTTAATTTAAAGCTTCTATCTTCTCTTGTAGTTTAAGAGTAGCTGAAGAGGTAAGTTGTGTAAACTTTATTCTACTCAGAATTTTATATCTGTTTTTTATATGGATATTAAATTATTAAGACTGTGTATGGCTTGTGTAATTATAAAATCACATTTTAAATTACTTTAAGTAATGTATGATAATTTAAATAGCAAAATTTGTGAAGTATCATTAGTTTAACCTACGTTTAGAATTGTTAGGTTTAGAATGGGATTCCTTTGAAAAGCTGTGTTCTGTATGAATTGTAAGTATTGCAAGAATGTAGGGAAAATGGAGTATAGAATACTGATGTGTATAACAAGAACTTGACATGACAGTCTGCATTAGTGTGTTTCGAGGAACTTAAGACATCTATATCAACGTTTTTCATTTTTATAGGATCTTAACAAGACATCTGTTTTAGTATATGCTAATAAACAAGACTTGAAAGGTTGTATGACTCCAGCTGAAATATCCGATCAGTTGAAGCTTACTTCTTTAAAGAAACATAGATGGAGAATTCAAGCATGCTGTGCTCTTTCTGGAGAAGGGTGAGTAATTATAACAAAATTTATAAAGAAAAACTGAATTAGACCCTACTTAATTATGAACTAAGAATATTTTGAACAGCTTAGCTGTGAAGTTTGAAATGTTCTCAACTTTTGGTTTTACTTCATGAAGTATAACAGACAATTAACACCAAGTTTTATGTTTTTATAAACATAATAATTAGTGGTTCTTAACTGTTCTGCATTATGTTTAAACAAGTTTTAACTTTGCAAGAATTTGTTGGCAATGTATGAAAGAACAAATGTTAACAAGGGACACAATTTTTTTTTAACAATTAATTATTTTGTATAAAAAGACCAAGGCTTTATGGACAGAAAGATCCATCTAAGGTTAGTTTGATCATATTATGACAAACTTACCCTGCTCTTTGACTAGGTCAGTCTTTCCTGGATACCTCTCTCCTGTCATAAGCTTTTAACTACAGGCTGATGGGACTTAGACTTGTGTAATTACATTTTATATTTTGTAATACAACTTGTGATATATGTAATAACTTTGTGAGCTAGTTAAAGCTTTTACACACTTAACTCCTTATGAAAATATTTCTTAAACTCAGTTTGAAAGTTTGACTAATCCTGTTTAATTTGTAGTATTTCGAAATGTATTATATGACTTGTTTGTTTTGTTTAGTGTTCTATTGATGTTGGAGTTTATTTTGATAAAGTTTTTGTCATTGGTTTGCAATGTTTGTTACTATTACCAGGTTATATCAAGGTCTTGAGTGGATTTATCACCAGCTGAAAAGCAAAAAGTGAATTTCATGGTAGCTAGATACAGTATTTTGACAAATGGTGGTCTTATTTTACCTGTGGTTACCATGCTGTGACAAGGAAAGGTCTTGAAGGTTAGACAGCTGCGTCGTAACAAGGAGAGTGTATTCCAACAGTAATTGTGTGTTTACGATCGAGTGACGTGCTCTTCATCAAAGTTTGATAACAAAAGACCAGATTTAGCTTCAGTGTTTTTTAAAACTTTTTTAGGTTGTCAAACCAAGATGACTCTGTTTTGACATAAATACTGTCATGATCTGTGTATTGAAATCTCACTAGAAAGGTTTATAGTACATCAAACATTAATAAACTCTGGGATATGAGACTCGGTGTCTCTAGTTACCCGGGCTGTTCCGTAATAGACCTGTTCAACAGGTTTAATGCTCTGAGCTGTCTACTGTGACTTTCTTATTTGTGTGATCTGTTTCAAGCGTGATTGTCATATTTTCTCTGCTGAAAATTGGAAACATGAAAGTTTGTGATTTTCTTTTATACTTACTGTACAATTGTATAAATACACAATTTTGTAGGAAAAAACTTTGTAAACTGTTGGGTTTTAAGTCTTTCATTAGCAGTTGTGTAGTATTTTGACTCATTCTTTTTATGTAAAACTAAGATATCAAGTGTTATTTAAATCGAATTTGAGAAATATTTGTGGAAATTTGTAATTTTTTGAAACTTCTAAGATTATGACTTTAATATTTGTTTCAAAATTCATTTTTAATAAAATGTTCATTAATAAATGTGTATGCTATGCTTTAAAAACAATTAATAATTCTTTTTCAATAATTAGCTTATCAAAATATTTAAATACTTGTCAAGCTTTATTAGGTTCAATCAATTCGTATCATTGTAAATAGGGCTCAAAACAATGGTGTGGTCCTGGTTTCCCTACTGTCCATATTTTGTACATTTTAATTTAAAAACAACACACTTATATTAAGGCCTGCATCTCGTCGTATGTGATAATCTTAGCCTTTCCTTCTCTCCAAAATAAGGATAATCTAAACAGGAATTTCTTGTACGATTTAATGGATTATTTCTATGTAATTAAACTTTCTAACGTGAAATGACCAGCAAATGTTGAGATATTTATTGTACTTACTGATGGTATAGTGTCTGATAAAGAATTATTTATTTTCCTGGATATTAAACTATTGGTAGAATATTTTATTAGTAGAAACACTGTTCAGATTTGAAGTTTATATTTTCTAAGGTAAAGTGTTATAAGCATATTAACTTGTATCAGTATCCAGTCGTTGAATCGGAGAAAAAGGTGGAGGTCCATTAACTTATTTTTGTATTAAATGAACTTCTATTTTTATATTCATCAGTTTATAAATCATAAAAGTAAACTTTCCAAATTCAGTTTCTCAGAATGCTTCCAAAAACAAGAACATCAAACATCTTTCTGGACTTTAGAATTCTTCCATATTATCTTTGTTATAACTTCTTGATTTTGTTATTTAACTTAGATAAAGAACAAACACTTAAGGCTCTATGAAATTAACTTTAAAACTAAGTTAATAATAAAACATTTTAAAATGAAAGTTTTGTTTTTCAACATTTATGATAAATTTGAGATTAAAAAATGTATATCTTCATTCACCATCATTACTGATTACATTAGGAGGTGTGAAAAACACCATAAAAGTGTAGTGGGAACATTGTGTACCATATTTCTGACGTTAGGGAAGGGTAAATGTATGAAGAATCTTTGTAGTTATCTGCACCAAATTAAACTTACTTGTTTCTTTTGATATCGTTCTAGAAGTATATTTGGAACTTTGTGTGATCTCATAAAATCTCAAACGACATTTAGGTTTATTTGTTCTTACAGAGGATTGGTAGCATTACCTGAACGATTTATTGCACATGTTAATTCATTGGTTATGTTTACATGGTGCAAATTGTGGAGCCATTGGCAACATGTTTATTACACCTTCAATTTAGTTCACACTGTCTTTTACCTCCTGACAGTGCAATACTGCAGTGGTTAGAATTGAATCTGGATGAATATATTGCAGCCTTTTCGAGAAATTATATCCCCATATCAAAGTAAATTACTTAATGTATTGCCAAAAAAAAACAAACGAACATTTGTAAGAAAGAACTTAAAGTGCCTTCTATATTTACACACTATTTAGGACAATAATGTTCCTTCCAAGTTTTCCAAGACCAGTATTGTTGCCAACATGTTAGGTTGTGTACCAGAATGTCCAGGGCTCAAGTCTTGTATATACCACTGAACATGCTCTACATTTTTCTGTTTAAAGTACCCATATGGTGGCAATTTTTGTCAACTGTTTGTTCTTCCTCGTGGACAGTAATTTAAAATGGGGATCTTAATGTCCAAACCTTAAGAGTTCTCTGAAATAGCAGTTGATAGGTAAGGTGACATTTGTACTAAAATACACGTATAAAATGTTACAGAAATGAATACTTTGGACTGAAATAACATTCTTACGACGCTTGTCATTTTATGGTACCAATAACAAGATAAACGATTATTTGAAATTGACTAAGACAAACATTCACAAGTTTCTAGCCACATCTTCAAACTAGTAACTGTTCACAAGTTTCTAGCCACATCTTCAAACTAGTAACTGTTCACAAGTTTCTAGCCACATCTCCAAACTAGTAACTGTTGTTTTGATAAATTATAGCAGTACCATCTAGTCGCACACATGCAAAGTCTCCTGATGCAATTCTAGTGCACTTTGGTTTCTGGAGTAACCGAAGCTTACAAACACTGAAGGTGTTCCTTGGAGTTTACCATTTTGTTAGGTATAGAAACTGTGGTGGTGGTCAAGGTTGTCAGTGATGGATACGGGACTTTGGGCAATACGCGACTTGCACAATTGATAACAAAGAATACGGGACAGGTTTGGAAAAAAAATAAAAAATAATGAATTTGAATTAATCTCGAGACCAGAAAATAAACAAAACTTTGTATTTTAGTGAACCATTTGTACTCTTTCGTTGTAGTCAACCTCGTTCCAAGTGTGTTTCAATACACGGACAAGGAGATTGTTATTACTATAATAAGGAATAAAGCTTAATACTAGTGGCACAGGAAATAGTTTTAACAGTGCAAATAAGACTATTATTATTACTATTACTACTACTACTACTACTATTTTTAGTATTATAACTAGTACTATTCTTTATTGAACTTAACTCTTTGCTTGTTGAGGTCCAGCATGAGTAGACGGTTAGGGCGCTCGACTCGTCATCTGATGGTCATGGGTTTGAATCCCCGTCACACCGAACATGCTCGCCCTTTCAGCTGTGGGGACATTATAATGTGGTGGTTAACCCCACTATTCGTTGGTAGTAGAGTAGCCGAAGAGTTAGTAGTGGGTGGTGGTGACTAGCTCCCTTTCATCTAGTCTTACACTACTATATTAGGAACGGCTAACACAAAAAGCTTTACGAGAAATTGAGAAACGCACACTTTATCTTGGAAGCGTAAATTTACATTTAATAAAATAAACGTCCCACTTTCGTACGAACTTTATTACATTTAAGTATTTTTAAGAAGCTCCAGAATACTATCACTAAAGCTATATCCGGGGTAGAGATTCCTAGGACTCAGGACAGTTGTCCACAATTCTGACTTATTGGAGCAACCATTTAATTGCTAGCACCCATTTCTTCAGGAGCTCTCTCTGCTCTTTCGAACGACGTTGACTGTCATGTTTATAACGCACCTACAGTTGACAGTATTGAACTTGTGCTGCAGCGTTTGTGTGTTGAACTCCAATCACTTCAGTCTAACTTCTCGTGCTAACCACTCGGTTGTATCGGTTAAAAAAACTGTACTCAGTTTGTCGTGGGAGCACTAAATGCATACTTAAGTTGCATCTTGGGATTCACTTCTAAGCAATCAAGTTATTTAATATGCGAGAGATGGCGTTCCTAAGTAAATAAGAAAGTTGTACAGTGTTATATATACTCATTAACGTACGCATGGAGAACGTTGTACGATTGTTCTGTGTTTTTGAACTTTGTTTTTTAAAGAAGAGTTTAGACACAAAATGTCACCAACATTACCGTAATTTATGTCATTTATTTAATTTTTAAACACTTTAAACAATTTTATTCCATTTAATTTTTTTGTGCGTCCAAAAACAGTTTTTTCTTTAAATACATCTCTCGATATTATAGGGGTAAGTTTACAAACTTACAACGCTAAAATCTAGTGCTCCGCAGTGAACACAGTAGACATTCCAACATGACTTTTCCTCTAAAATTGATGTTTTCTGCGTCCTGACATGAGGACCCGTAGACACAGGCAGAGTGGGCTTCGAAGATAATCTGGTCAGGGGCTCTGATGATAACATGTTCGGATTCTACTAGCATTTGTTTGTGGTACTGTAATATCACTCGAGAAGAAGAAGAATGAGCGTTTAAACTTGAAAAAAATCCTTGGAAAATCTTTATATTAAGCTGAAAAGTTCCAACAAACTAAATTATCATATTTCCGAGTGCAAATGTTCTAAAGATGGTGACCGCTGTGAAAAAACGGACGATTTACTATTTTGTTGAAGATTCAAACAAGGAATGGAATAATGAAACGTAAATTTATTGGAGCTGATGTAATGATTTTGATAATCAAAAAGTCGAAAATAATTTCACATTAAAAGTGTTTTTGATTCAAAATTATAACATTCTTTTTGTTTTCTGGCAAGAAGAGCTTTATTCAAGTAAAAAAATATATTGTTATTGATAAACACCAATTATTTTTTAAGATAACTCTAAACACATGAAGCTAAAAAATATCCACAACTTTGGCCTAAGAAAACAACATAGTTCAAAGTTTTCAATGATAACGAAAAAAAAAAAAATTACAAGAGTTAGGACCTAGAACGGCTCCAAAGCTAAGAATAAAACAAAATATTATTTTTTTTGACACAATGAAAAGTAAAACTTGATTATTAGTTACAGTAGACTAGTTTTAGTAAGTTAGTTACCGTAATTAGGGCTAGTATCTATAGTATTAACTTAGTATATATTCGGCTATAAGGCTAGGCTTCGATTATAGATATTAGCCCTAATGATGGTAACTGCGTTACGGAAACTAGTCTAATAATAAATATTTTACATTTCGTTGTGTTAAACAAATGTCAAATTTTATCCTTTTTTATCTCTTAATACAGTACACAATATGCCTAAATGCTATAAATGTAAATTTATTTATTTTCCACCAAAGAATGATTTACACATTATTTTGGGTGATGGATAAGAAAATCCATGGCCTAAATAAAGTGGTCAATCCTACTATTCGTTGGTAAAGAGTTGGCGGTTGGTGATGACTAGCTGCCTTTCCTCTAGTCTTACACTGCTAAATTAGGGACGGCTACCGCATATAGCCCTTGAGTAGCTTTGCGCGAAATTCAAAACAAAACGGATTTCTTAAACAAGTTCTGGCAACAATAAAATAGTTTTCACGTGTTTGATATCGCACAGAGGATCTGGATCTAAGTACAACTCAACTAGCTATTATCTACACAGAGGATTTAAATACAAGTGCACCAGAAATGATCCGACAAAACAAACATTTGTGAGTAAAAATGGAGAGTCAGTATTACAAAAAGAAATACGCTTTTTCTGTCATAAACGGTGTACGTCAGTTTTCACTCTCCTGTGGCAGTAGGCTTTAAACGATTTTAAATTTGCACTCGATAGCTTTAGTGGATTTCCATAATAATGCTCTTACAAATTACCAAAAGACAATGTACACCATCAGAAAAATGGAATAGCGTGATTTGTATGGTCTTAAACTGCAAAACTTGACCATTTAAAAAATATTCAAAGTTTGGCTTACAGTAATTAACAAAACTATGAGACTACAGTTACAACTTATACTACGGCTTCGATTGTTTTGAAATTTGCGCAAAGCTACATAAGGGCTTTGTTTGTTTGTTTGTTTTTTGGAATTTCGCACAAAGCTACTCGAGGGCTATCTGTGCTAGCCGTCCCTAATTTAGCAGTGTAAGACTAGAGGGAAGGCAGCTAGTCATCACCACCCACCGCCAACTCTTGGGCTACTCTTTTACCAACGAAAAGTGGGATTGACCGTAACATTATAACGCCCCCACGGCTGGGAGGGCGAGCATGTTTGGCGCGACTCGGGCGCGAACCCGTGACCCTCAGATTACGAACCACACGCCTTAACGCGCTAGGTCATAAGGGCTATTTGCGCTAGCCGTACTTAATTTAGCAGTGTAAGACTAAAAGGAAGGTAGCTAGCTAGTCATCATTATCCATCACTGACGCTTGGGCTACTCTTTTACCAACAAATAGTGGGATTGACTGTTACATTATAACACCCCGACGGCTGAAAGAACGAGAATATTTAATGTGACGGGGATTCAAACCCGCGACCTTCAGATTACGAGAAAAGTGTCTTAGCCACCTGGCCATTCTGGGCTCTTGTGGTGTGATTGGAAATGACGAGGTAATGAGAAATACGTTTCTGAATTTAAAAGTTTACTATGTTTTTAAACAATGTTTTACCTTAAAAAGAGTCTAAGGCGAAAATAGTTAATACACTGCTGGACAAAATCTTAAGGCTAATGAAGATAAAGAAAAAATATGCATTTTACGTTGTTAGACTCAACCACTTATTTGAGTGGAGCTCCGAAAGATGAAAATAAGAAAAGGGAAAGTAAAAAACTTTTTTAGTATTTAATAGGAAAAATGTGAACACTATGAAATTAGCCTAAATGTCAAAAGTGTAAGACCATACCAAAAAGAAGTCCTAAATAGGGTAGAAATGCCCAACAAGAGGTCTCAGTAGTGAGTTGCACGGCCGTCATTGCGAATAACTTCAAACATTAGCATGGTCGATATAAGCGTTTGCAGAAGGCTGGCTGGAATGTTATTCAAAGTGGTGAAGATGGCTTTACGAAGCTCATACACTGTTTGGAATTGTCGTCCATTTCTAAAGAGTTTCCTTGCCATCCACCCCAAGACATTTTCTGTGGGGTTCAGTTCGGGCGAACACGCTAGATGATCCAAAAGAATCACATTATTCGCCATGAAAAAGTCCTTTGTCCTGCGGGCATTATGGATTGCAGCGTTGTCCTGCTGAAAGATCCAGTCATTTCCACACAAGTGAGGGCCTTCAGTCAATAAAGATGCTCTCTCCAACATGCCAATGTAGCCAGCTGCTGTTTGATGCCCCTGTATAACCTGAAGCTTCATGTTTCTATTGAAGGATAAAGCACCCCAGATCATGATGGAACCTCCTCCACTGTGTCGTGTAGAAAATGTCTCCGGTGGGATATCCTTATTGTGCCGGTAACATTGGAAACCATCTGGACCATCTAGGTTAATTTTTTCTCATCAGAGAGCAAAACCTTTACCCACTTTTCTACGGCCCATGTTTGGTTCTTCTCAGCAAAGTTTAACCGAGCTGTTTCGTGGTGTGGAAGGAGGCATGGCCTTTGAAGACGTTTACGGTTTTTTAAAGCTTTTCTCTCGTAGATGCCGTCTTATTGTTTTTGAGCTCCATTTTGCGTCCGTAAGGACCTTAATCTGGTTCGGTGATCTGGTGTCTTGTCGGACAATTCGTTAAATCCTCCTGCTCAACGCCGGCGAAATTTTCTGGGCTGACCACTTAAAATTCTCGTTCCGTACCCCTCAGGGTCTTTTAAGAAATTTGCAACAGCAGTTTTACTACGCCCAATCTCACCAGCGATGGCACGTTGAGAGAGACCATGCTTTTGCAGCTCGACAATTTTACCACGTTCAAACTCTGTGAACTTTTTAGCCTTTGCTGTGTTCTTACCCAATGTAACAGGAGATGTTGACAACGCTAATGCTTGAACACAAATGACTAAATTTTTTTACGTGTTTACCGATTAACGCTTCGTTTCAGTATGGTCTTAAAGTTTTGACCAGCTAGTATTTAGGCTAATTTAATAGTGTTCACATTTTCCCTTTTAACTGCTACAAAAGTTTTTTACTTTTATTGTCATCTTTCGAAGCTCTACTAAAATAAGTGGTTGAGTCTAACAACGCAAAATGCATATTTTTTCTTTATGTTCATTGGCCTTAAGATTTTGGCCAGCAGTGTCTATCTTGTTCACTTAATCCTATAAATTCCAATGCACATTTTAATATTAAATTTCAAACTAAAAAACATAATCGTCATTTGATTTCAATAAATGGTTTATTAAAATATTTGATAATTGTTATTTTATCATGGCATAACTTCTTTGTATAACTTGTAAAGTGAAATGGAGTTAAAACATTTATTTCTGCGCCTCTCAGGGGAATTTCCCTGTAAACAAGACATTTATATGGGGGTCCACAGAAGTTTTTAGGGGTAGCAAAGACAAAATCAAGGGACGATGGACCTGCCGTCAAAGGTTTGGTCTTACAGTCAAGCCCCTATAGTCGGATTTAACAGGTTTAATATTTGTAAGGTTTAAGCCATGCTGTGGACCTGCAACAATAAATACTCCATAATAGTAAATGTTGCTTGACCTGACCCAGCTGTCTTGGAGAATTATTGCAAAATTGTATCAGAGAATTTGATAACTTGCTGCCAGTATTACAGGCAGGTGAAAACTGACCTCGATTACGCTGTGTCAGAGTTCAGGGAATGTCGGTAAGATGTCTAGTGAGAATTATCATATCTGAGGAGTCGTCGTAGCTATGTTATTATACATTTAGTTACAAGTTGATATTTATAGAGATTAAGTGAAGCTGCTGCTAAAGCTGGCGGCTTTTACTATTATTAAAATTAAGTGTAATAAGTAGCGTGAAGGAATAAAAACTCGTGGATTCCTATACATGTGTTGAATGACTTAAAAAGAATTATGTTTTTCATTTTCCGGGCAGGTGGGTAGGTGGGTGGGGCAAGCGGATGCTCATGCAAATTTGTCGAACTTTTTATAATTTTTTATGCCCATTCCAAAGCATATGTCTAGACTTATTTTGAAGTTTCACCCCATTGAAAACAAAATAATTGTGTTTTATATTAGAAGCAATCCTCTTTCTCTGCTCGTGGTTTTATTACCACCCCTTTATTTGTCGACATCCTCGGCTAGCTGGAACTTTTAAAAAAACTATCTTTCTCTGCAGATTAATCGAATATTTATTGTTCTCATTAACTATCTCCATGAATCGATCGTTTATATATATATATATATATTATTTACATTCTTTATTATATCATGGAAAGTTTTGTTACATAAAATAAATTTTTATATGCGAAGTTATTATCGACAGAGAACGCTCGTTTCGGAAATGATAGCACATGCGAAGCAAGTTTTGATAATATCACTGTCGTTTCTTATTAGGTTCGCAATATTTGTTTATCCATATACTTCTTTTTTGAAGTAAAGAGAAAAAAAGGCACAATGTCCGATTCCAATGAACGTAATTTGCAGAAAAACGACGTTAAAGAAAATATTGCAAAGGACCGAAATAATTATGGCGTTGCAGCTGTAAAATCAAAGTAAGTTAAGTTGAGCCTTAAGGAAGCCTATGGACTCGTATCAAGTTTAGGCTTTCTAGTGTGAATTGAAGAACATACATTACAGTTAAATTACATCTCAGTATTAACTTCCTAATTTCATTTGTTACAAAAAAACAATACAGAACAAAAATAATTTTTATTGTATTTTATGAAAATTAATTCTCTAAAATAAACTTTAGGTGTATAGTAAGTTACTACAAACTGTAACTTTCATGTTAACTGTAAGTTAATTATGTGTGACTTTGATTCTTGCATAAGAACATTTGCGAATGAATAATCCATGAAAATAACGAACTTAAAAGTTCAAGTTGTGATTACTTCCATTTGTATGAACTTTAAGTGTACAATATTTTAAAAGTCTGTAGTGAATATGTATAATGCACTAAAAATGTATTCCTTGTTATGGTTCTGTATAAACTAGAAAGCTGTGACAGCTTTAGCTGTTGAGGAAATCATATTTTAAACTTGTGACCAGTGAATAAAATGTGCAGTTTGATCAGGCTAGACATTAACCTGGATATCAATAAATTTAATTGGATGTGCTTTTCTTCTGTTCCTACTTACAAGGATTAGATGGATTGTTCCAATAGTTTGATACCATCACTATTAACAGTATTTTTGGCCATATTCCTAATAATAGCTCAGAAGGTTCATTCAGTTTAACACATAAAAGTAAATTAGTATTAGACAGTTTAGCATACTGTGTAAATTTGTTATGCCTTTACATAATATTACACAGCTTACCCCTGAAGAAGAAACGTCCACCTTGCAAAAGTGCTCATGTTGTAGGGTTTTTATCATTTAATATTAAGATAACATGATTTCCAATGACAAAGGACTTTGTTGGTCTATTTTGGTTGTTACATCATCTAAACTAAACTAAAGCTATCACATAAATAAATTTAAAGAAATAATCTTAAACCCAGCCCTTATCATTCTTACAGTGATCAAGCTTTCTCTTAAACTCAGTAGAGTAAAAGAGTAGCTTTAACCTACCTCAGAGAAAAAACAATTTATACATAATTTTATACTTTTAACTACAGTTTAAACATGTGGCTGAACCTTGTGTTAGCTTAGCTAATACTTTGTTCATATGGTACAGTACTTATCATACCATACTACTCTAGTCTTAAAGATGTAGTAAAAGACTTGTCATGTGTTTTGTTTTATATCTTTGTGTACCTTTATAAGGCGCATAAGGCTGGTACTGGTGAACTCTGGTTCCAGTGACACAAGTAGATGAGGATGGTAACCCATTCCTCCTGGACAGGATATTAGGTCATCACAGGTTAATCCTCAGCTAATACTCAGTTATCCTTCCTGTCAGGGTAAACTGAAAGAAGTGGGGTGAAGTTTTTGATTGAGGGCTCAACAGCACAACATGGGCTGGACTCATTGGATGGTTGAGCTGCAACTTCAAGTCCGGATTGAACTTTTTAGTGACATAAAATTTATGTTATTAATTTTTGAAAAACCAGTGTGTATCAAATTTAATGTGTGTATGAATGAAAAGTCTTGTTTTAAGTATGGTATGATCTTAGATAAAACTGTATCTCACTTGTACCTCTTACATTCAGTTCTGTGAACTCTTTCTGACCTCTTGAATCCAGTTTCATCATTCAAGATCATGGCAGAGAAGTAAATCTAGAATTTGTGTCCAAATCTGACAAGCACAAAATAGAAGAGGATGACAAATCCTCGGCCCCACCAAAAAAAAAGTTGAAAGGAAGCAACAAACAGAGACAGCAGAAGACAAGAATTCCTAAAGACGAAAAGTTGTGTTTAAAATTTTTGTCTGAAAACAGTTGTCCATACGGAACCTCGTGTTGCTTCAGTCATAACGTCGACTCTTTCCTTGCTCGTAAGCCTCCAGATCTGGGTGCAACTTGCTACATTTTCCGAAACATTTGGCAAGTGTCCATACAGTTTCACTTGTAGATTTTCTTCGCAACATTTGTCTGCTGACAATAAAAGCATCATTAATCACGAACTTTATAGCAAGAAGAAGGACATAGTTCTGACGTTGAATGCGTTACCAAAAAACCTGCAGGTCAAGTTACGAAAGAAGAGTTACGACTTTTCTAAGTCAACAAAGGTGCTGAAACTTATAGCTGATAAAACATACAAAAATATAATAAGGTTTGAGGGCCCCCGAGAAAGTACACTTAATGGCGCTGAGATTGCCAAAACAATAGATCGTGACACAAAAGAATGTTTCGAGGAGTCTGTTATACTCGAGCATGTTACAGAAAACGAGAGTGTTCCAACATCAAAAGAAACAAGTGATGTTGTTGAAGATGAGCTAAAATCCACGTGTGATGGTCTGAAGACAGAAAAAGGAATATGTAATTCTGAGGAAGATAATGTGAAAGAAAGGGAAGAACCACCATCGCTTCTTATTAAAACTTTTGGGCCAGTTACAGACGAGGAAGTGATTCGTATGAAGTTGTGTGAGAAGAAAAAGGTATGTGAAAGAAAGGTAAATGACCTAACTTGGATTTCAATAGCTGCTTAAAATTATTTGTTTCAGATTCTTCTGATACATATGAGTAAATATGTCAAAAGAGAGTTGATAATATAGATTTTCAGAAATGTATGTATGTATTGAAGTAACAATATTTACCACTTATTATATATTTATGAAGAGAGAAGTAAGTGACTTATTACAGAATAAATACAAAGCTCGTGAACATAATTTAACTCATTGACTTATTGTGTAATATTGAATGCTCTAACTTGTTTGCTGTGTTAAACCTAATTTTCGAGTTTTCTAGATGTTATCTGAGAGAGTTTTCCTTTGAACTTCCATGATTATTAATTTAAATTAATTGAATGCCAGGAATTGTTGTTTTTTTAAGGGCTAAGTTGGACATGCTGAACTAAGTAACTGAGGATCCTGGGTTCACATCCCATTACTATAAACATTGATTGCCACATATTAGTGCCATAAGTGCATTACAAGAGTGATGGTAAAATAATCATTATTAAAACAGTATAATCTAAGAGCCGGCATGGTCAGGTGGTTAAGGTACTCGACTCATAATCCGAGGGTTGCAGGTTTGAATCCCCGTCACACCAAACATGCTCACCCTTTCAGCCATGGGGGCATTATAATATGATGGTCAATCCCACCATTTGTTGGTGAAAGAGTAGCCCAAGTGTTGGCAGTGGGTGGTGATGACTAGCTGCCTTCCCTCTAGTCTTAGACTGCTAAATTAGGGACAGCTAGCACAGATAGCCCTCTTGCAGCTTTGTATGAAATTCAAAACAAAAACAGTTTATATAGACTGTGTGTAAGGATGGCTAGTTCACATAGGGCTCGGCATGGCCAGGTGGTTAAGGCGTTTGACTCGTAATCTGAGGGGTACAGGTTCGAATTCCCATTGCACCAAACATGCTCGCTCTTTCAGCCGTGTGGGCATTATAATATCAATCCCACTATTCATTGGTAAAAGAGTACCCCAAGAGTTGGTGGTGATGACTAGCTATCTTCCCTCTAGTCTTACACTGCTCAATTAGGGACATCTAGTGCAGATAGCCCTCGTGTGGCTTTGCACGAAATTCAAAACATAAACAGTTCACCCAGACTGTATGTAAGGATGGTTAGTTCACCCAGACTGTATGTAAGGATGGTTAGTTCACCCAGACTGTGTATAAAGATGGTTAGTTCACACAGATTGTGTGTTAGGATGGTCAGTTCACACAGACTGTGTGTTAGGATGGTCAGTTCACACAGACTGTGTGTTAGGATGGTCAGTTCACCCACACTGTGTGTTAGGATGGTCAGTTCACCCACACTGTGTGTAAGGATGGTCAGTTCACCCACACTGTGTGTAAGGATGGTCAGTTCACCCAGACTGTGTGTAAGGATGGTCAGTTCACCCAGACTGTGTGTAAGGATGGTCAGTTCACCCAGACTGTGTGTAAGGATGGTCAGTTCACCCAGACTGTGTGCAAGCATGGTCAGTTCACCCAGACTGTGTGTAAGCATGGCTAGTTAATCCAGACTGTGTGTAATGACGGTCAGTTCACCCAGACTGTGTAAGCATGGCTAGTTCACACAGACTGTATGCAGCTTTGCAGTATTTTCTGAAACAAACAAATATTTTGTTTTAAGCTATTGCTAAGATGTGTACATTAAAAGTGTGGATTTGTGTCTGTGATATTCTGTCAGTTTAGGTTGCATTTGAATGTAGTTACTTGACTTTATGGACTTGTTGGATATAATTGAATTAGTTGACTTTGCAGACTTGTTGGATATAATGGAGTAGGTTTACTTTATGGACTTGTCAGATATAATGGTGTTACTTTATGGACTTGTTGGATATAATGGAGTTACTCTGTGGACTTTTTGGATATAATGGAATTAGTTTACTTTATGGACTTGTTGGAGTTATTATAGTTAGTTTACTTTATGGACTTGTTGGATTTAGTATAGTTAGTTTACTTTATGGACTTGCTCAGTAAATAAAGTCCAATTCGTTTTATATTAAAACAATATTCACAAGTTTTTCATAATGTGATTATGATGTGTAAGAAAACTTTGAGGCTTCTAGTGATGAATTATTTGTTGTTGTTTTGTAAGTTAATGAACCAATTTTCTTATTTCATCAGATTGATTTTCGTGACCAACTCTTCTTATCACCACTTACCACCGTAAGTATGTTAATATATACATACACATACAGTACACTCACCACAGTAAGTATGTTAATATATACATACACATACAGTACACTCACCACAGTAAGTATGTTAATATATACATACACATACAGTACACTCACCACAGTAAGTATGTTAATATATACATACACATACAGTACACTCACCACAGTAAGTATGTTAACATATACATACACATACAGTATCAATATAGATATATATTACAGAATATATTATGAGCCTTTCACTAAGGTTGTAAAAGTTCTTTTGTAAAAAATATTGTTATGGATGTGTTTAGTGATAGTTATATAACATTTTTAGCTTTCTAATGATGTTGTGGAAACTTAAACAGAAAATGTTTAGTTTATTCTAGATCAGCTAAATCTTTGTAAACAGTTTGTATTTTAATTAATAAAGATGGAAAAGCAAATAATGTTTTGTTGTGAATGTGAAAACATTCTGTATGAATTACGGGTCTTATTTACTAATTAGCTTTTACATTTTGTTTACAATAAAAAAACATTAGTGCTATTTTAAAGCAGTGTTTGTAGATGTATCTCAGAATGGTTGGCATGGGTGGTAACACTTTTACTGATAAGGAGAGAATAACATTTTGACCTTTCTAGGTCATCTTCAGGTAAAGATGACCTTGGAAGGTCATCCTTGAGTGGCATATTAATCTCAAATAAACATTACAGCACTTATGTGAAAATATACAACAAATACTCTCGAAACCCAAAACATTTATAAAACAGCATATTTCGTTACACATGTATTTGTACATGAGTTGAACATGGTTAGGTTTTTTCATGATTAGGGTCCCATTTTATAGGTAAATTAACATGTAATTGTAAGAAACAATAGCTTTCCATGGTGATAAGAAACACTTGAAATTAAAAAGTATTCTAAAAACAGCTGGTTTGGGTGTTAAAACTTTCATTAGAATAAAGTGCAGAACAACTCTTTGTTAGTCTGAAGCTGATACAAGAAGATCGAAATGCTGTTCTGTACCTTATTTTAATTAAAGTTTTATTACCCATATCAGTTGACTTTAGAATACAAATGTTGGCTTTTCTTACTAATAGTTGTGTGTGTGTGTATTTAAGGGATTAAAGTGGAACATTCTCAAGAAATTTAACTTTGTGTGAGGAATTCCATCTTTTTAGTTGAATTTCTCAATTGAAAATATATGGTCCCCCTATGTTCCTTTAGTTATGACCAGTGAAAGTCATCCTATATATCGTGTATTAAGTAAAACAATTCTTGAGGAAATACAACTTTACATGAAGGAATGTAATACTCCTCATAGCCTTCCTTCGAGCAAAATAATTTTATTTCATTATTTATTTTGGGATTTCTGTGTATTTTCATGCATTTGTATTTGTTTTTAATACATTTTCTATAACTGTATTATTAAAAGCTTTTCATTTTTAGTAGAAATTTTTACATATGATGTTTATTTCTCCTTATTTTAAAAAAATTAAGTGTGAAAGACATATTGAGAAATAATTTATTAGGAGTAACCAAGTTTGTATCACTGCATGGTTTTTTTGGGTCATATTTAAATGTATTTGTCATAACATAATGTATCTCATTTCTTCACATATGGTGCAACTTGCACAGATCTTTCCAGGCTTCATATCTTAATGTTTTACAGAAATAATCAACATGTACTTTTTCCTTTAACTTTTCAGTGATAATTTTCTTCTTACTAGGTTGGAAATCTTCCTTTTCGCAGAATCTGCAAAGAACTAGGAGCAGATATTACGTGCGGGGAAATGGCAATGGCTCTGAATTTATTACAGGGACAACAGTCGGAATGGGCATTGTTACGACGTCATCACACAGAAACAGTGTTCGGTGTTCAGGTGTGAACAGACTTGTGTGTTGTATTGCTTATAAATCTTGAAGTTATGGGAGATGCACTGTTCTGTTTCAGAAAAATACATTAAAAAACATGTACAAAAAAAATTAAGGAAAACTTTAGTTGATTTATACTACTATTCATGTGTTTTTATAAACTTAGGTGTCAATTAGTATAACACCCTTACTTTCGATCCCTCATTGTTCTTTGTGGGATTTTATCAGATAATTACTTAGTTATGTTAATATCTTTCAGGTTAGAATAAAGGTTTCTATTGAGGAATCAGTTTTTAAGTGATATTTTAGTTTTGTTAGTTTGTTTTGAATTTCGCACAACGCTACATGAGGGTTATCTGTGCTAGCCGTCCTTAATTTAGCAGTGTAAGACTAGAGGAAAGGCAGTTAGGCATCACCACCCACTGCCAACTCTTAGGCTATTCTTTTACCAATGAATAGTGGGATTGACCGTCACAATTATAACACCCCCACGGCTGAAAGGACGAGCATGTTTGGTGTGACGGGGATTCAAACCTGTGACCCTCGGATTACGAGTCGAGTTCCTTAACCACCTGGCCAGGCTGGGCCCAAGTTTGGTTACTACATTATGGGTTAAATTAAGGTCTTAGTGTGGAGGAATTATGATTAATTAGAAACTAAAAATTAAATCATTAAAGAAAGAACTAAAGAATATTGTTAATAATTCATATGTTTATTTTGTGTCGGTATTTTATACCAAACAAAACCTATGATGGTTCAAACAATAGTTTGTGATATATTTTATTATATTATGGTAAAGGGTTTATACATTATTTGTTTATTTAGATTACCCCCTCAAAAAATAAACCTGATTAGGAACAATTTCAACAAAACAAATATATTGTAGTTCTTAGTAGTTGTTTTTCGGCCTCAACTAAGAATAGTTGAATATGTTTTTAAATGTCAACCTTTATGATTTTTATTCACATATGACAAATATTAAATACAAGTCTAAAGAGGTTATTATTTCATTCTACAGGTCACTGGTTAGGTCACATTTGGAGTATTGTGTTCAGTCTTTGGCTTCTTACCATGTTAAAGACATTGACTTGTTGGAAAGGGTTCATAGAAGGGTCACTAAAATGGTGCCTGGGGTGAAGGGGTTGTCATATGTGGAGATATTAAGATCCTCAAAATTGTTTTCTCTTAACTCTATCAGCATGGGTTCGTTCTCTCGGACCAACCTCGTAAACATGTTGTACTTGTTATAGTTTTCATTATATTATTTTTAATTTAGCAAATGCTCACAAAATTTGTTAGATTGTTGATAACTATTACAAGGCTTTCATATGTAAAATATCAGATTTTCTATTAATCTTAAGGTTTCTTAAGCAGTACTTTTCTTATCCCTTTATTATTTTTACATGTTGCCTGTCCAACATGCAAAGAAATTTTAATCTTAAGATTAAAAATGCTTTTATGTGGTAGAAAAAAATTTATATTTCACATGCAATAATTTAAAAACATCCAGGGCCTGGCACGGCCAGATGGATTAAGGCATTCGACTCGTAATGTGAGGGTCGTGGGTTTGAATCTCCATCACACCAAACATGTTCACCCTTTCAGCCATGGGGGCATTATAAAGTGCCAGTCAATACAATTATTTGTTGATAATAGAGTAGCTCAAGACTTGGCTATGGGTGGTGATGATTAGCTGCCTTCCCTCTAGTCTTACACAGCTAAATTAGGGATGGCTAGCACAGATAGCTCTCATGTAGTTTTGCGTGAAATTCGCAAACAAAGAGTAACATTCAGATAGTTATCAAATGTTTCTTAAGAAACAAACTTTATACTTTATGCTGTTTTCACTAACAAATCTTTGTATAGGCTCAGTCGATTTGACCGATCTGGTAACCACCAAATAAAACTTGGGAAATTAATTTAAATTATACATTTTTCATTCTAGGATGACTACAGATTATAAAATGAAAATATTTAATAGCTTAAATCTCATAACATTGTACATTTTTATAGCTTTATTATTTTTTATTATATTGACCTTTTGGCTGTGCCTGGCAAACAGTACAGAAGTTACAATGACTCAGATCATGTGCACATGTTACCATATCCAGCAATATGAAACTGATCTTCACTGTTTTAAAGTGCACTATATTGGCTGTGTTTTAGTGGACTGTTATTTGGTAAAATACAGTTGCATTTCAATTATTATAAATTGTCTATGTACGCAGGTTATTACTATTTACAAACAAGTTCTTAAACTTAATTTTATTAAAACATAGAACAATAAAAAAAATAATAAACCAAAGAATTACCCCTTCATATTATGACCTTTGTACGCATTGCTGCTATTGTTAGGTTGCCAAACGTTAAAAAATATCTCGTGGAGGATGTAAAACAATGTTTTTGGTTTTACATATATACATTTGAATGACTGAAAAATCATAAATTACTATATCAATAGTAAATAATACTTTTATAATTTATAAAACTGATCAGTATTTGTATCTAAAATCCTATGAAATCACAAATAGACTGAAGATTCAACTTACCAGATCAAAGGTTTGGCTCATAAAAATAGAGAGGATGCCATTATATTTGAAAATAACTTGCAAAAATCACTGAGGGGACCTACTGAGCTTCTGATTGGTTATTCACACACCATATATAGAATTACGTGTATATATATAAGGGACCATTTCTAAAAATAGATGGAGGTAAGTGGGTCCAACTGTGTTTGATTTACTAAATATACTGATAGCTCAGCAAAGAGGAAACATTAAAGGTTTTTATTTTATATTCTAGCTTGTCAAAATCAGTAGTTTGAGTTCATAATTCATACAAAACTATAGACTTGGTACTTTGACATCACAAACATGTAATTTGAACCAGTGCTGCATTCAACATGCCATGTGACACAAAAAAATCAGTGTTTAGGTGTGTTTGTTTAATATTTATTTTTAAATAAAGAAATTAAATAATGTATAATATGAAACACTTGAATTATAATCAACAGCTTCATACCAAATTTAAGGATACAAATTCATAAAATAATAGTTCAATAAAACTTTGAATGCAAGTCAACAAACATGGTGACATGGCCTTTGACCTATGACCCATCTGGAAAGGGTTAAAAAGAAGATTTAAGATTGTAAGGAGAATTAATAGTGTTGATGTATCATATTTTTTCATATTTAATAGGGAGAATAGTGGGATAAAGGGGCACAAATAAATAAATTTTGACAAGGTAGGAGTCATCTTCAGTAAAGATGGTTTTTTTAATGGGGTGGTTGGCCTCTGGAATGGGTTACTTTCAGTTGTTATGTAGATAGTAAATTTAAGTTAGTTTAAGAGAAAGCTTGATAACTATATGACTGATAGTGGCTTGCTTTAAGACTTTTATTTAATTTATTTTTTTAATTTATATATTTGATAGTTTAGAAGATGGAACAGCTGAGATGGACCAATAGGTCACTAAACATTGTCTTTCTTGTATTATTATAGTATTGGCTAAATCATTAGACAGGTTAAAATAAATAAATATAAGGTATTATCTCACTACTATAAAATTGTGATGTATCAGAAAAACCTTGAATTATTTACAATGTTTTATTTTGTAACAGTTACAATGGTAGCTTTACTTTTCATTTGCCCTCAAACTGCAAGTACTAATAAAACTTGAATCAACTAATATGTCCATGATAATGAGAAATCCAACTTCCTTTTTTAACATTTAATAACTGTAATTCACTTTTTTCTTAGATCTGTGGAGCTCACGTGGATATTATGACTCGTTGTGCCCAGATGCTAACAGAAAATGTTGATGTTGATTTTGTGGACATTAACATGGGGTGTCCTCTTGACCTTGTGTATCAAAAGGTAAGTTAGCTTTGGAAATCTTAATGTAGTTTATCAGGAGGTAAGTTAGCTTTGGAAACCTTAATGTAGTTTATCAGGAGGTAAGTTAGCTTTGGAAACCTTAATGTAGTTTATCAGGAGGTAAGTTAGCTTTGGAAATCTTGATGTAGTTTATCAGGAGGTAAGTTAGCTTTGGATGTCTTGATGTAGTTTATCAGGAGGTAAGTTAGCTTTGGAAACATTGATATAGTTTATCAGGAGGTAAGTTTAGTTTTGGAAACCTTGATCTAGTTTATCAGGTGGTAAGTTAAGTTTTGGAAACATTGATATAGTTTATCAGGTGGTAAGTTAACTTTGGAAACATTGATCTAGTTTATCAGGAGGTAAGTTAACTTTGGAAATCTTGATGTAGTTTAACAGGAGGTTAGTTTTGGAAACATTGATCTAGTTTATCAAAAGGTAAATTAACTTTGGAAATCTTGATGTAGTTTAACAGGAGGTAAGTTTAGTTTTGGAAACATTGATCTAGTTTATCAGGTGGTAAATTAACTTTGGAAACATTGATTAAGTTTATCAGAAGGTAAGTTTAGTTTTGGAAACATTGATCTAGTTTATCAGGTGGTAAATTAACTTTGGAAACATTGATTAAGTTTATCAGAAGGTAAGTTTAGTTTTGGAAATATTGATCTAGTTTATCAGATGGTATGTTAGTTTTATAAACTTTCATTTCTAACAGCCATGATTATCTTTGTGTGAATTCATCTCCCAACACTATATGATAGAAAGTTATTCACATATAAGTGCTGTATGTTTTCATGTAAGAAAAGAAGAAATTAGTCATATAAACAGTGTTTATTGTGAGTGTGAAAAGCTTTGTTGCATTAAAGATTAGTAAATTATGTTTAACAAGAAACAAAGTGTTTTTAACAGACTCTTCTGTCAGGAATGTTGCTTATCAGATACATTATCTTATGTATTAAGATCTGTGAAGTTATAACTAATGTTGGTTTATCTTAGTGTCTAATATACTGTTTGATCATTTACATGAAACTGAAATGGATAAACTGTACCATTTTCTATGATTTAACTTACACTCGAGTATATCTGAATTTTTATGTACCCATGGATGCAAGCATTTTAAACTGTTTACCCAAAATATATGAATAACAACAATAATGTTGGTGGAATGAAAATGATAAATTAACCCTGAATTAAATTCACTTTGTTTTAACAATCAATGAATGGTTCTCCGTAAGTGTTTCAGTTATTTTTTCTCCACTCATTATGTGAAGATCCTTTAATCCTTTTGTTTAGGATTTCACTCCTGATAATGCAGTGAAAGGGTGAAATTTTGTGAAATATTTCAAAATTGTAATATTTGTTATGCTAAACAGTACTATTTACTTGTAATTGTTAAGTTAAGCAGTGCTATTTACTGGTAATTGTTAAGTTAAACAGTGCTATTTACTGGTAATTGTTATGCTAATTCTTGAAGTAAACTGTTTATTCATGAATGTCAGTTGTAATGTATTTAATTCAATAATATTTGGACTTAAGATCTGTATAACAGTATGCTATAAGTTTCTTTTCTTTATAAGTTAGATGATTGATCATTGGTTCTGGTAATGAACAATGCAGTCTATATAACTTTAAGGACCTACGGAAGTCTGAGTTAGGAAGTCTAAAAATTGTGCTCACTTTCTCTAAATAAGACCTGAAAAATGTTTTATACCCCATGTTTTGGATTTTGGAATAAGTGATTAGAAAATGTACAAAAAATTAAGAAACCTAAAAACTGGTACAAGTTTGGAGAATAAACTACATTTTATCTGGAATAAAGTGATTATTTGTTAAAAATTTATCCTTTGTTTCAGAGTGAGTCTATTTTTGAATAATTTTAGTTGGATTTATAGTGAGAAAATAACTAAAATAGGTTAAATAATAAAATATATGCTCTTTATTTTTTCCTTAAGTTACAAATTTTGTGAAACATTAAATAAATAAATTGTGTTTGAACATGATTTAAACACTTTTTTATCAAAGAGGTGACATTCTGATAAAGTCTACAAATATGTCTGTTGGTTGAGAGGACACTGTATCTTGTATCTAGGGGGCTGGAAGCGGCTTGATTGGCAGATTAAATAAAATGGAAGAGATCGTGGTCGGAATGTCTTCTGTTCTTGATGTTCCGTTAACTGTGAAAATGAGAAAAGGAATACATGATAACAAGAACACAGCTCACAATGTTATTAACCGCATCAAACAGCTCGGCGAGAGAGTAGCCTTAATCACTGTAAGTGCTCCTTAACAAGTGTGGTCATTTTGGAGGTTGACGTAAATAATCAAATAATTGTTTCTAAACAGATCGTTTATAAAACTGCTCTCATGTTATATTAGAGACGTTCTTAGTGGAGTAATACAGTACTAACTAGAAACCGTAACTTCTGACTGACTTAATATGAAAATTTTAAACCATTGTATGAGAAAAGTGTGTGTGTGTGTGTTTATGTGTGTGTGCTAATTTACAGCTGGATCAGTTGTAACCAAATCTGAATTGTACCTAGGGAATAACTCTGAGGGGTCAGCATCTGGGTCTGACCTCTATCTGTCATCCCTATATAATAATTAGATACTTTATCTAATTACCAATAATTAGGAGAAGATGAAACTACTAAAGTGAGGTTAGTGTTGTTGTTTTTAGTAGTTTAGTCTTTAACCTCATTTGTGTCACTAAAATATCCAAATGATTATTCTTTGAAAATAACAGAATGAATTATTTGTTTATGTTTCAACATCAATAAAGTTAATGTGCTTTTTCTGTTGCATTTGCTTTACTGTGCAGCCCAGCAAGGCTAGGTGGGTTAAGGCAATCAAAACGTAATCTGAGGGTCAAGGGTTTGAATCCCCGTCACACCAAACATGCTCGCCCTTTCAGTCGTGTGGACGTTATAAAGTGACAGTCAATCCCACTATTTGTTGGTAAAAGACTAGCCCAAGTGTTGGCAGTGGGAGGTGATGACAAGCTGCTTTCCCTCTAGTCTTACACTGCTAAATTAGGTACAGCTAGTGCAGATAGCCCTCGTGTAGCTTTGTGCAAGATTAAAAACAAAACAAAAAACAAAGCTTTATTGTACTATAGATGGTGAGAACTTGTTTCTGTTCTTGTGGCAGAAAAGTATACTAATGAAATTTATTAAGTTGTCATCAGTAGAGCAGTAGACTGTGTTATATAGTTTTTGTTTATTATCACAGTTTTATACACTTTATTGACTGATTTAGTGTGAGTACACTAAAATGTCAATAAATGCATGTTAGTTGTCTAATTATACAACATATAGAGGAAAGTGTTAGTGCTGACTGATAGTTTATTTTTAAGTCGTACAGTTCCACTGGCAGTGTTTTACTGATTTATCATATATTTTCCTATGATGTATTAATCTAATGGTAAATGGAAGCACTTTTCTAGTAGAGTGGAAAACATTGTGTTGGAACGGATCATTGATAACATTTTATCACGATTTTGTTTTTATTTTAAATTACTTAACTTTTGAAATACAACCTAACCTAACCAATACTAACAAAAGTACAACCTAACCTAACCAATACTAACAAAAATGCAACCTAACCAATACTAACAAAAGTACAACCTAACCTAACCAATACTAACAAAAATACAACCTAACCAATACTAACAAAAATACAACCTAACCAATACTAACAAAAATACAACCTAACCTAACCAATACTAACAAAAATACAACCTAACCTAACCAATACTAACAAGAATACAAACTAACCTAATCAATACTAACAAGAATACAAACTAACCTAATCAATACTAACAAAATACAAACTAACCTAATCAATACTAACAAAATACAACCTAACCTAACCAATACTAACAAGAATACAACCTAACCTAATCAATACTAACAAAAATACAACCTAACCTAACCAGTACTAACAAAAAAAATACAACTTAACCTAACCAGTACTAACAGCAAAGTACAACCTGGCCTAACCAGTACTGACAAAGTACAACCCTGGCTCCAACCAGTACTAACA
This sequence comes from Tachypleus tridentatus, assembly GCF_004210375.1. Taxonomy (NCBI): domain Eukaryota; kingdom Metazoa; phylum Arthropoda; class Merostomata; order Xiphosura; family Limulidae; genus Tachypleus; species Tachypleus tridentatus. Next base: position 117,746,905 of record NC_134836.1, on the reverse strand, counting down.
AAGTACGGACCTGGCCTAACCAGTACTAACAAAAAGTACGGCCTGGCCTGACCAGTGCTGGCAAAAGTACAGGCCCTGGCCTGACCAGTGCCGACAAGTACAGGCCTGAGCCTGACCAGTGCTGACAAGGGATGCAGCCTGGCCTGATCAGTGCTAACAGCAAAGTACGGACCTGACCTGATCAGTGCTGACAAGAGATGCAGACCCTGGCCTGACCAGTGCCGACAGAAAGTGCAGCCTGACCAGTGCTGACAAGTGCAGGCCTGACCAGTACCAGACAAAGTGCAGACCTGGCCTGACCAGTGCTGACAAAGAGATGCAGGCCTGAGCCTGACCAGTGCCGACAAAGTGCAACCTGACCAGTGTATGACAAAGTGCAACCTGACCAGTGCTGACAAGCAATGCAGGCCCTGGCCTGACCAGTGCTGACAAGAGTGCAGGCCTGGCCTGAGCCAGTGCTGAACAGAAGTGCAGGCCTGGCCTGACCAGTGCTAACAAAGTGCAAGCCTGACCAGTGCTGACAAAGTGCAACCTGGCCGATGCTGAAAGTGCAGGCCTGACCAGTGCTGACAGGAGTTGCGACCCTGGCCTGAACCAGTGCTGACAAAATGCCAGCCTGAACCAGTACTGACAAGTGCAGGCCTGACCGGTGCTGACAAGGGTATGGCCTGGCCTGACCAGTGCTGACAGGGAGTATGACCTGGCCTGAGCCAGTGCTGAGCAGGGAGTGCAGCCCTGAGCCTGAACCAGTGCTGACAAGGTGCAATGACCTGGCCTGACCAGTGCTGACAGGGATGCAGATGGCCTGATCGGTGCTGACAAGTGCAGACTGACCTGATCGGTGCTGACAGAGTGCAGGCCTGGCCTGACCAGTGCTGACAGAAGTGCAGGACCTGAGCCTGACCAGTGCTGACAAGAAGTGCAGCCCTGGCCAAATGATGCTGACAAAAGTACAACCTGGCCTGACCAGTGCTGACAAAGTGCAGCCTGACCTCTGACCAGTGCTGACAAAGTGCGGCCCTGGCCTGACCGGTGCTAACAAAAGTGCAGACCCTGGCCTGACCGGTGCTGACAGAAGTGCAGGCCCTGGCCTGACCGGTGCTAACAAAGTGCAGGCCTGGCCTGACCAGTGCTGACAAAGTGCAACCTGGCCTGACCAGTGCTGACAAGAAGTGCAGGCCCTGAGCCTGACCAGTGCTGACAAAGATGCAGGCCCTGGCCTGACCAGTGCTGACAAAGTGCGGACCTGGCCTGACCAGTACTGACAGAAAGTGCAGGCCTGACCAGTGCTGACAGAAAGTATGGCCTGACCAGTGCTGACACAGGAGTATGGACCTGACCAGTGCTGACAAAGTGCAGGCCTGGCCTGACCAGTGCTGACAGGGATGCAGACTGACCTGATCGGTACTGACAGAATGCAGACTGGCCTGATCGGTGCTGACAGGATACAGACCTGGCCTGACTGGTGCTGACAGGGATGCAGGCCCTGGCCTGATCAGTGCTGACAGCAAGTGCAGCCTAACCTAACCAGTGCTGACAGAGAGTACAGGCCTGAGCCTGAGCCAGTGCTGACAAAAGTGCGAGCCTGGCCTGGCCAGTGCTGACAAGAAGTACAGGCCCTGGCCTAACCAGTGCTGACAGAGAGTGCAGGCCTGGCCTGACCAGTGCTGACAGAAGTACAACCTGAGCCCAAACCAGTGCTGACAGAAGATGCAGGCCCTGGCCTGGCCAGTGCCGGACAGAAGTACGGCCCTGGCCTGGCCAGTGGACAAAAATGCAGACCCAGCCTGACCAGTGCCAGACAAGGGAATGCAACCTGACCAGTGCGGACAAAGAGAGTACAACCTGAACCAGTACGGACAAGAGTGCAAGCCTGGCCTGACCAGTACCAGAATGAAAATACTGACCTGGCCTGACCAGTGCTGACAAAGTGCTGACCTGAGCCTGACCAGTGCTAACAAAGTACAAGCCCTGGCCTGGACCAGTGCTGACAAGGGAGTGCGACCTAACCTGATCGGTGCTGACAAAGTGCAGGACCTGGCCTGACCAGTGCTGACAAAGTGCAGCCCTGACCAGTGCTGACAAAGTACTGACCTGACCAGTGCTGAGCATAAGTGCAGGCCTGGCCTGGCCAGGTGCTGGCATGGAGTGCAGGCCTGGCCTGAGCCAGTGCTGACAGAAAGTGCAACCTGGCCTGAGCCAGTGCTGACAAAGTGCAGCCTGAGCCTGACCAGTGCTGACAGAAGTGCAGGCCCTGGCCTGACCAAGTGCCAGACAAAGTGCCGGCCCTGGCCTGACCAGTGCCGACAGAGAAGTGCAGGCCTGACCAGTGCTGAGCAAAAGAGTGCAGGCCCTGGCCTGACCAGTGCTGACAGAAGTGCGGACCTGGCCTGACCAGTGCTGACAAAGTGCTGAGCCCTGAGCCTGACCAGTGCTGACAAAGTGCAACCTGGCCTGACCAGTGCTGACAAAGAGTGCAGGCCTGGCCTGACCAGTGCTGACAAAGTGCAAGCCTGACCAGTGCTGACAGAAGTGCTGACCTGACCAGTGCTGACATGGGTGCAACCTGACCTGACCAGTGCTGAGCAAAAGTGCGGCCTGGCCTGACCAGTGCTGACAGGGAGTACAGACTAAGCCTGACCGCTGCTAGCAAAGTGCAGGCCTGACATCTGGCTGATGCTGCAAAGTGCAGGCCTGACCTGATGGATGCTAACAGGGAGTGCAGCCTGACCTGTGACTGGTACAGACAAAGTGCAAGCCCTGGCCTGACCAGTGCTGACAAAGTGCGGCCTGACATCTGACTGGTAGCGACGAGAAGTGCAGGCCCTGCCAGTGCGGATGAAAGTGCAACCTGACCAGTGCTGACAGAAGTACAACGACCAGTGCTGGCCAGGGGTGCAGACCCTGGCCTGACCAGTGCTGACAAGAAGTGCAGGCCCTGAGCCAGTACTGACAAGGGTGCAGGACCTGGCCTGGCCAGTGCTGACAGGGTGCAAGACTGACCTGACCAGTGCTGACAGAGATAAAAGCCCTGGCCTGACCAGTGCTGACAAGAGTACGCGGACCTGGCCTGACCAGTGCTGACAGAAGTGCAGACCTAACCAGACCAGTGCTGACAAAGGTGCAACCTGACCTGGCCAGTGCTGAGCAAAAGTGCAGGCCTGGCCTGACCAGTGCTGACAAAGTACAGCCCTGGCCTGGCCAGTGCCAGCAAGAGTGCAGGCCTGACCAGTGCTGACAAAGGAGTACAGGCCTGACCAGTACAGAAGAAAGTGCAGGCCCTGACCAGTGCTGACAGAGAATGCAGGCCCTGGCCTGACCAGTGCTGACAGAGTGCGGACCTGGCCTGACCAGTGCTGACAGGGAGTGCAGGACCTGGCCTGCCAGTGCTGACAGAAGTGCAGGCCCTGACCTGAAGCCAGTGCTGAGCAGAGTGCAGCCCTGGCCTGATCGGTGCTAACAAGGAGTGCAACCTGAGCCTGACCAGTGCTAACAAGTGCAACCTGGCCTGAGCCGGTGCTGACAGAAGTGAATGACCCTGGCCTGACCGGTGCTAAAAAGAGTTGCAGGCCCTGGCCTGACCAGTGCTGACATAAGGTGCAGCCCTGGCCTGACCAGTGCTGACAGAGATGCAGGCCCTAAGCCTGACCAGTGCTGACAAGGAGTGCGAAACTGACCAGTGCTGGCAGGGGTTGCAGACCTGGCCTGACCAGTGCTGACAAGGAATGCAAGCCCCAACCAGTGCTGACAGCAAGTGCGGCCTGGCCCTGGCCAGTGCTGACAAGGTGCAGACTAGCCTGACCAGTGCTGACAGAGATGGAGACCTGGCCTGGCCAGTGCTGACAAAAGTGCAGCCTGAGCCTGAAGCCAGTGCTGAACAAAGTGCAGCCCTAAGACCAGATGATGCTGACAGGAGTACAGACCTAAGCCAGATGAGTGCTGACAAAGTGCTGCCTGGCCTGACCAGTGCTGACAAAGTACGGCCTGGCCTGACCGGTGCTGACAGAAGTGCTGACCTGGCCTGGCCAGTGCTGACAGAAGTGCAGTACCTGGCCTGACCAGTGCCGACAGGGATGTGGCCTGACCTGACCAGTGCCGAGCAAGAGTACAGTACCCTGGCCTGACCAGTACCAGACAGAGAATGCAGTACCTGACCAGTGCCGACAAAGTGCAGGCCTGACCAGTACCGACAAAGAGTGCAGCCTGAACCAGTGCTGACAAGAGTGCAGACCTGACCAGTACAGACAGAGAATGCAGACCTGGCCTGACCAGTACTGACAAGAGTGCGGCCCTGAGCCTGACCAGTGCTGACAAGAAAGTGCTGACCCTGGCCTGAGCCAGTGCTGACAAAAAGTGCAGCCTGGCCTGAACCAGTGCTGACAAAGTGCAGGCCTGGCCTGATCAGTGCTGACAGAGTGCAGACCCTGACCTGACCAGTGCTGACAGAAGTGCAGACCTAACCAGTGCTGACAGAGAGTGCAGACCTGAGCCAGTGCTGGCATGGAGTGCAGCCCTGACCTGACCAGTGCTGACAGGGAGTGCAGGCCCTGGCCTGACCAGTGCTGACAGAAGTGCAGGCCCTGGCCTGACCAGTGCTGACAGAAGTGCTGACCCTGGCCTGACCAGTGCTGACAGAAGTGCAACCTGGCCTGACCAGTGCTGACAGGAAGTACAGACTGACCTGACCGCTGCTGACAAGAATACAGACCTGACCTCTGGCTAACTGCTGCTGACAAAGTGCAGCCTGACCTAGTGGATGCTGACAAAGTACGGCCTGACATGTGACTGGTACCAGACAGAAATGCAGGCCCTAGCCTGACCAGTGCTGACAAGGTGCAGACCTGACATCTGGCTGAGTAGCATGAGAGAGTACGGCCTGACCAGTGCTGACAGAGTACAGCCCTGACCAGTGCTGGCCAGGGGTTGCGGCCCTGGCCTGACCAGTGCTGGCCAGGGGTGCAGCCCTAGCCTGAGCCAGTGCTGACAGAAGTACAGGCCCTGACCAGTGCTGACAGGAGTACTGACCTGGCCTGGCCAGTGCTGACAGGGTACAAGACTAAGCCTGAGCCAGTACTGACAGAGATAAAGCCTGGCCTGATCAGTACTGACAGAAATGAAGACCCTGGCCTGATCAGTACTAACAAAGTACAACCTGACCTCTGACCAGTGCTAACAAAATACAACCTAACCAATACTAACAAAAATACAACCTAACCTAACCAATACTAACAAAATACAAACTAACCTAACCAATACTAACAAAATAAAACCTAACCTAATCAATACTAACAAAAATAAAACCTAACCTAATCAATACTAACAAAAATACAACCTAACCTCTAACCAATACTAACAAAAATACAACCTAACCTAACCAATACTAACAAAAACTTGGAATTGTGACCTTGGAAATTTTATTTTTAAAAACCACTCACTAGGTTTGTGTTAATTGTTTAAGGGATATTAATAACATAAGTAAGAGTTTTAAGGTTAGGTTAATTTCGTTTTAAATATATTTCTGCAGCTTCATGGCCGATCTCGAGAACAGCGATACACAAAGTTAGCAGATTGGGAGTATATCAACTACTGTGCAAAGGAGGCTGACCCAATTCCCTTGTTTGGTCTGTAAATTGTTTTTTTTTATTTGTTTTTATGAATAACGTTTATAGGTGGCAGCACGTTCTTTATAAAGCATTGGTATTACTGATTGATGTTAAATTTTTTTCAGCTCTGCCTTATTAATATACATGTATAATTTTTTCATATTGGAGAAAAATATGTTTTATTACAGAACATATGTTATCTGCTAAAATTATATTTAAAAGTTTGTATTTTTATATTTAAAATATTTTTAACTTAACAGACTTGTTTTAAAATTACATTTGACTTTTTGCAGACTTTTTAACAGTTTCGTTTGTCGACATAATTTAAGATTTACTTGTGTTTTATAATCTGTATCGAAAGTGTAAAGATTTTCTAATGAGTTAAATGTCATTATTTTAACAAATGGCTAATTGCAACTGTATTCCTGTTTTTGTTCTTAGGGAATGGGGATATCCTATCGTTTGAAGAGGCAAATCTGCATCGACAGAACACCAATGTTAGTGGAATAATGATTGCCAGGTAAAAAAAAAAAAAAGAATATTTCACATGAAAGTAAGAAATGTCTTAGTATTTTGAATAGTAGCAGGTACTAACCTGCTGTTTTTAGAATGTTTGGGTTTATTAAGTACCAAAAGATATTTTTAGTGCAGTATCAAAATAACGATAGAAAGGTTAAGAAACTTGTTAAATTTATTAATGTGTATTTGTAACGTTTTAAAAATATTTAAAGATGCCTATACAGGTATAGGTTTAGGTAATATTGTAATTATAGGTTTTTTTTTTTTTAATAGTATAATTTTTGTGTGGGTTTGTCCATCGATCAGTTGACATGTAGCATTGCTGTTTGGTATAACGCTGAACTTACTAAGTTTATCTTCGTGGTATTTTTGTAAACTTTAGTAAATATTTAAAATTTGTTGTACACAAAAAAATACAAATTTTTAATTTGGCTTTTTTACAGAAAGTTTGTCTTAAAACTTAATTTCGTAGGTATGGTTCTAACTTTTAAAAGGTGATTTTTGTGATACAAATCAAAATATTTTTTTCCATCTTAAAGTTTTCATATTTTATTTGTTGTTTTTCCTACCCTTACTCTATATTGGCTTGGTTCATTTGACTAATTTTGTAACCACTATGGAAGGATACAACATAAACCTAAATTAACTTTCTTTCTAAAAATTACTTCAGATTGTAATAGATAATTAGTTGTTTATCCTAAAAATCATTAATTTTCATCCTTTTTACAAGTGGATTTATTTAAATGTATTGTTCTATTTCTCTGTGAATCATATCTAACTAGTAAACCTGCACATAAAGAAGCAGTATTTCCCAGTGAACACTTAGCTCAAGTCACATAAGTTAATTAATTAATTCATGAACAGCTTGCATGCATGTCTTGCTGAGATTTTTTTTTTTCATTTATATTTTTCTTATGTAAACTAATAACTTCATAGTTTTTCACAATTATTTTAATAAAAATAAATTAAAAATTTACATAACAGAAAATGTAGTACTGAAATTTGGCCTCTTATGAAAATATAGTTTAGAACATGCACCAATAACATGCACAAAGAACACATTGGCGTATGACGTTATAACTTTAACTAGTTTTTCAAATCAAGGTACAAGTGCATTAAAATAATACTTTGGCCCCATCAGTGTTAACTGAGAGATACTAACATTGAATCTGTTGGCTGAATAAGTCAGCCCTATACATAAATCTCAAAATTAAACATTGTCTTTCTGTTGGTCATAAGAAAACCAAGAATAAAGTTTGGAGAGAAGTTTTGATGTGTTTTTCGTAAGACCAGACATGATAGTGGGGCATGGAAAGAGGGTCTGTCTTCTTGGATTATATTCTGTAATCTGAGGAGGGTGAAGGCTGGATGATTAGATAATACCTTAGTAATATTTAAACTATAAATATATAATTTATGTTAGTGGCAAGATATCATGTAGAGATGGTGAGAAAATTGGAAGTTCAGAATATAAATGTTGAATAAAGGTTAAGAAATTATTTAAGTATTATGTTTCAAACTGGAAACTTAAGACTTGCATAATTTTAGTTTTACTTATTTACTTAGTATTTACTTTATTGATATACATTAATAACAATGTAGTTTACTAAAATTGTGAAAGTAAACCTGTTCATTTTTACCCCTTCCCTAACATGTACATACTCTTGTGTGACATAAGGTTAGTATGTTGCACTAACCCACACAGTGCTTATGTGGCTAATATACTGTATTGAAATGCTGAATGTATAGAACAGTCTATAAAAATTATAGAGAATGAAATAAGAGAAAACTGACAAAACAAGAAAAAAGTTTGTCATATCTGTTTTGTTGGAGGCACCAACATCAAGCTATGGATTTTAACCTTCATGGCAGGGCACCAAGTGTTGTTTTTTTTTTCTTTGTTAGGGATGGTAATGTAAAGCCATGGATTATTTACTGTTCTGACAGTAATGTTTTGTTTTATTGTCAGAGGTGCCTTAATAAAACCATGGATTTTTACTGAAATAAAAGAACAGCGACACTGGGACATTTCTTCCACTGAAAGATATGATATTATCAAAAGATATGTGAATTACGGGCTGGAACATTGGGGTTCAGATGATGAGGTAAGAGCTAGGACACTTCATTGAGATAATCAAGAAGTACCATTTCCTATAGATGTGTAAGACAATAATGCTTAATGTATTATAAGCTGCAATGGTATTCAAGTAGCAACATTTTGTATAGATGTGTAAGACAATAATGCTTAATGTATTATAAGCTGCAATGGTATTCAAGTAGCAACATTTTGTATAGATGTGTAAGACAATAATGCTTAATGTATTATAAGCTGCAATGGTATTCAAGTAGCAACATTTTGTATAGATGTGTAAGACAATAATGCTTAATGCATTATAAGCTGCAATGGTATTCAAGTAGCAATATTTTGTATAGATGTGTAAGATAATAATGCTTAATGTATTATAAGCTGCAATGGTATTGAAGTAGCAACATTTTGTATAGATGTGTAAGACAATAATGCTTAATGTATTATAAGCTGCAATGGTATTCAAGTAGCAACATTTTGTATAGATGTGTAAGACAATAATGCTTAATGGAATATAAGCTGTAATAGTATTCAAGTAGCAACATTTTGTATAGATGTGTAAGACAATAATGCTTAATGGAATATAAGCTGTAATAGTATTCAAGTAGTAACATTTTGTATAGATGTGTAAGACAATAATGTTTAATGGATTATAAGCTGTTGTGGTATTCAAGTAGTAACATTTTGTATAGATGTGTAAGACAATAATGTTTAATGGATTATAAGCTGTTGTGGTATTCAAGTAGTAACATTTTGTATAGATGTGTAAGACAATAATGTTTAATGGATTATAAGCTGTTGTGGTATTCAAGTAGTAACATTTTGTATAGATGTGTAAGACAATAATGCTTAATGGAATATAAGCTGTAATAGTATTCAAGTAGTAACATTTTGTATAGATGTGTAAGACAATAATGTTTAATGGATTATAAGCTGTTGTGGTATTCAAGTAGTAACATTTTGTATAGATGTGTATGATTATAATGTTTAATGGATTATAAGATTTAATGGTATTCAAGTAGTAACATTTTGTATAGATGTGTAAGACAATAATGCTTAATGTATTATAAGCTGCAATGGTATTCAAGTAGTAACATTTTGTATAGATGTGTATGATTATAATGTTTAATGGATTATAAGCTGTAATGGTATTCAAGTAGTAACATTTTGTATTGATGTGTATGATTATAATGTTTAATGTATTATAAGCTGTAGTGGTATTCAAGTAGTAACATTTTGTATAGATGTGTAAGACAATAATGTTTAATGTATTATAAGCTGTTGTGGTATTCAAGTAGTAACACTTTGTATAGATGTGTATGATTATAATGTTTAATGGATTGTAAGCTGTAATGGTATTCAAGTAGTAACATTTTGTATAGATGTGTATGATTATAATGTTTAATGTATTATAAGCTGTAGTGGTATTCAAGTAGTAACATTTTGTATAGATGTGTAAGACAATAATGTTTAATGTATTATAAGCTGTAATAGTATTCAAGTAGTAATATTTTGTATAGATGTGTAAGACAATGTTTAATGTATTATAAGCTGCAATGGTATTCAAGTAGTAACATTTTGTATAGATGTGTATGATTATAATGTTTAATGGATTATAAGCTGTAATGGTATTCAAGTAGTAACATTTTGTATAGATGTGTAAGACAATAATGCTTAATGTATTATAAGCTGCAATGGTATTCAAGTAGTAACATTTTGTATAGATGTGTAAGACAATAATGCTTAATGTATTATAAGCTGCAATGGTATTCAAGTAGTAACATTTTGTATAGATGTGTAAGACAATAATGTTTAATGTATTATAAGCTGCAATGGTATTCAAGTAGTAACATTTTGTATAGATGTGTATGATTATAATGTTTAATGGATTATAAGCTGTTGTGGTATTCAAGTAGCAACATTTTGTATAGATGTGTAAGACAATAATGTTTAATGTATTATAAGCTGTTGTGGTATTCAAGTAGCAACATTTTGTATAGATGTGTATGATTATAATGTTTAATGTATTATAAGCTGCAATGGTATTCAAGTAGTAACATTTTGTATAGATGTGTAAGACAATAATGTTTAATGTATTATAAGCTGCAATGGTATTCAAGTAGTAACATTTTGTATAGATGTGTATGATTATAATGTTTAATGTATTATAAGCTGCAATGGTATTCAAGTAGTAACATTTTGTATAGATGTGTAAGACAATAATGTTTAATGTATTATAAGCTGCAATGGTATTCAAGTAGTAACATTTTGTATAGATGTGTATGATTATAAGCTGTAATAGTATTGAAGTAGTAACATTGTTCACTTTACATAACAGGGAGTTGAAAAAACCAGAAGGTTCCTTCTTGAGTGGCTTTCTTTCCTACACAGGTATGGGTGTTAATCAGTGAACTTATTTAGTGTATCTGTCTGTGTAGCAGTTTAAATTATGAGCATTTTTTGTTACTTTTGTCAGTGTAGCATCTTTCATTAGAAACATGTTTGTCACATTAGCAGCTTAAGTTTCAAGCATCACTTGAAACATCTGTTACATTACTGAACTGTAAACAGAATTATGGGACTGGTGATTACTGAACTGTAAACAGAATTAGGAGACAGGTAATTAGTGAACTGTAAACAGAATTAGGAGACAGGTAATTACTCAACATTCACTCTTAACCTCCAACTTACACTGTGTAATTTATGGTCCCACCTTGTTCAAGGTACTCACATCATGGAGAACACACCTGAGAAACGTCAAGGGGCGACATTCATGAAACAAAATGTTCATTAGATGAAGTAGAGACAGTTACCAACAACTTTACAACCCCCACAAAAATAAATAATTATGGGAAGCTAGCAACATATTTTAAACACATAGGACTAATGAATGAACATATTGCACCCACTTTAGCACTGTTAAACTACCCAGATATTGTATATTTAATGTCCTTACAGAGGTTGCAGTTGTTCTATTTAAAATGTCAAGATACCGTCACTAGGGCAGTTTTATATTTTTTTTTATATACGTGTGGGATAAAATGCATTTAGAATGAATGATGTTACACGAATATCTCAGAGACAGTTACATGTATACTGAAATGTACGACATATGAGTAGTATTGTACCATTGCCGCTATGGTAGAGTGACATACATTCTAGAGGTGTAATTTCACTTGTACTTGTCTCGCAGATGGATGTGGAAAACAGTGGTAATATTTCTGTGACTTATCCTTCAGATGTAGACATTGGTGTGAGTTGAGGTGGACAAAGAAATTATGAACACTGTCATCACACTGAGGAAGCTGTTTGTAGCTGAATATAACGCTGTATGTATGTTTACTTCACATTTCTTAGGTACATCCCCATTGGTCTTCTTGAAAGAATACCACAGAAGATAAACGAACGTCCTCCTTTATATCGTGGACGAGATGACTTGGAAACACTCATGGCTAGCCCGAGCTGTGCGGACTGGGTGAAAATCAGGTATTTGACGTAACGAAAACAAAAAATAAACATTTGTGAGTTTGGTTGGAATTTTGCACAAAGTTACACGAGGGCTATCTGTGCGAGCCATCCTTAATTTAGCAGTGTAAGACTAGAGGGAAGGCAGCTAGTCATCACCATCCACCACTAACTCTTGGGCTACTCTTTTACCAACGAATAGTCACATTATAACGCCCCCACGGCTTGGAGGGCGAGCATGTTTGGTGTGACGGTGATTCGAACCCCCAACCGTTGGATTATGAGTCGAGTGCCTTAACCACCTGGCCATGTTGGGCTAAACAATGGTGAGCAGAGAGAAAACTTTTTTTATAAAATCACGATAATGAGAAACCTACTTAAAGTAAAAATGTATTCTAAAGATGGCTAGTATGCAAACCCTCTTTGTTAACCTGAAGATGACATAAGGAAGTCACCATGTTGTTCTGTACTTTATTTAAATTAAAGTTTTAACACTTATATCAGCCGTCTTATGAAAACACATTGTACTCATTATGTTGTATAACATAGCAGTGCTTCTTGAAAACTGTTCATTATTGGATAACAAATACAAAAATTTCACATTTACCTACAGGTACTGTTGTGGTAAGTAATTCCATGTCTGTTTCCTGAACTTACCTACCCCATTGGTAAATTTGATCAGTTTGTGGGCCCTAGTGGCACACTTTTCTCTACTGGCTACTTCTTTTGACAACTTTATTTACTTTTTGAGAGAATACGTGATGCTTGAAACTAAATTTTCTGTCCACACACATTTGTTAAACCTGAGCAGATGCTACGACCAACCAATAACATTTATGTCTCTTTGGCTGAGAAAAGAATCTAAACCTAATTATTATCCACTTTTTATACACAGACAAGAAATATTATAAGGTATGATTATAATTCTAGCAGAACAAGCAAACAATCATGAGTTTTTTAAAGCTTTAATAAGAATGCTGGTACTGGCACGTTGGAGTTGAGAGCCTAATAGAAAGTGTGTTTATACAAATTATGTTACAATGTTCTGGTGTATCCAACTTTTTGATACTTATAATCATAAGTGAAGGTAACTCCAATACTTTTTTCAATTGATTGTTTTATGAATAACAAAATTGTATTCTTTCAAATTGGTTTATGTGAAAATATTTCTGTTGGTAATTTATCAATATTGGTCACAGATTCAGCTCATGTGAAAAATGTATTTTATAAAAATAAAACTACAGAATTCAAATGATTTCCTGTTGTTTAGTGGCTTTTTTTATTTTGTATCTTCCAGTGAAATGATGCTCGGACCTGTTCCCGAACAGTTCACTTTCCTTCCAAAACACAAAGCTAATGCTTATCAGTAAGGATGAGGAAGAGAGATGGATATGAGGACAAGATCTCTTGTCCTCACAACTGTGTGATTTGATTAAATGACAAACTTGTAATAAAATGTGCTTTTATTCAGTAACATTTTGTCTGTGTTCATGTGCACCAAACCAAAGCAGATAAACCAACCTGAGTAATGTTTTTCACTCTTTTCTTGTCTTGTGAAAACGTTTTGGTAAGAAACACAAATTTTAACATTCCAAAACTACCCATTTAAAGGAATGAAGGTTACAAAAAACAGAATACAGACTAATGTTTAGTTTATCAGCTCCCGTTTCTGTTTTTATTTTTCAGTCGTCCCCCTCTTCTGAAGTTTTTGTTTTAAGCTGCTATATGTTTGTTCACACTTGATTAATACATAACTTACACTAGTATAATACCAAACTGTTTGTAGAGACTTTATAACTTTGTTTTACTGTTCATAATAAAGTATTTCTATAATTGTTTACCGTTTTAATGTTTTGTTTTTCAATTGCAATTATTAGTGTAAAATTTGTTTTGAAAACTTTATACTTTGACAAAAGGACCATAAGTAAAAATTAACGACTGTACAGATAATTATCAGCCCTGATTCAAATGATAGGTTCTTCTTACACATCTATCTTTGTGTGGTTACTTCAACCAGTTCCATCATACAGTGGTGGAGATTTGAAGGATGGGGTAATTTTTATAACAGCGGAGTAAAAGACAAAAACAACAAAAGACTTCCACGCCACTTCAGTCGTAATGCATTTTATTGAACCTTGGTAACAGCGGGTGGTCATATACAGTTTGTACACCTATACATCCAATCAAACAATCACAAAAATAGTAAGAAGAGTTTGAAAATATAGTTTTCTTGAGATATCAGAGCTGAAACAACAACAACACACCATCAACATTGCACAAAAAACATTTGTATTTATTATTTTTGAACATTAAAAACGGATAACAATAATGTTGATTAATTTCAAACGTTATGCCTCGTATATCTGACTTCTGGCACGTTTTCATTTTTCAGGTGCGTTCACAAAATTTACGCTTATGTACCGATTGGGATTTTGTTGTTGTATATATATAATACTTTTTTTACTGAATATACATTGTTTTATAAACTTAAAATTTCAGAATAAGACCTTACCACAACGCAAAAGTATCGAGTGTAATACGCTTTTCAGCCTCTCGGTAAAATATTACAAATTATAGAACAATAAACTAGAATTATAATAATTTAATAAATAACTTTATCAGTATTGTGCAGTAATTACGAAGTTTTTCACACAGTAGTTTCAAAATAAAATGATTTTCTTCAAACGTCTTTGTGCTAGGCCTTATTATTTACCGTGGTTACATTAAAGGCAGTCTCTCGTCTGTCTCTGCGCACAGTGCATGGATAACCCACTAAGCCAAGAGAATCGCAAAACCCATAGATATTTCTAAATATGCTACATATATAAGTAGATAATCATAACAATTGTTTAACTTGGTGTTCGATCAATTAGAATATAAATAAATGTTAGTTTCAAGATTGACAGTTTACGTCACCATCTTAAAAATCGATGCACCAATTAACACACAGTATTTAGTGTTAAGGTTAACAAACGCTGGTAAGTGGACTCGCTATTTGTTCTAATTATACGTTCATAATGATAGATTGTTTTGTTTATACTTTACTTTCCGGAATATGAATACAATTGACCTCGCAAGACTGAGTTTTTAGTTTTCCCTGAGAGATGGCGCTTCGGAACTAAACCCAACTTTGATTTCCTACTGTTACTTCTGGGTAATGATGTACCATCGTTTTTAACAGTTAATATTTTAACCAAATCGTGCAAACTTTCACCTCACCCTATTTAGTTCATTTCTTCATTATACCCAATATCCCTAAACTTTTTATTTTAAAATAAGTTTTTAATTTTAGCAGATAATTGAAATGAAATCGTTATTTTTTCGAACACCTACTGTTCCAAGAAATTTTTGATAAACTAATATATATTAGTTATAATATATATATATACCGAAAGAAACTGAAATGTCAGAACTAGGCCCCGGACTTAGCTCCCCACCTTTTCTCCTATAACACTGAAATATATTGGTATCCGCTTCAATTTCGAAGACATCACAAAACGACAAATATTCATATATATATATGTGTGTGTATGTTTATGTATATATATATATATATATGATGCTTAGATTTATAATTTTCTTTTTTTGAAATTTGATTAACCTAAATATCGTTTAGGGTCTTCTACGGTTCACTGGGGTTAAACTACTAAACACGTAACAAACCTACTAAAAACAGAAATTACTACACTGGACTTTTACTTGACTGTTGGGTTGGAATGTTTGAAAGTTTTATCTTGTTGATCCATTTCTCTTTGAAAGGGTTTCGGTCAACGAACTGTGGTGTTACTGAGATAATGCCTTCAAGATGGCGTGTACTTCCTCTGCCACGGCCATCAAAGCGAATTCAAACTGAGCCTGTAAGAAACGTTGTTTAACTTTTAATCAGCGTTATTAAATACAACTATTCCTTCACCTTACGAATGTTACATAGGTATCTTTGATCTATATAAGTTAAGCATGCGTACAAACATCAAGTCGCATGTTTCGAGGACAACCCGCACGAAGGTCTTACTTCCTTCAAGATAAATATATACACAATGGCACAGACGAAGCGTAACCAAGCTTTGTAAATGTTTTAAAATTGGCAATTAGTTTGGTTACCACAGGTCGAGTGAACTTTGGATAACTACGCTGTGTTTAAAAAGGCGCCTGCGTTTGTTGTATATACAAAAACACGTCTGGATGCATTGCATATTTAATTTGTTCTCTGTGTGTATATATGTATAAAACTACGCTTGTACGTCAGGATATAAAACAATTTCTACTTTAATTTTTAGTGTATAAAAACTACACCTGTACCTGAGGATATAAAACAATTTCTACTTTAATTAATAGTGTATAAAAACTACGCTTGTACCTGAGGATATAAAACAATTTCTACTTTAATTATTAGTGTATAAAAACTACGCTTGTACCTGAGGATATAAAACAATTTCTACTTTAATTATTAGTGTATAAAAACTACACCTGTACCTGAGGATATAAAACAATTTCTACTTTAATTAATAGTGTATAAAAACTACGCCTGTACCTGAGAAAATAAAACAATTTCTACTTTAATTATTAGTGTATAAAAACTACGCTTGTACCTGAGGATATAAAACAATTTCTACTTTAATTATTAGTGTATAAAAACTACACCTGTACCTGAGGATATAAAACAATTTCTACTTTAATTATTAGTGTATAAAAACTACGCTTGTACCTGAGGATATAAAACAATTTCTACTTTAATTATTAGTGTATAAAAACTACGCTTGTACCTGAGGATATAAAACAATTTCTACTTTAATTATTAGTGTATAAAAACTACACCTGTACCTGAGAAAATAAAACAATTTCTACTTTAATTATTAGTGTATAAAAACTACGCTTGTACCTGAGGATATAAAACAATTTCTACTTTAATTATTAGTGTATAAAAACTACACCTGTACCTGAGGATATAAAACAATTTCTACTTTAATTATTAGTGTATAAAAACTACGCCTGTACCTGAGAAAATAAAACAATTTCTACTTTAATTATTAGTGTATAAAAACTACGCCTGTACCTGAGAAAATAAAACAATTTCTACTTTAATTATTAGTGTATAAAAACTACACCTGTACCTGAGAAAATAAAACAATTTCTACTTTAATTATTAGTGTATAAAAACTACGCTTGTACCTGAGGATATAAAACAATTTCTACTTTAATTATTAGTGTATAAAAACTACGCCTGTACCTGAGAAAATAAAACAATTTCTACTTTAATTATTAGTGTATAAAAACTACGCTTGTACCTGAGGATATAAAACAATTTCTACTTTAATTTTGAGTGTATAAAAACTACACCTGTACCTGAGGATATAAAACAATCTCTACTTTTAAGTTTTTTGTGTGCATAAGAACTACGTGAGGATATAAACATATTTTTTTACTTTGGTTTTCACTGTTCCCCCTCGTTGGTCCCGGATGTGTTCCAACGTAGCAGCGATGTCTATTTCCTTAGCTCCTATAAAACAAACAAACAGTAAGAAAACATTTCATCGGTTTGAGTGAACCGGATACGTATATTTAAGAACAAGGTTGTAACTACATTTCACCGAGGAATCCTCGATGATTTGTTATCTTCGTTGTGACATAATTTCTGATGGTAAGACTTGGTTTGTCATTTACAATGTATTCTTAAACCAAGTTTTTTAAAAATCATATCGCGAATCACCGTTAACGATAACACATTCTGGCCAATGTACTGTCAACAATGTAAGTAAAAAAAACATACCAGATATTAAAGGCAGAGGCAACACATTGACTTCAATAACTCTTGAATTTTTCCTACAGATGAAGTAACCCATTAACGAAACCATTTCTGTTATCTAACGGGGACAGCGATAGTAGATAAAGTTTGAAGGTTATTTATTTAATCAATGATGCACAGATAATCGATTTTGCACATATCATTGGAATTAATCTACTAATGATAAAAATCGCACACCGAGTGCATCTAAGATTTCTAAGGATATAAGATACCTGACCAGTAGTTAGATTTTTAGATTCTAGTTTCTCCTGGTGTAGACATATAATCAGTATGGCTTGAGACTACGATTGTAATGACTGGTTTCACTTATGTAGTGGCCATGGTGGAAATACCCAGTAATGAAATGTCATGATTTTGATGTTTTCCAATATTAATAGTCAAGATAAACCTAACTTTATAAAAACTAGCGGAAATCAGACTGTTGGTAAACAGTTGTCCTACTTCGTGACGACAAGAAACTCACTTGAAATAAAAATGTATCTCAGAACGGCTGGTATGGGTATTAACACTTTTATTGGTAAGGAGAAAACAACGTTTCGACCTTCCTAGGTCATCTTGAGGTCAAGAAACTCTCTTTCTTAACCTGAAGATGACTTAGAATGGTCAAGAAACTCTCTTTCTTAACCTGAAGATGACCTAGAAAGGTCAAGAAACTCTTTCTTAACATGAAGATGACCTAGAAAGATAAAGAAACACTCTTCCTTAACCTGAAGATGATCTAGAAAGGTCAAGAAACTCTCTTTCTTAACCTGAAGATGACCTAGAAAGGTCAAGAAACTCTCTTTCTTAACCTGAAGATGACCTAGAATGGTCAAGAAACTCTCTTTCTTAACCTGAAGATGACCTAGAATGGTCGAGAAACTCTCTTTCTTAACCTGAAGATGACCTAGAATGGTCAAGAAACTCTCTTTCATAACCTGAAACTGACCTAGAATGGTCAAGAAACTCTCTTTCTTAATTTGAAGATGACCTAGAATGGTCATGAAACTCTCCTTCTTAACCTGAAGATGACCTAGAATGGTCAAGAAACTCTCTTTCTTAACCTGAAGATGACCTAGATAGGTCAAGAAACTCTCTTTCTTAACCTGAAGATGACCTAGAAAGGTCAAGAAACTCTCTTTCTTAACCTGAAGATGACCTAGAAAGGTCAAGAAACTCTCTTTCTTAACCTGAAGATGACCTAGAATGGTCAAGAAACTCTCTTTCTTAACCTGAAGATGACCTAGAATGGTCAAGAAACTCTCTTTCTTAACCTGAAGATGACCTAGAATGGTCATGAAACTCTCCTTCTTAACCTGAAGATGACCTAGAATGGTCAAGAAACTCTCTTTCTTAACCTGAAGATGACCTAGATAGGTCAAGAAACTCTCTTTCTTAACCTGAAGATGACCTAGAAAGGTCAAGAAACTCTCTTTCTTAATCTGAAGATGACCTAGAAAGGTCAAGAAACTGTCTTTCTTAACCTGAAGATGACCGAGAATAGTCAAGAAACTCTCTTTCTTAACTTGAAGATGACCTAGAATAGTCAAGAAACTCTTTCTTAACCTGAAGATGACCTAGAATGGTCAAGAAACTCTCTTTCTTAACCTGAAGATGACCTAGAAAGGTCAAGAAACTCTTTCTTAACCTGAAGATGACCTAGAAAGGTCAAGAAACTCTCTTTCTTAACCTGAAGATGACCTAGAATGGTCGAGAAACTCTCTTTCTTAACCTGAAGATGACCTAGAATGGTCGAGAAACTCTCTTTCTTAACCTGAAGATGACCTAGAATGGTCGAGAAACTCTCTTTCTTAACCTGAAGATGACCTAGAATGGTCGAGAAACTATCTTTCGTAACCTGAAGATGACCTAGAATGGTCGAGAAACTCTCTTTCTTAACCTGAAGATGACCTAGAAAGGTCGAGAAACTCTCTTTCTTAACCTGAAGATGACCTAGAAAGGTCAATAAACTCTTTCTTAAGCTGAAGATGACCTAGAATGGTCAAGAAACTCTCTTTCTTAACCTGAAGATGACCTAGAATGGTCAAGAAACTCTCTTTCTTAACCTGAAGATGACCTAGAAAGGTCAAGAAACTCTCTTTCTTAACCTGAAGATGACCTAGAAAGGTCAAGAAACTCTCTTTCTTAACATGAAGATGACCTAGAAAGGTAAAAAAACTCTCTTTCTTAACCTGAAGATGACCTAGAATGGTCGAGAAACTCTCTTTCTTAACCTGAAGATGACCTAGAATGGTCGAGAAACTATCTTTCTTAACCTGAAGATGACCTAGAATGGTCGAGAAACTCTCTTTCGTAACCTGAAGATGACCTAGAATGGTCGAGAAACTATCTTTCTTAACCTGAAGATGACCTAGAAAGGTCGAGAAACTCTCTTTCTTAACCTGAAGATGACCTAGAAAGGTCAATAAACTCTCTTTCTTAACCTGAAGATGACCTAGAAAGGTCGAAATGTTGTTCTCTCCTTATCAATAAAAGTGTTAACACCCACACCAGCCGTTCTGAGATACAGTTGCCCTACTTGTTGTTAGTTTAAAAGTAGCATGCTGTTGTTGATAGACAGTTGCCCCACAGGTCAGCTCTGGACATATAAATAGACAACGTGTTGTCAGAACATTACAGGTATTGGGTACTTTTATTCGACTACTTTTGTGTTAAATATCTATGCTCTACGTGAAAAACGTAACCGTACAACTTACCTTTGGCCATTCTGTTCAGTACCATATCAATAAGACAGTACGTTCCTGTACGGCCAATCCCATCACTGTAAAACGATATATTATATTACTGTAAATTGTGAACATCTGGTACACACAGAGGTTGAGTACGTTTTACCACAGAGATTTTGGAAACAATCAAAATGTACAGTCCATATTGCCACGTCCGGTCATTCTATATGTGTCGTAAGGCTGTCATGTCCTAAAGAAACCATCCTTCTTTGAGCACTTTCCATAATCCACTTACATTATTACAACAAAAGTTTTTGCATCGCTTATTTCAACAGTCTGAATGTAAAACAAACAAAAATGTCCTGAATTGTTACGAGACTTAACTTGCGACTTTTGCGGTAGTTTGGTGGAAGGTCCTGATGCTTCAGATGTCACTGAGTCGAAGGAAAATCACCACTTTGAAAACTGTAAATCCTGCCGATGTGAAAAATAAATCTTTATGATTTTGATGTATGAATATTTTACTTCAGGATGGGCTACTACATATCCTTTCCAAAAGTGGTCAGTTTTCGGTGGCGTCGCATTACTCGCGAATCCTAAACCATGTACATGTGTAGTCCTTATATATTCCGTTCCACCATAACTTTCACATCGACTGTATCTGTCACGTAGTATACTGACTTGGGTACTCAAAATCGTGTCAGTATAACGTACTCGAACCCCTTTATGTGCTAATGTTTCACAGATCTAAACATGTGTAAATGTAACATTAAAAAAAAAAATTAAACACGTTCATTATTATAATAACAATAACGCCGCCATTAAGAATGACATATTTAATATATAAATATGTTTGCCTGGATTTGTTTATACTTTCCAGCCCCAATAATAATAGGCCTACAAACCATATAGCGTCAGATTAACCATCCATCAAACGCTATCGTGTCTACCAACATACAAGATCAACTATTTTATAGAAGAAACAAGTCGAATCCGGCAAATTCGGCAAAAATAAATTGCTTTTAATTCATACTATTTCGTTAGAGAGATAAGGTATGACACATATTTCTGATTATATAATACGGCTATAGTATAATATATTATAACACTCAAATAATCGACTTCTGTTTTACACCTTCATTAATAGTGTCGTAACAGGTAAAAAACGTATAATTATTCGAAAATATTTATTATGTGTAGATCGAGAAACAACTGAGAGTCTCTTACACTTATTGGTAATACAATACAGATGGCGTTTTTGTTTAATTTGTTCTTAAGTGACGTACAGAGTTAAGAAAATACGTTTCAAAAAAAAGGAAGAAAAATGAAATGGTCATGGACTCTATCGGTTATCTTCGGGCTCAAAAGGAGCTCCTAAACGAAAATGCCCCCCAATGGCTCTCGTCCTCAAGGTTACAGAATTACGTGGATAAAATTCAGGGTTCGATTCTCCGCGGCAAACACAACACACAGTTTAATGTGGCTTTGATTTAAAACAGCTAAATCTTCTAATGCTCAGCGGTAACTGTGGGAGGGCAGCTAAAATTTGAAGTTCGATCCCAGTGGTAAGCGCAGAGCAGACAGGCCAATGTGCAGGTTTAGACTTAAACGTACAATATTATAGAAAATTAAGGTTGTTGTAAAAAAAAAAAAAAAGTGCTTACCTGCAATGTACCATTATGGGACAGGAGCGACCTCTGTAGGATTTGTTTACCTTCCTGAAATAACACAGTTTCTTACTAAGACTTCTTTCATGTAAGAAAAATTAAATAAAAATTTGAAAAACTACATTATTTCAAATACAGAAATACACGAGTTTAATTTAAAGTATATCTTGTGTTCTCTCTCTCTCTCTCTCTATGTGTGCGTGTTTTTAATACTCTGATGACAGTTTTTATTTATGAAATATTGACCACAATGTCAAAATTAGGTCGCGAGGAAAGAAATTTGGGTCCATTTCTTAAGTGAACAACAAAACGTGTTACTAATTCTTAGTATGGTCGTTGGACTAGAAAGACTTTGGAGAAATAATATTTCATTCGTTACTCCAGCCTACCGACACAGAAATTGAACAATAAAACAGAGTAAATATAGGACTACGTTACCGATTGCTTCCTGCAATATAACTGTGGTGATGGGGACAATAAAGGGCCTATAGTTCTGGATTTGTGGGAACCTCAAAGGTTCACACCGACCACTAAACGTCATCTAAGTCTTCTATTTGCTAGTAAGTAAGTGTGTGGTGGATTTAACGCTAACTACATCCAGATAGAATCTTAAACTGTAATACATAAATGTCTAGTTCCAAACGTCACTTTACATCGATAAGGAATTTCGTTGACAACTTGAGGTACGCGGAAAATGTCAGCTCGACGCAATCTGTGCATCGTTGTTCTCACGGTTTAGAGTTCATAAACTATATTTGTAAACACACAAAGTGAACCATAATAATTGTTAGTAGTAGTGTACTTGTCGAACTCGAATTTTCTCTAATTACTAAGTGGTACTACTGGATAATACTTCCTTACAAGTGGTACTACTGGATAATACTTCCTTACAAGTGGTACTACTGGATAATACTTCCCTACAAGTGGTACTACTGGATAATACTTCCCTACAGGTGGTACTACCAGACAATACTTCCCTACAGGTGGTACTACCAGACAATACTTCCCTACAGGTGGTACTACCAGACAATACTTCCCTACAGGTGGTACTACTAGACAATACTTCCCTACAGGTGGTACTACTAGACAATACTTCCCTACAGGTGGTACTACCAGACAATACTTCCCTACAGGTGGTACAACCAGACAATACTTCCCTACAGGTGGTACTACTAGACAATACTTCCCTACAGTTGGTACTACTAGACAATACTTCCCAATAAGTGGTACTACCAGACAATACTTCCCTACAGTTGGTACTACTGGACAATACTTCCCTACAGGTGGTACTACCAGACAATACTTCCCTACAGGTGGTACAACCAGACAATACTTCCCTACAGGTGGTACTACTAGACAATACTTCCCTACAGGTGGTACTACTAGACAATACTTCCCTACAGGTGGTACTACCAGACAATACTTCCCTACAGTTGGTACTACTGGACAATACTTCCCAATAAGTGGTACTACCAGACAATACTTCCCTACAGTTGGTACTACTGGACAATACTTCCCTACAGGTGGTACTACCAGACAATACTTCCCTACAGGTGGTACAACCAGACAATACTTCCCTACAGGTGGTACTACTAGACAATACTTCCCTACAGGTGGTACTACCAGACAATACTTCCCTACAGTTGGTACTACTGGACAATACTTCCCAATAAGTGGTACTACCAGACAATACTTCCCTACAGTTGGTACTACTGGACAATACTTCCCAATAAGTGGTACTACTGGATACTTCTACATGGCATACGTGATATTTTACCAATTTCAAGAGCAGGCTTTTGGCACATCCCACACTGACACTAATCTTTATAATACATTCTCAGAACATATTAAATAAAATACTGTGGGTTGTCTAATCAAACAGCCCTCGTTATTTCTTCAGAGAGTATATCTTCTTCAACTGTCCGTTTTACACAAATTATGTTTTACTAAAAACTTACCTACTGTCTTCCTTCAAACGTGCTTTGTCGATACACCTCTTTTAATGGAACCCCTTTCATTCAAACAGTTTTCAATCAGTGCTCCTTTATTTACAGATTGTGCTTCCTTTAGTCCACAATAGAAAAGTTGTTTCTTATAAGCTTCCTCGTAATATTTTCTTTGTTTACACACTGGTTGTGTTCACAACTCCCTCACTTACATTTACAAATCTCCACGATCACTCATTAAATTCATTATGTATCTGTTAGGGTTTTCTAAATCTATCTCAGTTTTATCTTTACTCTAAGCTTAGAATGTGGCTTCTGTTAACAGTAATCAAAAAATGTGCAATGAAAACCAATTATAATTAAAACGTAAAGTTGCACCTTTAATAGTAACATACTGGGTGGAAAGTGACGTATCATTACTCAGGTAAATTCCCAAGTCCATGGGAATATTCCATGACAAACAAGATTCCAATAATTTTGGATATTGGAACATTACAAAACACCTTGATGAAGACTCCTCAGAAGAGCTGAAATCCACCAGAGGTTCTTATATGTGGAAAAAGAAACAGAGAAGGGCTAACTTGCAAGAGAGTGTTGGGTTAGTAACAACAGCAGCAGAAGTAGGAAGGTGGGCTGTCCCTTAGCCATCCATCACTTTTGTGACTATGCAATTATGTCAAAAAAATTGCACGAAACACAAAAATGATGGACAGTCAAGGCTGGTTAGTTGGAGATTTCCAGATGGTCCAAATGAAGTGATCATAATGTATGTCCCAGAAGAAGAAAAAAAGGCTAAAGCCACTTCTAAATCTACATCAAGCGTGAGTGATTCCTTGCCAAATTTGAACTTATAATAATTTGGTGCCATTAGATGACTCAGAGAAGAAAAGACGTTAGTCGAGGTTCAATACTGGGAGAGACAAGTCAGTAATGAGTGAAAAGAAACAAAAATATCTATCACCCATTAAGAAAAGAAAAACAAAGTTAGAGTCTTATAGAAAATGAGAACAGAAGCTATCAAGGTAGCAAAGCTTTAACAATAAAAACAACAAAAAT
The DNA here is from genome assembly GCF_004210375.1 of Tachypleus tridentatus. Classification (NCBI taxonomy): domain Eukaryota; kingdom Metazoa; phylum Arthropoda; class Merostomata; order Xiphosura; family Limulidae; genus Tachypleus; species Tachypleus tridentatus. Next base: position 117,722,094 of record NC_134836.1, on the reverse strand, counting down.
TGGTTAATGTTAAATACTGGTCCAGATCTCTTTCATTAATCATAAAACAGTTTCTACCTCACCCGACGTTCAGGAATCATATAGACGAAGAAAATGTCGACTAAACAAAGTTACTGAAGTTTCTGAAAACAAGGTTATTATTACCTTCTGAATTCCAAAAGAGCCTTGGTGGAGCTTGGGACGCCATTTTCAGGCCAAGACAAGAAGTGGAATTGCGTGACAGTCCGGGTTTCAGAAGTCTTAAGATTTTTCAAGTAAAAGCTTCGGACAAGGTAATCGTCGCACCAAATGTGTTCAGAAACAAGATGAACCTGGACAAGAAAAACAACAAAAAGACGATTTTATTAGAATGTAAAAGATATAGTTTTTTGACTCCTTCTTTTAAAGTGATTAAATATTAAAATATACAACTGCTGAATTTTTAGAAATTATAATATTATAGGTCTGACAAGTATCACTGTTTTAAACTGGTGTTAGTAACTCCTTCACTTTAATACTAGAAGTAAACGACCTTATAACATCAAATTAGACACTCTACGTTTCATTTTATATCTTTTTCAGGGACGTTCCACTAATACATAAACTGGAAGTAAAATGTCCATTGGTGACTAAGCTACTCCATGTTGAAGTGATTTGCTTAAAACTGTGATGACAAGGTTGATGGACAGTATTTTATACGCCTGTTTGTTTGTTTTGAATTTCAGGCAAAGCTACACAAGCCGTCCGTAATTTAGCTGTATGTGAGACTCGAGGGATGGCAGCTGGTCATCATCATCCACTGCCAACTCTTGGGCTACTCTTTTGTCAACAAATAGTGGGATTGACCGTCACTAATAACACTCCCACAGCTGAAATAGCGAGCACGTTTGGTGCGACGGGGATTCAAACCCGCGACCTACAGATTGCGAGTCGAGAGTCCTAGCCACCTAGCAGATTTTACATGAACTATTTTGTCTTATCATAATTAAAATATTATAAATTCCTACTGTTCTTTAGCTGATATGTGCGACATACACACATGTACACAGAAGTACATAAGTAAAGTATCGGTTTACTCTATAGCACTTAATCTCAAGTTGTGAAATCATATTTACCAAAGAATATTTTATCTATCAATTCTCTATACTGGAATAATTCGATACTCCAGTTCAGTAAACGAAACGAGTTCCTTATAAAACTTTAATTCCTAACTTAGTGAAGCGAATTAATCGTTAGAGGTATTATTTTGGAATATTTAAGTTTTGAAACACCTCCAAGGAACGTAAAATATGTTGAAATTCACACGAACAACTTAGTTAATTCAACTTGTTATACCTCATAAATATGGTAGACTTCACTGCCCTCTTCAGGCCAGTAGCGATGACACATAGCAACGCCGTTTTCCATCAGTCGAGTAACCATGACAATGACGACACTTCCTTGCTCCCAGACCATCTGTAATAACCAGTTAATGGTTACTAACCTACTCGAACTAATGGATACATAATGAACTACCTACTATTTATACAGTACAGTTGCTTAATTGAAATAACTCCAGTGTGTAAAGGAATAGATTCTAAAGATTTAGCATCCAGCGGAGCCATTAAGCGTTAAGTGTGCTCTCATCCTTGTTTGCTTAAGGATATGAATATCCTTGAATAAAAACAACCACCTGAAGCCGACTTTCATCATGAGAGTTTGTTTGCTTTAGCTGAAGCAAAGTTTTAACCCATCATTAAAGCCTACAAACTGGATGACGCTTGCTTCTTTCGAGTGACGAGCAGCGGTGTTACAGTCCTGCTAACACTCAAGTTTGGTTAAAGATCAAATGGTGTCTCCACGTCATGGAGAGTGAGCAGTTTCTACTCGCATAGAGAATGTAAAATAATACTAGCAAACAATAAACATCAGTCTCTTCTGACGTGGCCGACAGTGGACAAACGTATGTGTTTTTTTTTTTTTACAGCAAAGCCACATCAGACTACTTGCTCATTTTAGCGTTGTAAATCCGTAGACGTACTGCTGTACTAGCGGTAGACGGACAAAAGTATGAATATTATAAATCGTATTTACTAATACTTCGTTAGTTTCTCTTTATAAATATTACACAAAACCACCAATGACTAGCTATATCTTATTATTAGGACGAGTTAACACAACTGCCGCTGTTGGTGTTACTTATTGTTAGGCACAAAGCTCCACAAAGGGCAATCTGTGCTCTGCCCACCACGGGTATCGAAACCCAGCTTTTAGCAGTACAAGTACGCAGATATACCACTGTGGCACTTGAGGGATACACGATTACTTGTAAAGGCAGATATTTTTGTACATGGAGCAGTATATACGAATGTAATACTGTTCCCATAAGCAATTCTGATGTTTAAGACTTAGTCGAAATACGACAGATAACGCCTTCTCTTTATTTGTAACTAGTTTGCCAGAAAAAATTGACTAGACAAAATTTACGTTACTAGATATATTATTTTCACAGTGAAAGCTCCACAGAATAAATAGATCTATCCGATACTTAAAGAACATAATGAGCAGTCGTATGTGGCGCCACCTATCCATAAATTGGCAAACTAAACATTGTACGTCAGCGTTTTTTTCAAATTTTCTCTTCCGAATCCCTTTAATAAATACGATTTCTTGTGTTCCTGTTTTTTTTTCTTACTAAATATGACTCACGTGCATTCGTTAAAATGTCCTTTATATGTGTTTCAGTAAATGTTTATTATTTTATTAATAAATTATATTAAATCGCTTAATTTTGATATATTGATCCTATTTTAATCACTCCCAAGAGATCAATTCAGCCCTCCGGGGGGTACCCCACACTTTGGAGAACGTTGCGCAACGTTATGGTTAACTTATTACCCATTGCAATATTCTGATGTCACGATTTGTTAGTCCTCTGATGAATGAGTGGTAAGATGGCGGAATTATAATGCTGAAAACCAGGTTTCAATAATAGACATGAGTACCACACAGATAATTCATTGGGTAGCTCTGGGGTTGAAAAGGGCGAGCACGTTCTTTGAAGTAATTCGAACTCGTGACCCGTAACTCACGAGTCGTGTACCCTAACTACAAGGCCATGCCAGGTACGACGTTTATAAGACCACGCTAATTATAATGAATTTGAACCGAAAATATGAAAAACTAATTCACAAGTGTTTGGTGTAATAGCAGGTGAGTGGATTTACCTAATACTGGCTGGTAGATGACAGGACAGTCCCTTATTTTCAACTGTTTCAATTTTTTGACTACGGCTGCTTTGAAAGCGCGCGGAATGTTTTGCTAGCCGTACACCATGTACCCTACACTCGAATTCAATTGTCAGAGGCTAACCGTACCATATATGACGGATCAACAGTCAACGGATTGAGGTAAACATATAAAAAAAACTTACATGAAAAATTCTATTAAAACGTTAGAAACAACACAAATAAAGAGATGACCTACTTCTGTATAGTTAAATAAATATCACAAACCTGCCAAAAATCAGCTGCCGTGTGTGGAAGAGGTCCTTGGGTCGCTATGTAAGCCGGATTTCGTGGATCGTGGTCGGTCTATTGGAGAGAATGAAAAAAACATGAGCCCCATCTTATGAGGACAAACGTAGAAGAAAACGTACAGTTGATATGAACAGTTGGAGAAACACTTCAGCACTAATGAAGAATGGTTAATTTTATCATGTTGCTTATAGAGGTCGCCTGTTCTGTTCCATAACTGATAAAATCACTGAGATATAGTTCCTTATTATGATAGTGGAAGACATGTGAAATGGAATATTATATACAGATTTACAACTGCTCTTACAAGTCATGCCCATATTTACATCTTCAGATGTGTATGTTTATTTAACTTAGCCCTCTAGCCCCCCTCCAATCTCCACCCAGCCTTTCCACATTTACTTTCTAACTTATAACCTTAGATAGTAAATCACACCTACCACGGTATACTGTCATGGCTGCCAGGCGTAAAGAAGTTACGGTTTATTCTTTATGAATTTGTATCATTCAGTGTTTTGTATAACAATGTTACGTTTCATACTCTATATTAAATACTGAAGATCAATACATGAGGTTTCTAAAGATGTACTTACATTTCATGTGAACCACAGAAACGTTTCAATGAGCCCTAATTTATGGGTAAACTTCTTGTTCACATACGAACCCGGCGCCTGGGGACAAATGCACTCCCTCCTCACTACTTTCCGAAGATATTACAACTCTTAACTTTAATTGAAAGCAAGTCCAAATCACGAAATAAAGTGATTCATCCACAGCTGATTTTACAGAACATCGAACTTTTTTACAAAAGTTGATTTCTGTCACTAAAATCTGCCGAATCTATCACGTCTTCAACTTCAAATTACAGCCTAAGATGTTTCATTTCATAAAGACGTATTCGCTTCCAACAGTTAAATACTTCCATTCGTCTTACCCTTTCTTGACATGTGACGTCCCAAAATCCAACCAATCAGGTTAAACTTAGTCTAATCATTTTAGAACTACAGCTTCATACAAATATATATATATATTTTTTTTTAAATACGAAAGCTGTACTGTGTCGTCGGTTTACTTAGAACCTTATTATTTAAACGTTCGATAGTCTTAAGACTAGTCTAGAAATTGGTTTGGTTTGTTTTTGAATTTGCTAGTCATCACCACCCACTGCCAGCTCTTGGGATACTATTTTACCAACGAATAGTGGGATTGATCGTCACTTTATAACGCCCCCACGGCTGAGAGGGCGAGCATGTTTGGTTTGACAGGGATTAGAATCCGCAACCCTCAGATTACGAGTCGAGGGCCTTAACCACCCGGCGATGCCAGGCCGAGTCTAGAGATTAATTCGACCGACATTGGACTGTGTAGGTGTTGATGGTCGATCGTTTCGTGTTCCCTATTGGTTAATTAACATTGGTGTAATGCAAGTATCTTAGTTTTATTACAGCTCCTCGTGACGGTTTTACTCCAGTAAGTTTAACGAGCTGCATACAGACTGTCAGGAATATACAAGGACTAAATGAAGGTATAAAACGTAAAGTTATTAGCACTAGAACAGCAACCGTAACTCAGTTAGCATGGTCTTGGATTGATTAAAACCAGAAACTGTGACAACGTGGAGTTTTAACGCCGACAAAGTAAAACCTGGATTTAACAGACTTACCGTTGTACCTTTATTTTAGTGCCAACACTTGTTTCTGTGTAGTTTTCTTTTTTGTGACGTATACTGTTCACTATACATTGCGCACGTCCCACCTGTTTTCGAAATTTGTAAGACGTTTCTGAGTGTAAAATATTTTTTTTTAATTCTAGATATTTACGTAATTGATATATAAAAGCCGATGCCCTGAGAGAAAGAGATAATGTTATTGGACAGCTACAGTCAGTACGTTATAGGTCCAGGAAGCTATAATTGTAGTTAATGTCTATTTAACGAAAACTACATTTGACCAGAAACGTCCAGGCCGTGAAAGTGGGTTTTCTGGGGGTATTCCCGTTTTCCCCCACACCTAAATCTCTGGCATTGGACCTGTAGATCGCAGCTGAGGCAACATTCTTGCATAGTCCTGAAAAGAGCCGTTTAAGCCAACTTCAAGTCAATCTTAAGTCAATGTTTAGTAATCGCCAGCCGCCAGGTTATTCTAACCACGGACTCTGGCCTGGCTCCCTTCCCTTTATGTCGCCCTCGTCCAGGTCTCCCTCCACACGCGTCACTTTCATATCCACCATCTCACTTCTTCACCTTAAATAAGTTAAAACAAAATAAAGGCAAACTCCACGTAAAGTTCAATAATCTTTCACGAGAGGGAACGAAGAGGAACCACAACGTTCTTAACTACTCCTATTAGAGAGATAATTCTTCAGATTTATCTTTCTCTAAACCAAACCCCTGCGAAGTTCGTTTGCGTTTTTTTTGTTTTTTACCAGAAAGGTTCTAGATTTCAAACATAACAAACCGTTTAACTTCAGTGAATTACTTCGGACTTTATTGTTTCTACGAGGACATTAAACATCTTCTTCGGTAAGCGTGGACTTCTAACCAGTGTGAGACCAGCAAAGAAAGACGTTGTTAGCTCGATCAAGGTGCAACAACACCAACTCAGAAATTTGCTCGGTGTGAAATTGGATCGTTGATAAAATATTTAGTTTTAGACCGGATGTAAGTTTCCATGCAGTTTGTAAAACTCTTGTATATTAATCATCATTTCCAATAACTATTAGTGATAACTGTTATCACAAATTGTATTGTTTTTGTTTATATATATGGAAATATATTTGTGTTAAAAAATTGTGTATCAGTCTTGTTGGCAAATAACATAGATTTAATATACAAACATTTAATTAACTAATTCGCTCAAATTCAAATCTCCGGTTATTTGAGATAGTAGCACGTGACGTACATAACGTAACAAATCGGAGACTCGTTCAAAATAAATGACACGTAACATAGATCAACTTAAGTTCAGAAGACAGATTTCCGGATTTTGTTACTTCCTCAAGTCCTGTTTGAAGCCTGAACATCGTTTTTAGTGGTACAGAGTAAGTCCTGTTAGTGGTATAAAGTAAGTCCCGTTAGTGGTATAAAGAAAGTCCCGTTAGTGGTATAAAGTAAGTCCTGTTAGTGGTATAAAGAAAGTCCTGTTAGTGGTATAAAGAAAGTCATGTTAGTGGTATAAAGTATGTCATGTTAGTGGTATAAAGTAAGTCCCGTTAGTGGTATAAAGAAAGTCCTGTTAGTGGTATAAAGTATAGTCCTGTTAGTGGTATAAAGTAAGTCCGTTAGTGGTATATAGTCCTGTTAGTGGTATAAAGTAAGTCCCGTTAGTGGTATAAAGAAAGTCCCGTTAGTGGTATAAAGAAAATCCCGTTAGTGGTATAAAGTAAGTCCTGTTAGTGGTATAAAGTAAGTCCGTCAGTGGTATAAAGTAAGTCCTGTTAGTGGTATAAAGTAAGTCCCGTTAGTGGTATAAAAAAGTCCGTTAGTGGTATAAAGAAAGTCCCGTTAGTGGTATAAAGAAAGTCCCGTTAGTGGTATAAAGTAAGTCCCGTTAGTGGTATAAAGTAAGTCCTGTTAGTGGTATAAAGTAAGTCCTGTTAGTGGTATAAAGAAAGTCATGTTAGTGGTATAAAGTAAGTCATGTTAGTGGAATAAAGTAAGTCCCGTTAGTGGTATAAAGTCCCGTTAGTGGTATAAAGTAAGTCCCGTTAGTGGTATAAAGTAAGTCCCGTCAGTGGTATAAAGTAAGTCCCGTTAGTGGTATAAAGTAAGTCCCGTCAGTGGTATAAAGTAAGTCCTGTTAGTGGTATAAAGTAAGTCCCGTCAGTGGTATAAAGTAAGTCCTGTTAGTGGTATAAAGTAAGTCCTGTTAGTGGTATAAAGTAAGTCCCGTTAGTGGTATAAAGAAAGTCCTGTTAGTGGTATAAAGAAAGTCCCGTTAGTGGTATATAGTCCTGTTAGTGGTATAAAGTAAGTCCCGTTAGTGGTATATAGTCCTGTTAGTGGTATAAAGTAAGTCCCGTTAGTGGTATAAAGAAAGTCCCGTTAGTGGTATAAAGTAAGTCCCGTTAGTGGTATAAAGAAAATCCCGTTAGTGGTATAAAGTAAGTCCTGTTAGTGGTATAAAGTAAGTCCTGTTAGTGGTATAAAGTAAGTCCCGTCAGTGGTATAAAGTAAGTCCTGTTAGTGGTATAAAGTAAGTCCGTTAGTGGTATAAGTCCGTTAGTGGTATAAAGAAAGTCCGTTAGTGGTATAAAGAAAGTCCGTTAGTGGTATAAAGTAAGTCCCGTTAGTGGTATAAAGTAAGTCCTGTTAGTGGTATAAAGTAAGTCCTGTTAGTGGTATAAAGAAAGTCATGTTAGTGGTATAAAGTAAGTCATGTTAGTGGAATAAAGTAAGTCCCGTTAGTGGTATAAAGTCCCGTTAGTGGTATAAAGTAAGTCCCGTTAGTGGTATAAAGTAAGTCCCGTTAGTGGTATAAAGTAAGTCCCGTTAGTGGTATAAAGTAAGTCCCGTCAGTGGTATAAAGTAAGTCCTGTTAGTGGTATAAAGTAAGTCCCGTTAGTGGTATAAAGTAAGTCCTGTTAGTGGTATAAAGTAAGTCCTGTTAGTGGTATAAAGTAAGTCCCGTTAGTGGTATAAAGTAAGTCCCGTTAGTGGTATAAAGTAAGTCCCGTTAGTGGTATAAAGTAAGTCCCGTTAGTGGTATAAAGTAAGTCCCGTTAGTGGTATAAAGTAAGTCCTGTTAGTGGTATAAAGAAAGTCCCGTTAGTGGTATAAAGAAAGTACCGTTAGTGGTATATAGTCCTGTTAGTGGTATAAAGTAAGTCCGTTAGTGGTATATAGTCCTGTTAGTGGTATAAAGTAAGTCCGTTAGTGGTATAAAGAAAGTCCCGTTAGTGGTATAAAGTAAGTCCCGTTAGTGGTATAAAGTAAGTCCCGTTAGTGGTATAAAGTAAGTCCTGTTAGTGGTATAAAGAAAGTCATGTTAGTGGTATAAAGTAAGTCATGTTAGTGGAATAAAGTAAGTCCCGTTAGTGGTATAAAGTAAGTCCCGTTAGTGGTATAAAGTAAGTCCCGTTAGTAGTATAAAGTAAGTCCCGTCAGTGGTATAAAGTAAGTCCTGTTAGTGGTATAAAGTAAGTCCCGTTAGTGGTATATAGTCCTGTTAGTGGTATAAAGTAAGTCCCGTTAGTGGTATATAGTCCCGTTAGTGGTATAAAGAAAGTCCCGTTAGTAATATAAAGTAAGTCCCGTTAGTGGTATAAAGTAAGTCCCGTTAGTGGTATAAAGTAAGTCCCGTTAGTGGTATAAAGTAAGTCCTGTTAGTGGTATAAAGTCCTGTTAGTGGTATAAAGTAAGTAAATTAGTTATTTATCATTTGTTCATTAAATTTACAGTTTTGTATTTTCAATGTTAGCGACTAAACTGACAAACACTTAAAGAGACACAGACAGATTTTCTACCGCGGTTATAACGACGAGAAGCGTGTTCAGCGACGTATCGCGGCTCGAACCTAGGACTTTACATTGAGCACACTGACCATTACACCAAATATAAAATAATTTAGAACGGTTTCCTATAAAGTGGAGTCATGTCGCATACTAGCAATGATTCTAGTCAATATTTAACCACCACGTAACAAAGTTCTAAAGTAATGTCGCATACTAGCAATGATTCTAGTCAATATTTAACCACCACGTAACAAAGTTCTAAAGTATTGTCGCATACTAGCAATGATTCTAGTCAATATTTAACCACCACGTAACAAAGTTCTAAAGTAATCTCGCATGCTAGCAATGATTCTAGTCAATATTTAACCACCACGTAACAAAGTTCTAAAGTAATGTCGCATAATAGCAATGATTCTAGTCAATATTTAACCACCACGTAACAAAGTTCTAAAGTATTGTCGCATACTAGCAATGATTCTAGTCAATATTTAACCACCACGTAACAAAGTTCTAAAGAATATTTAACCACCGTATTACAACGTTCTAGTTAATATTTAACCACCACATAAATTTCTAGTCATTATTTAACCACCACATAACAAAGCTCTAGTCAATATTTAACCACCACATCACAACGTTTTAGTCAATATTTAACCACCACATAACACATTTCTAGTCAATATTTAACGACTACATAACAATGTTCTAATCAATATTTAACGACTACATAACAATGTTCTAGTCAATATTTAACGACTACATAACAATGTTCTAGTCAATATTTAACCACCACATAAATTTCTAGTCATTATTTAACCACCACATAACAAAGTTCTAGTCAATATTAAACCACCACATAACAAACTTCTAGTCAACATTTAACCACTACATCACAATGTTCTAGTCATTATTTAACTACCAAATAAATTTCTAGTTAACATTTAACCACCACGTAAAAAGTTCTAGTCAACATTTAACCATCACATAATAAACTTCTAGTCAGCATTTAACCGTCACATAACAAACTTCTAGTCAACATTTAACCACCACATAACAAATGTCTAGTCAACATTTAACCATCACATGACAAAGTACTCAAAAGCTACTCGAGAGAGAAGAATTGTCTAATGATCAAGTGGATCATGGATGTAACATAATGAAACTACAGCACATTTCAGTTTTTTAATAGTACGTATTACTGGAACACGTAACGAACGTAAACCTGATCATAATGTACAAGTAATCACATGTAAACCTTTTGGGGAATGACATCTTTCTTGAAAATTGTGAATTATTTAAAAGTTGTATCTACTCACTTCAGTTTCACGTTTCTACTGTATTAACACGTGCTCATATTCATCAAATGTTGTTGTTTACATGAGCAGATAAGTTGGAAACTTACAATGGTACTGGCATTGATGTAGTCTGAGCCACAGATGTTCGAAAAGTCATTCAGGACCACTCGAGAATGGTCGTCTATAAATGAAGTTAAGTTTTGGTTATAATTCCACAATATTATAAGCAAACACAATACATACAATAATTGAATAAACCTATGTGGAATATTTAAGTTAAATATTATTTTGTCACATCTGTTATACAACTGACACACCTTAAAATATGGAATTTTGCTCGTATCAATGTGAAAACTGTTAACATTACATATGAATATGTTAATAAAGGATTTTAAATAAACCTACAAAGGTTGTTTCTTATACTTCAAAATATATTAACTGGTTTTTGAAAATACTATAGACAAGATTACTCAATAATTAATGCTGCGAAATAAGTCCTTGTTTACTGTGTTGAAAACAAATTTTAATTGTCAAGTTTAAGGCTCTCTAGAGTACACATCAAGGTACCAATTATAAACTGTTTGTAATCTTGTTCATTGTAACAATATTTCATTTATAATAATCACACCTAGGGTTTATAGGGTAGTATCTACAGCGACTGGTTAACAAACTTAAAACTTGTATGGCAGCACATATGGGTACCGATTTATAAACTGTTTATATCCTGAGTCTATCGTATCATGATGATTAATCTTACAGGGTAATAACTCCAGGTACTAATTTATAAACTGTTTATATCTTGAGTCTATCGTATCATGATGATTAATCTTACAGGGAAATAACTCCAGGTTCTAATTTATAAACTGTTTATATCCTGAGTCTATCGTATCATGATGATTAATCTTACAGGGTAATAACTCCAGGTACTAATTCATAAACTGTTTATATCTTGAGTCTATCGTATCATGATGATTAATCTTACAGGGTAATAACTCCAGGTACTAATTTATAAACTGTTTATATCTTGAGTCTATCGTATCATGATGATTAATCTTACAGGGTAATAACTCCAGGTACTAATTTATAAACTGTTTATATCCTGAGTCTATCGTATCATGATGATTAATCTTACAGGGTAGTACATCTGGGTATCGGTTTTTCTTGATGTTCTGTGGTAGACTGGCAGCTGATGTCGAGCATGGTTCAGCTTCATATGCACAGAGGGCTTCCCACTCCCGGTCAAGTCGGTCCTTGTTCTTCAGGTGGTCCTCCATGTAGGACTACAATTAAAATAATTACCCATTAATTCAAAAAGCAGCATTTCTAGTTCCACTAATTCAACTTGCCCAAAACTAATATCGATGGAATATTTTTTTTATCTTCTTTACAATTTAAAAATCAAACCTTCATGAACATTGAGTAACTGAAAAAGTTGCCACCCTTTACACACCAATCAATGATATTAGTCAGTTGGAAATTTCACTGATAACTATAACAACAAATCTTTAAGGTGTCTAAGTTTGTTTTTGAATTTCGCGCAAAGCTACACGAGGGCTATCTGCGCTAGCCGTCCCTAATTCAGCAGTGTAAGCCTAAAGGGAAGGCAGCTAGTCATAACCACCTACCGCCAACTCTTGGGCTACTCTTTTACCAACGAATAGTGGGATTGACCGTCACATTATAACGCCCTCACGGCTGAAAGGGCGAGCATGTTTGTTGCGACGGGAATTCGAAGCCGCGACCCTCGGATTACGAGTCGAGGGCTTTAACCACCTGGCCATGCCGGCCCGAGTGTTTAAGTCAAGTAGTACTCCAAATTAAACATGGTTCTGATCTTTGAGGTGTTTGAGTCAAGTAATAAAACCAAAGATACTAAGTTCAAGTGTTACACCACCCCTCCCAAGTAATATTTTCATGTTTTGTGTGACAGTCACTCACCAAGACCTCGTTTCATGACCTTACACTTTCCAAGGTCACGTTATTCACGATAGCCATTCATCAAGATTCTCTCGTGCCAGTGCACTCACCAAGTTCAAATCGTCCACGATTTTGATTCACGAAAATCATGTTACATAATATTCACACATCATGTTTTGTACAACAGCCACTCACCAAGATCATGTGTCCAGTGGAAATGTCCATGTTTGACGTCACAGGTTCTTCGTTCCTGTAGGTAATAAAAGAACACAATGTTCTATACAGTATCTCCTACAAGCGCCAATAAAGTTTAAAACATATCACACACAATGTAGTGTTCCGCATAAAAACATATCAACTCTTTGATCAAGAAGCCTAGGCTTAGGTTGTTTGGTGTTTTTGTTGTTTCTTTGTCACGTAAATTTACAAACATTCACACGATTTTTTACCATTTTTTATCCTGAGTGAATTAATTCATCCTATTAAAATAGAGGAAAGTGTGCCCGTAGAGACGGACAAGTTTTTAAAGTAACTGTTAGTTTAATTCAGGTATTTTAAATCCAGTAAAAGCCTTCGCATTTTGACGCTCAATATTTCTTATTTGTTGTTTAAGTAATTTTTCATGAAAGCAAACGGGAAGTTAGAGAACGGAAAGAAATAAAAACAAAGATGGAACTTTCCATCTCTGTTTGTTTGTTTTAAAATTTCGCGCAAAGCTACACGAGGGCTATCTGTACTAACCGTCCCTAATTTTATAGTGTAAGACAAGAGGAAAGGCAGCTAGTCATGACCACCCACTGCCAATTCTTGGGCTACTCTTTTACCAACGAATGGTGGATTGACCGTCACATTATAATGCTCCCATACGACTGAAAGGGCGATTATATTTGGTGCAACGTGGATTCAAACCCGGCACCCTCAGATTACGAGTCAAGGACTCTAAGCACCTGGCCATTTCGGGCCTTCTATCTCTGTAACTGGTTGACAATGAGGTGATAAAGCTGGTTTGTTGTTAAATAAGTGCATACAAATGTCATCCTAACTGGTGGCAAAACGTATCAAAAGAGAAGTACAAGAATGGATTAATACGAAACTGTATAATTCCATATCTGTTTCTAAGAGCAACTTGTGCTATGCCCATCAAAGACCACACTAAAAACCCCCAAAGCTTGCTTCTAAGCCACAAAAGGGTCTTATACAGCTACACTGTTGACATTTAGGGTTAGAATAGCAGTTCCGTGGGACTGACGGAAAAAAAACAGAAAGAAATAGAGACCCATTATAGAACAATTTCACTCGCTTCGGTCTTAAAAGTTTCTGAGATAAACATCATTTCCACTGTTGGCTGGATGAAATTCTGTTTCTGTACCTCTGATATTCTGTCAAAATAATTGCAAAAAAAAAAAACGATATCAAAAGCCTGAAAACAGGGGATAAATTCTACCATCTAGCATTCAAACAGGATATATCAAAAGATGTCCTGTTCACAGAAATGTGTAATACCCAACACTCTTGTCATCAATATGTTCCGCCTCGACGCAAAATAAATTACAGTTTTCTGCGCCCCAAACTTCTTGAAAAATACATTCGCGATGAATTTATTTCAAACATAGGCAAACGAAACAGAGGAAGTGTAGGGCCAATGGATAACCTGATATTCAGAATTTTTGTTTACGTCAATACTTTTAATTCCCCAGTCTATTCGTTCATGGGTTTTTTTTTGTAAGGAATTAGAAGTTGTTGTGAAGGCGTAAACAGAGAAAAGATTAAAACTGAAAGCCTGACTTATTTAATCGAACCAGAGATTTCCGCAAGATCGTACGAGAAGTCGCCCCCTGGTGTTACATATTCACTTCAAAAAGGCTGGATAAATCAGTTTCAAATAGCAGAGCTGGTATGAGACGTCTGCTGTCATTTTGTCATTGTTTGTTTTGCTGTTTTTTTTTAATTTCGCGCAAAGCTACACGAGGGCTATCTACGCTAGCCGTCCCTAATTTAGCAGTATAAGACTAGAGGGAAGGCAGCTAGTCATCACCATCCATCGCCAACTCTTGGGCTGTTACCAATGAATAGTGGGATTGACCGTCACATTATAACGCTTCCACGGCTGAAAGGGCGAGCATATTTTGTGCGACGGGATTGGAACCCGCGACCCTCGGATTACGAGTCGAACGCCTCAACCCACCTGGTCATGCCGAGCCCATTCTGTCATTTAATGACAGGACAATGAGGGGAGGTAAAAACTCAACTAGGTATAAGCTTGACGCATGCGTTCTTGCTACTCCCAACGTTTTATCAGATAAGCACTGGGTTTAATTCTGCCTCTCCATATGTGAGGCAGACAAGGCAGGAGTATTTCAAGAATTGAGTTAACGACATGTAAAATTCAAACTTTTCATGCAAGTCTGTGTCGTGTTTGCTCTACATTTTTATGCTTGAAATGATATTTCTAAAGAGGATGAGGTCGTAAGATGGAGATGATTCGAACAGGCCTGTTTAGCCCGGTTGAAAAGCACCAGAACTCGTTCTGCTATTTGATTACAACAGTCATGTGACTATACAAAAAATAAAAAAAGAAAGCATGTTTGAGAGAGATAAAATGTAATGCTAAGTAGAAAATAGAATCCTTCCATTGCCGGTGAGCCATTTGGGAATTTTTCTCGGGTCTGGTCTCAAGACCAGTTTAAATCCCTTCAACGGTATGGATGGAACTTAATTCAGGCTTAAAGACTTTGCACTGAATACAACAAACGTGGGTCCACTGAGTCATGCTTCCATATTATTACTTCAGCTATTCAGCAACGTGTCAGTGTTAAACATTATCTTCTAACATAAGGCAAAGATGTACTTCTTTCAAACGAAACTCTTTTAGTAATACTATAACCTTGGTCGTTACACATGACGTTTCGAAACGCTTTCACTGTCTGATATCTTCAAAACAACACCACTATGACGTACTAGCTTTGATATGTGTTTGTCTGGACTCTCATCATCCGAGTTAATTTTTGCTGTCTTTACGAGATATCCTCTTAACGCTATGTCGTTAGGATTAGCTATTATTTTATACCTGATAGTTTTCTAACTATTTCGTTTTCACAGAGATCTTTATGTTTGTTTTGGAATTTCGCACAAAGCTACTCGAGAGCTATCTGTGCCGTCCCTAATTTAGCAGTGTAAGACTAGAGGGAAGGCAGCTAGTCATCACCACCCACCGCCAACTCTTGGGCTACTCTTTTACCAACGAATAGTGGGATTGACCGTCACATTATACGCCCCCACGGCTGGGAGGGAGCATGTTTAGCGCGACGCGGGCGCGAACCCGCGACCCTCGGATTACGAGCCGCACACCTTACGCGCTAGGCCATGCCATGCCCAGATCTTTATGAGGTATCTTCAGAAGGTTGAATATCATATAATGCCCAGATCTTAATTGTGACCCAGTATTTTAACAATATGGTACAATACCTAGGTCTTTATTGTTACCCAGTATTGTAACAAGGTTATATATGGTATGTTAATGTGGTATCATGTCCTGATACACACCATTTACTGTTATTTTCGTTGTTTAGTAACTAAATTCAAATAACTTATATCAGACTTCCAGGTAATAAATTGTTAACATTTATTTCTGAAGGTTTTTGTTTGTCTATATAGTTTCTTGAGTTAACGGGATATTTCGAATGCAAGTTTTTGAATAACAGCGTCTGATGGAATCGTTTGTTTTTCGACTGTGACGCACGTTTCTCTTCAAACGCTTGACGAACATTTCGAAACAAGCACGATTGGCACCACTGCCTAATACAGGTGTCGCTGCTGTATCTTGCACATAATCTACAAGATGTAGAAATAAGGTAATAGGCTTAACCAGAATACGTCCTGCTTCGGGAAACTGTTTGTAGAATATGAGTAGGCGCTCAGATATCCACATATACTCAAATTCATTTCTCCACAAAAAAAAAGAAAATTAGTTGCGAGTATAATAATAATAATAAGTTTCCAGTCTTCCCATAAGGCATATTAATTATTACCATTATAGACACGTTCTGAAACATGAAACTGAAGAACATTATTCCCGGTGGTCATAGTGGCGCCACCTACCATATGGCAAGTTCCAGCTTAAGACGAATTATAACATTTCAGATGGTACACAGAAATTCTCTCGATAAATGGAATCCGAGAGGAAAACGCTCGAAGACTAGAAACTCCGGAAATTTCTAAGCGGATAAGAGAGTCTTTAGTTACGATTATTTTCCGTCACCTGAAGCAATTCGACTTTTACAGAGAGCTCAGACGACATACGAAATGATATTACATTTTTAACACCATCATTGTTGTTCGTTGTTTCTAAATGAAGCACAAAGATACACAATCTGAGCTCTGCTTACCACGGATATCGAAACCTGGTTTCTAACACTGTCTGCTGACATTCTGCTGTGCCACTAGGAGGTGTGGGGGAGGTAATGCCATCATAAACCAGAAAATTGCATTTATAAACAATACCTCATGCAGTCCCTCCCATCAATTCAAAACAATGTAAGGGATTATTCGAAAACAATGGGATTTCGACACATGAGTCATCCACGTTTAATAACGAGTCAGAAAGTGCCCAGAAGTGGTTTATAAATTACAGGAAAATATATTTAAATGATATGTATATTTTGAGAACACACGCAATGCATCGAGAAGTTCGTATAAACAAAACAAAATATCTTAAAACGCCCTAATTTTGTACAACTGAAATTCATATGCAACGGACCAGGTCGACAAATAAAATGAGTAACTTCTGACATGTTTTGTGAATGGTGGAACGAAAGTAAAGTTGTTGTTTTTTTTAATTTCGCGCAAAGGTACTCGAGGTCTATCTGCGCTAGCCGTCCATAATCTTGCAGTGTAAGACTAGAAGGAAGGTAGCTTGTCATCACCACCCACCGCCAACTCTTGGGCTACTCTTTTATCAGTGAATAGTGGGGTTGACGGTCATAATATAACACGCCCACGGCTGAAAGGGCGAGCATGTTTGGTGTGACGGGGATTCGAACCCGCGAGACTCGAATTACGAGTCAAACGCCTTAACCCACCTGGCCATGCCGGGCCCAACGTGTAACTAACTAGAAGAGATTAATTATACCATCTTGACTTTCGACCACTGTTCTTATTTTTTGTCTTCGAAGACAGTAACAAGAAATGAAACAAAGGTAACAGTTAAAATAAATATAATCTAAACATTGTTTTCTATTGTAGGAATTACTAAATAAATAATAATATATACATGAAATACACCTGTTTAGTTGAATAGCCACATTATCATTCAACATGAAAGATGATTGGCTAAATGTTCCCGCTGTTTAAATCCTGCTTCCCAATGCTAATATTGAAAGAATTGTAATCTAAACATCACTAGCAAAGCATAATTTTGAATTTCCCGTTTAATTGGTATATACAAAGATATATAATCGGCTATCTCTATCGTTCTAAACACGGATATCGAAACCAGAGTTTCAGCATTATAAACAGACCTATGGCTTACTGCTGAGCCATCGGGGAACGAACATTTTGTGTAGAAGCGTTTAAAACAAAGCTTGCTTAACTACCAATAAACCGAAACCTACAAAAGATTGGTTTGGTTTGTTTTGAATTTCGCGCAAAGCTACACGAGGGCAATCTGCGCTCTACAATAGATTCTGAAACGAAATATAAATAGTTAACCCAATAAGCACAAGAAACTAAGGTATATCCAACACAAGAACAAAATCTCGATGCATTACTTGGACCACTTTGTTAGTTTAAACTGTTACTTTTAAGTGGGTTTCTTGCCAAATATTTTCTTAATATTAATTGAAAACCATGTTTGTCGATTTTTCAAGATTAATGCCACAAACAGCAGGCGTTATTATTAAATTATTACAATAACATATTATTTTATGCCACTAATATTTACTGCCACACCTTCACATGAATTTAAAACAGATATTTGAAACTAACCCTTTATTGCACGTTAGTTTTCATTAGTGCACTTCAAGCATCAGTTCTGCTCGACACTTCGAGCTGCTTGAAGTCGATAACGGCTTCAAACGTTTAACTTGAAAGTCTCGAGCGACTTGTATTAACCCTCACACGTGTTTTTGTTGCTTAATGAAATGTAAAAGGGTTTTGTAGACGAGTTTTCAAGACCTTTCCCGTTTCTCCTTGGGTTAGAGTAATCCATTCTTACTAGTGGTGAGTTCTGATCTTTCTTACTACAAATAAGGTAAGTTACACAGAGAAAGAACGGGAAGGTCTACTTGTAACTTGTTACTAATGAAGTAGGTTACACAGAGAAAGAAAGGGAAGGTCTACTTGTAACTTGTAACAAATAAAGTAAGATACACAGAGAAAGAAAGGGAAGGTCTACTTGTAACATGTTACAAATAAAGTAAGTTACACAGAGAAAGAAAGGGAAGGTCCACTTGTAACTTGTTACAAATAAAGTAAGTTACACAGAGAAAGAAAGGAAGGTCTACTTGTAACATGTTACAAATAAAGTAAGTTACACAGAGAAAGAAAGGGAAAATCTACTTGTAACTTGTTACAAATAAAGTAAGTTACACAGAGAAAGAATGGAAGGTCTACTTGTAACATGTTACAAATAAAGTAAGTTACACAGAGAAAGAAAGGGAAGGTCCACTTGTAACTTGTTACAAATAAAGTAAGTTACACAGAGAAAGAACGGGAAGGTCTACTTGTAACATGTTACAAATAAAGTAAGTTACACAGAGAAAGAAAGGGAAAATCTACTTGTAACTTGTTACAAATAAAAGTAAGTTACACAGAGAAAGAATGGAAGGTCTACTTGTAACATGTTACAAATAAAGTAAGTTACACAGAGAAAGAAAGGGAAGATCTACTTGTAACTTGTTACAAATGAAGTAAGTTACACAGAGAAAGAAAGGGAAGGTCTACTTGTAACATGTTACAAATAAAGTAAGTTACACAGAGAAAGAAAGGGAAGGTCTACTTGTAACATGTTACAAATGAAGTAGGTTACACAGAGAAAGAAAGGGAAGGTCTACTTGTAACATGTTACAAATAAAGTAAGTTACACAGAGAAAGAAAGGGAAAATCTACTTGTAACTTGTTACAAATAAAGTAAGTTACACAGAGAAAGAATGGAAGGTCCACTTGTAACATGTTACAAATAAAGTAAGTTACACAGAGAAAGAAAAGGAAGGTCCACTTGTAACTTGTTACAAATAAAGTAAGTTACACAGAGAAAGAAAGGAAAATCCACTTGTAACTTGTTACAAATAAAGTAAGTTACACAGAGAAAGAATGGAAGGTCTACTTGTAACATGTTACAAATAAAGTAAGTTACACAGAGAAAGAAAGGGAAGGTCCACTTGTAACTTGTTACAAATAAAGTAAGTTACACAGAGAAAGAACGGGAAGGTCTACTTGTAACATGTTACAAATAAAGTAAGTTACACAGAGAAAGAAAGGGAAAATCTACTTGTAACTTGTTACAAATAAAGTAAGTTACACAGAGAAAGAATGGAAGGTCTACTTGTAACATGTTACAAATAAAGTAAGTTACACAGAGAAAGAAAGGGAAGGTCCACTTGTAACTTGTTACAAATAAAGTAAGTTACACAGAGAAAGAAAGGGAAGGTCTACTTGTAACATGTTACAAATAAAGTAAGTTACACAGAGAAAGAAAGGGAAAATCTACTTGTAACTTGTTACAAATAAAGTAAGTTACACAGAGAAAGAATGGAAGGTCTACTTGTAACATGTTACAAATAAAGTAAGTTACACAGAGAAAGAAAGGGAAAATCTACTTGTAACTTGTTACAAATAAAGTAAGTTACACAGAGAAAGAATGGAAGGTCTACTTGTAACATGTTACAAATAAAGTAAGTTACACAGAGAAAGAAAGGGAAGATCTACTTGTAACTTGTTACAAATGAAGTAAGTTACACAGAGAAAGAAAGGGAAGGTCTACTTGTAACATGTTACAAATAAAGTAAGTTACACAGAGAAAGAACGGGAAGGTCTACTTGTAACATGTTACAAATGAAGTAGGTTACACAGAGAAAGAAAGGGAAGGTCTACTTGTAACTTGTTACAAATGAAGTAGGTTACACAGAGAAAGAAAGGGAAGGTCTACTTGTAACATGTTACAAATAAAATAAGTTACACAGAGAAAGAAAGGGAAGGTCCACTTGTAACTTGTTACAAATAAAGTAAGTTACACAGAGAAAGAACGGGAAGGTCTACTTGTAACATGTTACAAATAAAGTAAGTTACACAGAGAAAGAAAGGGAAAATCTACTTGTAACTTGTTACAAATAAAGTAAGTTACACAGAGAAAGAATGGAAGGTCTACTTGTAACTTGTTACAAATAAAATAAGTTACACAGAGAAAGAAAGGGAAGATCTACTTGTAACTTGTTACAAATAAAGTAAGTTACACACAGAAAGAAAGGGAAGGTCCACTTGTAACTTGTTACTAATAAAGTAAGTTACACACAGAAAGAACGGGAAGGTCCACTTGTAACTTGTTACTAATAAAGTAAGTTACACACAGAAAGAACGGGAAGGTCTACTTGTAACTTACTACAAATAACTTTAATCAAAAAGTTTTGACAAGGTATTTATCATCAAAACACAACTTAAACTTAAACAAGAAGGTCTCATCATATTTTAGTTGTTTTAGAAGATAATATAACGAAGTATACTATGTACAGTTCTCACCAGGAAGAAGTCGACGATCGACTGGAAGGGCTCGGTTGAGAAGCCTCACTTTGGGATAAACTGCTGATCCGTTTGGGTGACTGGGAAACAACGCCTGGTTCTGGCTTTTCGTTCGTCTTACTAGCCATTCGTTGTCGGCACAAGTCCTAACAGAAAGATAAATTTAAACAATTTTTTTTTTGTTTTGAATTTCGCGCAAAGCTACACGAGGGCTAGCCGTCCCTAATTTGGCAGTGCAAGACTAGAAGGAAGGCAGCTAGTTATCACCACCCACCGCTGACTCTTGGGCTATTCTTTTACCAACTAATAGTGGGATTAATCGTAACATTATAACGCCCAAACGACTGAAAGGATGAGCATCTTTGATGTGACGGGGATTCGAACCCGCGATTCTCGGATTGCGAGTCGAGTGCCTTAAGCACCTGGCCATGCCGGGGCCTCTTTGGTGCGGATGTCAATGTTGTATCCGGCAAATGTTAATGTTGGTAGGAATAACAGATATAACGTGCAAGTTCACTTGAATCAGAAATTCAAAATGGCCATGTCGAAAATGATATTACATTCTACTCGCACGTGAAAAGAATGAAATTTGAAATATTCAAATGTCACTTATTTAGGAACGGCGGAGTTCCATTTACGACCTACATAATTTAAAAATGATTGTAACAATACTACAATGTTAAAACACTTTAACCTACCTTAGTCCTCAATCCCCAACATAGCCAGTTGATCAGTTTTCGGAGACAAGACGCCATCATTAAACAAAGTATACAGAAAGAAAAAGAAACCACATAAAAATAATAGTGGTTTATAATAGAGAGAAAGAGAAAAACCAAACTCTAATGTTGGTTGTATGAACAAGTCCATGTGTTACATGTCCCAGACCGGAAACTCCACTCCTGACTTCCGGTAAAGCATGTATTGGATAGTGCACGAGGCTTAGTGTGTGTATAATGCGTCTTAAAGTACAAGAATCGTAGAAATCGGTCGAATTAAGGGTGCATTCTATTATATTCACTTGGCTTTAAATTAACAGAGACAAAACGTAACTTATTATAAGGTTGAGGTGTTCCTTATTTACTTTTGCTGCCTACCATATTTAACATGCAAACTGTGAATATAATACTATGAAATTTTTAAATTCCATGTAGGAATTATAAATAATTTTGTTGATTTCTTCTTATCTTAAGATATAAATTTTTACACGTACCCTAATTCATAACTGTACCCCACCATCAGCTTGAATCACTTTAGTGAAATTATAACTAGTGCCATAAATGTGTTACAGTTTAAAATGTGGCGTGCAATACTTGAGTTCTAAATTTTCCCAGGAATGTTTTATACGGGTTGAGAGACATCTAGTGGTGGAGTCAACGAATTTTTTTTTCTCTCTCTCTCACACACACGTACACATACACACACACACACATATTTATAAACAAGAAACGTCCTCTTACGTATTATAATTTATATATGTTTGTATTTAAAATAAATTGGATTTGAATAATAAACCTAAAAATACATACAACTAGAAATATGGATAAGGTACCTAATATTAAAACTAATTTATACATTCGGAATGTTGTCCTCCATTTTGTTTTATTTATTTATTACTGAGCATAAAGTTACCCATCAATTGTATGTGCTCTGCCAACCGCGAGACCAAAAACTCGAATTTTAACACGACGAATTCAAAGACTTGCCGCTTGGGGCGTTGTCCTAAATACGGTCACAGTGTTGTGAGTGATTTCTTGGTACATCTAACTTCAGAACTTTAGGGGTGGTCGGTATTATTAGAAATCTGTTGATAATAATTACAGTGAAAATACCACGAAACTACATATATTTTTCAAAACTTTGTTTTTCCCTTTTTACGCATTCGCTTTTCTTCTGTCATGGTGAAAGTTTAAATAACATGCCTAAAATCCTAAATAAGTTAGTTTACAATAACTGTATAAAACAAATAGTTCTAAATGTTAGTATTTTTCAACATGGATTGTCCACTTTTCGTGAATGGAACAGACACTGGTTTAACATTCCAATTTCGGTAGAGAACGTTATATATATATATACTTTTAAGGTAAGAAGTCATTTCATGTTTATAAATTTGTACGTGAGGAAAAGATAAAATCTACCACTAGGTGGCTCTCAACTTGTATAAAATATTCGTAGTAAAATTTATAATTCAGGTATTGCACATCACAATTTACGTTGTTAATACATTTTTGCACGAGTCAGAATAACTGCTGTAATTCACTCAACTAATGGTGGGGTACAGTTACGATTTCGTATCTGAAGACAATAATTCATAAAATTTGATGATGTTTGATTTTGAATTTCGCGCAAAGCTATTCGAGGGCTATCTGCGCTAGCCGTCCCTAATTTAGTAGTGCAAGACTAGAGAGAAGGCAGATATTCATCACCACCCACCGCCAACTCTTGGGCTACTTTTTTACCGAGGAGTATTGGGATTGACCGTCACATTATAACGCCCCCACGGCTAAAAGGACGAGCATGTTTGGTGCGACAGGGATTCGAACCCGCAACCCTCAGATTACGAGTCGAACGCCTTAACCCACCTGACCATGCCGGGCCACTGACGTAACTACTTCCGTTGAAATTGTTTGTAAAAATTAATATATTTTGTACTGAAGCGTTGAAACTACAAACAATATTCTCAGCTTGATAATTAACAAACCATTATTACTCCACGTACAGATAATCAATGTGTCCAGTAAGGAGAGACCGCGAGCTAAGTAACGAAACGCGATTGTTTTGCAATATATTCAATGTTTTCAGTGTTACACTATTACAAAGCACACAGGTCAGAATGTCGACATAAGTAACAACACAACTGTCAACACGTGGTTGTCGTATGACGACATTCGTATGATTTGTTTGATGAATTGTGTACTAGACGTCTTCGATTTTAAAGTGATAGACTAGAGGAAAGACAGCTTATCCAACACCACTCATCCCTGCTATTTTAACAACGAATACTGGGGCTGTCTATGTGGTTTAGAGTCCATTTTACCTCACCACATACACACACCAATATTACGATTGATCGTAACGTTATAACGCCCCAACGGCTGAAAGGTGATGAGGATTCGAACCCGCGACTTGCAGACTGTGAATCGAGCGCCCCCTAACCATCAAGCCGTGCCAAACTGTAATTTATTAAACAAAGATTGTATTTGCAACTTTTCGTCGCAGGAGGAAAAAAAAATTAATTTCTGCTTTACCCAATTGTAAACACACTTCGTACTATTGATCTGTTACACTCCGATAAAAAAAAAAGTTAAAAACAAAACGGATTTAAGCCGGAATACAGAACACGCGCTTCTCACGAAAATATTTAAATTAGGTTAATCACCGACTTTGCCATGCGAGGTCGCTAAATCCTCGTCGCTTAATATTTTACAATGGAACCACACGTTAGTAGCTCCGAGTTCGGAAGTAACCACATACAGTTCTGTCTGAAGTACACTGATAATACAGAGCTCTAGGCGACTTCCTCTCTGCTTTAGTACAGGAAACTAAATGAAACTAATTCGAAAAACTCCCGGCTACAAAGCTGACGTATTGTCAGGTTTCAAGTTCGCTATCTCCTCTGCGGCGACAGCGTATTACAGTTCATAGTAAGTTAACTGAAACTATCAAGAATCTGATATGGAAGATTTCAGTGTCTGACAGATTTAGTCGACTTGAGATAAAACTTAAACCGTAAGCTGCTCTTACAAATCGTGGATGTGTTTTTTATCCCGAACTTTAATACACTTTGCTATAATAATGTTTTATTTCAGACTTGGGCGTAATCTAAGTACAACGTAACCGGATTGTTATTCAGGCAAATCTCGGCTTTTACTCTAGTCTCTTACGTTAACAATAAAACTATATATTACGAGTTTGTGAGAAGGATGAAAACAGACAATGAAAAAATAACTTTGTTCACGCATAGAAAGAAAACGAATATGGGTTTTATTCTGACAAACATTAGTAGCAGAGACTGTATATACTTTATGTTACCAAACAGATCTGACATGAAAAGATAAACATGTATACGTAACAATGTTGACATCAATGGGGAAAACGTTCTGATAAAAACAATATATATATATATATATGCAAAAAACGGCTCGTTTGGGTTGAGAAAATATTTTACATAGAAGAGCGAACAACGTTTCGACCTTCTTTGGTCATCGTCAGGTTCACAAAGAAAGAGGTAACTGACCGGAAGCTGACCACATGCTTGGAAGAGGTTGTGTAACTGTGTGTCGGAATGTAGAGGGCGGTGTTAGATGTTTGAATATATAATTTTATTTTATTATTTTAATATAGGTATAAAGGCGTTCCTTTATATTGGTTTATTTTGGGTTTAAGTTGTTGTATAAGTAAGGCTTCTTTAATTTTACGTTTGTTTATGTTTGTTTCTTTATTTAGTATTTGAGTGTTTTCTATGGTTATGTTGTGTTTATTTGACTTGCAGTGTTCGAAAACGTGTGAAGGTGACTTTTTATGTTCTTTGAATCTGGTTTCCATTTTTCTACTTGTTTCTCCAATATAGAAGTCGTGGCAGTTATCACATTGTATTTTATAAATAATGTTGGTGTGGTGTTTGTCGGTGTAGTTTATACATAGTGTTGTCAGTGTAGTTTTTACATAGTGACAAACACCACACCAACATTAAGAGTATAGGCATCAAAGAGGGTATATTGTTATACCGATTTAAATGCAAACAATGAATACATTGTATCAACAGATGAAAAATTATAGAAGCGAAATATAAATACAGTTAAACAACAAACACTGCATCAATAACGGGTTTGTGGTTTTTTAAATTTCGCGCAAAGCTACAGGAAGGCTACCTGTGTTAGCCGTCCCTAATTTAACAACGTATGACTAAATAGAAGGCAGCTAGTCAGTCATCACCACCCATTGCCAACACTTGAGTTACTCTTTTACCAACGAACTGTGGGATTTACCGTCACATTATCACGCCCTCACGGCTGAAAGGGCGAGCATATTTGGTGTGACGGGGATTCGAACCCGTGACCATCGGATTACTAGTCTAGTGTCTCAACCATCTGACCATGCCGGGTCTACAAGGAAAGAGAGCAGCCGATAAAAATAAGACACATATAACACTGAAATTATCGAGAATAAAACTGCCAAACGTTCATTACAAAAGTGAAGAATTGAACCAGAAAGCAACTAAATACCTATCAGAAATAACCACGTGCTACATTAAAACCAATTAAACCAGGTTAACAAAGAACTTTGAGAGTCACGCGACTAGAAATAATTTTAGTATCTTTTGTGAACTTGCGAAATCTAGAATACTCGTCTAAACGTGAAGAACCAAGGTAAATAAACTTCCAATTATTTCGGAAATATAGCTGTGGATAGAGAGGAGATTTTTTTAAGCCTAGCCCTAACAGTAACATTTAAAAAGAATGTATTATTTTTATTGTTTTTAAAATTCAAAGAGTTCTGTTAAGATATTGGCCCGGCATGGCCAGGTGGGTTAAGGCGTTCGACTCGTAATCCCAGGGTCGCAGGTTCGAATCTCCGTCACACCAAACATGATCGCCCTTTCAGCTGTGGAAGCATTATAATGTGACGGTCAATCCTATTATTCGTTGGTTAAAGAGTAGCCCAAGAGTTGGCGGTGGGTGGTGATGACTAGCTGCCTTCCCTCTAGACTTACACTACTAAATTAGGGACTGCTGGCGCAGATAGCAATCGAGTAGCTTTGCACGAAATTCAAAAACAAACAAACATCAGCAAATTTTATAAATTATTGTCTCCAGCTTTAAAATTATTACACTTTCCTGAGTTTGTAACTGTACCCTATCATCAGTTGAGTTAATTACAGCAGATATTCTGACTCGTGCAATAAATGTATTAACAACGTAAAATGTGATGTGCAATACTTGAATTCTAAATTTTACTACGAATATTTCATACGAGTTGAGAGCCACCTAGTGGTAGATTTTATCTATTCCTCACGTACAAATTTATAAACAAGAAATGACTTCTTACTTTAAAAATATATATACAACATTCTCTACCGAAATTGGAATGTTAAACCAGTGTCTGTACCATTCACTTTTTTAATATATTTTTCATCGAGAATAGGGAAAGCTAAAACATCCTGAAACAGGCCACATTTACATTTTTTTATAAATAGACTTGTGTTTTTGATACAAATACTTAAGCAATTAAATGTAACAATTATTCCCTATTAGAAGGGTATATAATTTGTATCTAATGAGATATTTAGGGAATTTGTTTAGTAATAAAACTAAAAGGGAAGACAGACATCACTTAATGCTGTTCTTCACACATTTCTTATAATATTCTTAACCATAACTAGCATCAACTAATATGAAAAGGACCCTAGAAAATCGTAATAAACTTCACGAAAAACAAAAGTATGATATCAAAATGTTTTACGTACCTGTGACCTGCGACAGATGACCTTTCAGTGTTAATTACCTGATAATCTTGGCTGGCTTCGGTCTCGGGCAAACCGAGATTTTGCAGTTTTTGTCGAGATCTGGCATGTCGGCGCACAACGTACAAGACAGCGACGGCTATCAGAACACCAACCACACAGCCACACAAAACAAAGGATAGGATAAAAAGTCGATGATTGGAACTTTCCTTGTTGACCACTTCAAACTGAATCTGAATTAAAAAGACAAAAAAAAAAAAAAACTCCAGTGAGAAGTCGTTGTACTGCTAGGATAGGCCCTTCTATAGGGCTCAAGGTGTGTCGACGTTTCTGATTGGTCAACATTCCAAGATTGAATGAATCGTAATACATCGATCATTAAGACAGTTGTACGCTAAAAGTTAAGTAGTCAACTGTTTCGCATTCAAATTATTCTGTGAAATGACAACATTTTTTTTTCAATCAAGTGACCAACTGTGATAAACAAAATTGACTATTTTTATATCATACACTTTATGAATAAAAGTTTCCAGAAGGTGATCACTAGTGGACGGAAATCAACTAAATGAAGATAAGTCCATGAAGAACAAAACAAAGAAGGCTAGTTAGTAGTGGATTTATTCCAAAACTCCAGGTTTAGCTTTACCACAATGACCAGTTTCCATTATAGTAGGGCCCGGCACGGCCAAGCGTGTTAAGGCGTGCGACTCGTAATCTGAGGGTCACGGGTTCGCATCCCCGTCGCGCCAAACATGCTCGCCCTTTCAGCTGTGGGGGCGTTATAATGTTACGGTCAATCCCACTACTCGTTGGTAAAAGAGTAGCCCAAGAGTTGGCGGTGGGTGGTGATGACTAGCTGCCTTCCCTCTAGTCTTACATTGCAAAATTAGGGACGGCTAGCACAGATAGCCCTCGAGTAGCTTTATGCGAAATTCAAAACAAACAAACAAACAAACAAAACATAAAAATACTACTTGAGCCGCTAGGTGGACTCAGTAGAGAGCCCGGTGTGGCTCTGCTGTAAGAAATATTTACACACATACTGTTTTAAAGTTTCTTTGAATTTCGCGCAAAGCTATTTTAGAACTAATTGAGCTATCTGTCCATAATTTTGAAGTGACACGCTGGGGAAAAGACAATTACACAACACCACCCACCGCCAACACTTGGACTAGTCTTTTACCAACAAAATATAGAATTGTCCATCACATTAAAACATCCAGCACCATTGAAAAAACGTGCATCTTCGGTGACAAGATTCCAACCAGCAGACGGAAAGTTGAGAGTACTATAACCACCAAGTCATGCAGTACTATAACCACCAAGTCAGGCAGTACTATAACCACCAAGTCATGCAGTACTATAACCACCAAGTCAGGCTTGGCTTATTTTTCCAGAAATAATAGAAAAAACAAACAAACAGTGATAGATGGAACAGTTTTGTTAACCATCGTTCCAGATGTATTCGTTATTGAGTACAAACAATGCCGTTAGTGGATTGGCAGAAACTATGTCGAATCTTATAATTTATTAATACACATACAGTGGTACAGGAAGAAGTTTAAAAGAGGGGGTCTTTGACTAGATATGTATGTAAGTTTTATAATGAGATATTTAAAGTGAGGGTGTTTGACTAGACATGTTTTTAAACCAGTTTTTAAACTGGTTGAACTGTTTCTAATTTTAAACTAACATAACTGTTTCTAATTTTAAACTGACAGAACTGTTTCTGATTTTAAAGTGACAGAACTGTTTCTGATTTTAAAGTGACAGAACTGTTTCTAATTTTAAACTGACAGAACTGTTTTTGATTTTAAACTGAAAGAACTGTTTCTAATTTTAAACTGACAGAACTGTATCTAATTTTAAACTGACAGAACTGTTTCTAATTTTAAACTGACAAAACTGTTTCTAATTTTAAACTGACATAACTGTTTCTAATTTTAAACTGACATAACTGTTTCTAATTTTAAACTGACAGAACTGTTTCTGATTTTAAACTGACAGAACTGTTTCTAATTTTAAACTGACAGAACTGTTTCTAATTTTAAACTGACAGAACTGTTTTTGATTTTAAACTGAAAGAACTGTTTCTAATTTTAAACTGACAGAACTGTTTCTAATTTTAAACTGACATAACTGTTTCTAATTTTAAACTGACAAAACTGTTTCTAATTTTAAACTGACAAAACTGTTTCTGATTTTAAACTGACAGAACTGTTTCTAATTTTAAGGTGACAGAACTGTTTCTAATTTTAAACTGACAGAACTGTTTCTAATTTTAAACTGACATAACTGTTTCTAATTTTAAACTGACATAACTGTTTCTAATTTTAAACTGACAGAACTGTTTCTAATTTTAAACTGACATAACTGTTTCTAATTTTAAACTGACATAACTGTTTCTAATTTTAAACTGACATAACTGTTTCTAATTTTAAACTGACATAACTGTTTCTAATTTTAAACTGACAGAACTGTTTCTAATTTTAAACTGACAGAACTGTTTCTAATTTTAAACTGAAAGAACTGTTTCTAATTTTAAACTGACAGAACTGTTTCTAATTTTAAACTGACAGAACTGTTTCTAATATTAAACTGACAGAACTGTTTCTAATTTTAAACTGACATAACTGTTTCTAATTTTAAACTGACAGAACTGTTTCTAATTTTAAACTGACAGAACTGTTTCTAATTTTAAACTGAATGAACTATTTCTAAATTTGAACTGACAGAACTGTTTCTAATTTTAAACTGACAGAACTGTTTCTAATTTTAAACTGACAGAACTGTTTCTAATTTTAAACTGAATGAACTATTTCTAAATTTGAACTGACAGAACTGTTTCTAATTTTAAACTGACAGAACTGTTTCTAATTTTAAACTGAATGAACTATTTCTAAATTTGAACTCACAAAACTGTTTCTACTTTTCAAGTGATAGAACTGTCAGCCGTCAATATTTACCGCTGACTTTTGGGTTTATCCAGTAGAAACGTAGAATTTATACTCCGATGTAGTAATTTTGCAACAATGAAACATGAACTCTTGTATCAGAGTCCAGTGCGTTAGAAATAGTTGTAATGTTTTACAGATTTTCTGACAACACGATAGACTATAACGTTTCTGTATTTAACCAGCACTTGTTATGCAACTAAAATGCA
The DNA here is from genome assembly GCF_004210375.1 of Tachypleus tridentatus. Lineage (NCBI taxonomy): Eukaryota > Metazoa > Arthropoda > Merostomata > Xiphosura > Limulidae > Tachypleus > Tachypleus tridentatus. Next base: position 117,691,584 of record NC_134836.1, on the reverse strand, counting down.
ACGATGAGATAAGCGCGGTCTGGCTTAACACCAGTTTCTATAAACCTTCTCTACGACAACAGGGGGCGACACTAGTGTAGGCTTCCTGTACATGATAATAACTTTAATTAAGGAAACTCGCCACAAGAGTAAAGCGTCAGCCATTCCTAGCTGTGAACTGACAGACGGGAAGGTAATCAGCTGGGGAACAGTATCCACCCCTAATCCTTGGACAAAACCAATCGAACAGCAGGGTTTTGTAGTCACTTTTATAACGCACCCATTGTGGAACCCAACTTTATGTCAAAGGGATACAAACAAAGGACCATCGGAACAACTGTCTGACATCTGGTTATTTACCAAATCACACCCGGATTGAAAAAGTAAGACAATAGTTACTTGACTAGAGTACCAACACCGATCAAACTCGTTAACCAAGAGTCGAATTCCATCCAGTCGCCCCCCGCTAGTACAGCGGTATGTCTCAGGATTCACAATGCTAAAATCAGGGATTCGATTCCCTTCGGTGACCTCAGCAGATAGCCCGATGTGGCTTTGCTATGAAAAAACACCTTATATTTAACAAAGGGTGTTCTCTTTCCCTAATCATGTCATACACCTTTCTGTTTAAGTTATCTTTTGATAAAACATGAACAAATTAAACTCTAATTCAAATTCATTTTTTTTCATATCTGTTTAATTTGTTCACAAAAATCTCAATTTATTTTCATTTTTGATTTCAAATAACTTATATTATTGCTAACAATATATCAGAGTGTAATTCATGATGAAAGATTACATCTCTGGTGTTTATTTTTACTAAAAGAAGGAACCACTGAACGTTTGACTTAACTTGATTTTTTCAGAAAAAATGTTCTACTGAAAAAGAAAGAATCTATGTAATTATTACAAAGAACCTGAACTGTTGTGTTCATCATCTTACATACTGTAATAATTAAATATAACAGTAACAAAGGTGCACGTCTTAAACACTGTAACAATCAAACATAACACAAAGAAAGGTGCACGCTTTACACACGGTAATAATCAACCATAACACTAACAAAGGTGCACGTATTATACATGGTAATAACAAACATAACACTAACAAAGGTGCGTGCCTTATACACAATAAAAATGAAATATAACACTAATAGAGGTGCACGACTCTCAGACAGTAATAATCAAACATAACACAAAGAAAGGTGCTCGACTTACACACTGTAATAATCAAACATAACACTAACAACGGTGCAAGTCTCACACACTGTTATAATCAAACATCACATTTACAAAGGAGCACGTCTTACACACTGTAATAATTAAACATCACACGTACAAGGGAGCACGTCTTACACACTGTTATAGTCAAGCATAACACTAACAAAGGTGCACGCCTTATACACTGTAATAATGAAACATAACACAAACAAGGTGCAAGTCTTACACACTGTAAAAATGAAACATAACACTAAGAAAGGTGCACGTCTTACACACTGTCATAATCAAAAATAACACTAACAAAGGAGCACATCTTACACACAGTAATTATCAAACATAACACTAAAAATGGTGCACGTCTTACACACTCTTATAATCAAACATAACACTAACAAAAGTGCACGTCTTACACACTGTTATAATCAAACATAACACTAACAAAAGTGCACGTCTTACATACAGTAATAATCAAACATAACACTAAAAAGGTGCACGTCTTACACACGGTAATAACAAACATAACACAAACAAAGGTGCACGTCTTACACACGGTAATAACAAACATAACTCTAACAAAGGTGCACGTCTTACACACAGTAATTTCAAACATAACACTAACAAAGTGCACGTCTTATACACTGTAACAATCAAACATAACAGTAATAAAGGTGCACGTCTTACACACGGTAATAACAAACATCACACTTACAAAGAAGCACTTCTTACAGATGGTAATAACAAACGTAACACAAACAAAGGTGCGCGCCTTAAGCACTGTAATAATCAAACATAACACTAACAAAGGTGCACGCCTTATACACTGTAATAATCACACATAACACTAACAAAGATGCACGACTGATACACTGTAATAATCACACATAACATTAACAAAGGTGCACGTCTTACACACTGTAACAATCAAACATAACAGTAATAAAGGTGCACGTCTTACACACGGTAATAACAAACATAACACTATCAAAGGTGCACGTCTTATACACTGTAGTAATAAAAAATAACACTGACAAAGATAAACACCTTACACACTGTAAAAATCAAACATAACACTAACAAAGGTGCACGTCTTACACACAGTAATAATCAAACAAAACGCTAAGAAAGGTGGACGTCTTACACACTGTAAAATTCAAACATCACACTTACAAAGGAGCACGTCTTACACACTGTAATAATCAAACATCACACTGAGAAAGGAGCACGTCTTACACACTGTAATAATCAAACATCACACATATAAAGGAGCAGGTCTTAGACACTGTAATAATCAAACATAACACTAACAAAGGTGTACGTCTTACATACAGTAATAATCAAACATAACACTAAAAAAGGTGCTCGTCTTACACACGGTAAAAAACATAACACTAACGAAGGTGCACGTCTTACACACGGTAATAACAAACATCACACTTACAAAGAAGCACGTCTTACACACGGTAATATAAAACATAACACTAACAAAGGTGCACGTTACACACTAATAATGAAACAACACACTTACAACGGAGCACGTCTTACACACTGTAATAATCAAACATCACATTTACAAAGAGGCACGTCTTACACACTGTAATAATCAAACATCACATTTACAAAGAGGCACGTCTTACACACTGTAATAATGAAACATCACACTTACAAAGGAGCACGTCTTACACACTGTAATAATGAAACACCAAACTTACAAAGGAGCACGTCTTACACACAGTAATAATGAAACACCAAACTTACAAAGGAGCACGTCTTACACACAGTAATAATCAAACATCACATTTACAAAGGAGCACGTCTTACACACTGTAATAATCAAACATCACACTTACAAAGGAGCACGTCTTCACACAGTAATAATCAAACATAACACTAAGAAAGGTGCACGTCTTATACACTGTTATAATCAAACATCACACTTACAATGGAGCACGTCTTACACAATGTAATAATCAAACATCACATTTACAAAGGAGCACGTCTTACACACTGTAACAATGAAACACCAAACTTACAAAGGTGCACGTTACACACTGTAATAATCAAACATCACATTTACAAAGAGGCACGTCTTACACACTGTAATAATCAAACATTACACTTACAAAGGAGCACGTCTTACACACTGTAATAATCAAACATCACATTTACAAAGGAGCTCGTCTTATACACTGTAATAATCACTCCTAACACTAACAAAGGTGCACGACTTATACACTGTAATAATCACACATCACACTTACAAAGGAGCACGTCTTGTACACTGTCATAATCAAACATAACACTAACAAAGGTGCACGATTTATACACTGTAATAATCACACATAACACTAAGAAAGGTGCACGTCTTACACACTGTTATAATCAAACATAACACTAACAAAGGTGCATGTCTTACACACTGTAATAATCAAACACAATACTAAGAAAGGTGCACGTCTTACACTCGGTAATAACAAACATCACACTTACAAAGGAGCACGTCTTACACACTGTAATATTGAAACATAACACTAACAAAGGTGCATGTCTTACACACTGTAATAATCAAACATAATACTAAGAAGGTGCACGTCTTACACTCGGTAATAACAAACATCACACTTACAAAGGAGCACGTCTTACACACTGTAATAATGAAACATAACACTAAAAGGTGCACGTCTTACACGCTGAAATAATCAAACATAACACTGACAAAGGTGCATGTCTTACACACTGTAATAATCAAACATAACACTAAGAAAGGTGCACGTCTTACACTCGGTAATAACAAACATCACACTTACAAAGGAGCACGTCTTACACACTGTAATATTGAAACATAACACTAACAAAGGTGCATGTCTTACACACTGTAATAATCAAACATAATACTAAGAAAGGTGCACGTCTTACACTCGGTAATAACAAACATCACACTTACAAAGGAGCACGTCTTACACACTGTAATAATGAAACATAACACTAACAAAGGTGCACGTCTTACACGCTGAAATAATCAAACATAACACTGACAAAGGTGCATGTCTTACACACTGTAATAATCAAACATAACACTAAGAAAGGTGCACGTCTTACACTCGGTAATAACAAACATCACACTTACAAAGGAGCACGTCTTACACACTGTAATATTGAAACATAACACTGACAAAGGTGTACCTCTTCGATATTCTAGTGGTCTGACTTTTACGTCTAAACAACTTGATGAAAGATTTTCATAAGAAAAACGGACGAAACAAAATATTGAAGAGTAAATACGATAGATAAATAAAGATCGATGAGTTGCTTCAACTGTCTTAGAAAATACAGAAACACAGAGACAAGAGCACACTTGTTCTACACTGAAATATCCACTTTCGGTATGAATTAAGCAATTTACTTCCACTCAAGCAAAAATATTAACAAAAAAATGTTAAGCCTTACTAATGTAACTAACAATTTTCTGCATGAAGAAACTTAACATGGCCCTTAATTATGAAAGATTCTCTTTAATTAAATTTGTTAGCTTAATTTTTGTATCAGTTTTACCTGTGGCTAAATGATATCCAGTTTTAAACTGGAGCAAAACGCACGAGGAGAGATAGAGAAAATGTTTTTAACTGCATTCGTTACGAGTGTTAGTTTATATTACATACCTCTGCCAACTAATGTTATATTTTCGTCAACTTTTGAAAGTAAAACACTACATGCAACTGAAAATCTAATATTTGAAGCAGAAGTAAACTGGGTAAACACTCGACTAATAGCAGAATTTTACCCAAATATTTACAGCTGAACCAAATACAAGTGAGTTAGCCTGTTACTGTATAAAAAATCTAAGTCAGTTTATAGGTGTAACGACATACAACTGTACAACTGATAAAGTAACAAAATCAGGAATAGTAGAGCCCTCCCTCAGGACCGCGCTACCTTAAGAACTTGTGATCGTAAAAACAATATGGCAGTTTAATTTTGAAACTTAAACTTGTATTTTACAGAAAACAACAACAAATAAACATTTAAGTGACAAGGGGCAGAAGAAGTAGTGATGGACAAAGTTCTTTACATTTATGATAAGAAACAACAAAGTTTGACATGGGAAAAGAAACACTATGAAAGAGAGACCAATTTATAGGATCCAAACCTTACCAAAAATAGACCCACTCAGAACGTAAAACCAAACACAGACCAATTTACGAGAGCCGAACTTTACCCCAAAACAGACCCACATAGTACGTAAAGGTTACAAAACACAGATCAACTTAGGATAGATAACATACGAAATCGTCATCAACTTATGTACAGAAACCTTAAAAAATCGAGGTTGGCTTAAGATATATATACAATTAGAATTATATCATATGTCTAACTGTATATGTGTGTATATATATATATAGGAGTGAGTGTCAAACTCCACGTCTTTATTAGATAAAGCAAGCAGGTTATAAACTGGACTTAATTCAGGCTTAGTGGTTATGGCTGCTCAACTGACAAGCTGTAGCTCACGATTTCGAGTCCAGTCACCAAACGTGCTTGCCCTTTTAGCCTGAAGGATAAGGAGACGTTCCCATGCGTGGTCAATCCCTCATTTCATTGATAAAAGTGTAACCAAAGTGTTGGCGGTGGGTGGCGTGGATTAGCGCAGATAACCCTTGAGTGTCTTTACGCAAATTCAAAACAATAATAACAAAAACAGTCAGATATTATCAGATATCCCGCGAAATCAGATTTTTGTGTCAAACGGTTATTTTAAATTCGAGAAGATTCACCAAGAATATGTTTTGAAAATTTCCCAGTTTTATCGTACTTAAAGCTAGGAAAGACAAAGAATTACTGGGATGGCGGGTTGAGTGTACACGTATACACAGGGACGTGTTAAAATATATGTATTTTTTATTATTCTCAAACAATTAATTTCATTTCGGACCAGTGAAAACTTTGAAAGCGGTTGGCTAATATTTACAGAACGTGCGTTTCGATGGCTCAGTATGAGGATTTCTAACCTCAATGTCATTCTGGCTGCAACTGGTTTCTTATTGGACAACAGTCATCAATATCACGCCAGAAATCACGTGCAACGGAAGATCAAGTCTCATGCCTTGATCTGGCGATCCATCTGCACTAACAACCACAAATGGAAACTAAAGCTCCCAATCAACGTCTGTTAACAAAGCTGTTGATCACGGTGCAGCTCAAATTGAAAATCAAAGATGGTAGTTCCACTTCTGTAAGCAGAGGGTTGTCAGGTGTTAGAGAGAGGGAAAAACAACTACATTAAATCGCGATAAATTCCCTCCTTCTTTAAAGAAGATACCTTACAACACTACATCATACAAACGAAATAAAATAATAGCCCTTGTAATAGTTGGATTTTGTTTGTTTTTTGGAATTTCGCATAAAGCTACACGAGGGCTATCTGTGCTAGCCGTCCCTAATTTAGCAGTGTAAGACTAGAGGGAAGGCAGCTAGTCATCACCACCCACCGCCAACTCTTGGGCTACTCTTTTACCAACGAATAGTGGGATTGACCGTCACATTATAACGCCCCCACGGCTGGGAGGGCGAGCATGTTTGGCGCGACGCGGGCGCGAACCCGCGACCCTCGGATTACGAGTCGCACGCCTTACGCGCTTGGCCATGCCAGATCTATAATAGTTGGGACAACCTAAAAAATACAAATTAGTAAACAGAAGTTTTAAGGTTTCGTATGAATTTCGCACAAAGCTACAATGCACTATAAAGTGCTCAATGTAACAGTAAAAGACTGGAGGGAAGGCAAATAATTCTCATCATCCACCGCCAACTCTTGGGCTACTCTTTTACTAACGAAGAGTGGGATTTGACCGAACATTATAACGCCCCCACGGCTTAAATGGTGAGCATGTGTAGTATGGTAGGACAGGAATTCGAACTTGCGAACCATACCTTGTGAGTGGATCGATCAACCAACTTGGCTAATGCTCGGCCGGAGTTTACGTTCCAATCTTTTGTTTCATCTTATTAAGCATACCTAATCGACACGTGTGTGTGTGCGTACGTGCGTGCAGTCAGGTAAAGGTGTCTTTCGGGAATTAACGTATCTCAATGGAATTTTAGAAGCTCGTGTTAGACATGGGCACTTTTGGGACGTGCCCATTTTTCAAATCCCCGCCGCACGAAACATGCTCGCCCTTTCAGCTGATGGAGCGCTATTATGTGACGGTCAATTCCACTATTCGTGGGTGAAAGAGTAGCCCAAGAGTTGGTGGTAGGTGGTGATGACTATCTACCTTCCCTCTACTCTTACACTAAATTAGGGACGGCTAGCGCAGATAGCCTTCGTGTAGCTTTGCGCGAAATTCAAACAAAATATTTTTTTCGTCTTCAGGTCTGTTTTGTATTAGGGTAGGGTGGAATTGGCTACTCAAAACGACGACACGTTGATGGTTTGTTCTTACACATGTACTCATGCATTGACACACACCCTAGGCTCGGTCGACCCATAGAAAATGGTGAAATACAGTAAACGACCACTACGTGGACATCAAGAAACAAGAGCACACTGTCCCTGGACTCAACACGCGCTTTTATGAACAGAAATTGGAGTGATTAAACGGCAAGCAATAGCCACGATGTCCACGTCCAAAAGAGAGGTAGTTGAACCACCGAGATGAGAGAGCTCGTTTTGAATGTTTGATGAAATCAACTGAAGGCAGCTACACTCGTCACAAGTAAATAACATCATTACGAATTATTGTAAATATCCTATCGTGAAACGAATGTACTACTCTACAATATGTATAGTAATAGCACTGCTACACACGGACCATACTAAGAGGTTCTGTCCTTGTGAGGATAATGTTCGTTATCACGGTTTTTTGCTGCTATTATAGAACCTTGCTAAATATATAGTTCAACGAGCATGATTTGTTATATGCAACTGACGCCCGGCAATGCAAGCTGTCTTTTAACACTGGAAATTGGGATGTTTTTGCTTTATATACGGGACTCCACATAATACATTTTTATACAAGCAATTAGTTATACCTACAAAAACACACTCAGAGAAGACATTTAACTAGCTATATAATTAATTTACTATTATTCAAATCTGTTAAGACTGTGTGAGACCTTTACGTAAAGTCTAAACAGGATAAAACGTGCTCATTTAAACCTAATAAATTAGTTTGAAGAAAAAATGTGTCTGCGTTGTCCACGTGGTTTTATCTTCTTTGGAGAGCGGATTTCTAGAAATCGAAAAAAAATAATAAAGAGAAGAAAGGCAGAAGTATCTAGAACTTTCACAAAGGTGGAGCATCTGCGCGTGGATTTATCTCATTTTGAGTCCATAAACAAGATGGAAGGCAACTAACCAAAATCACCCGACACCAACTCTTCAGCCACGAAATTAACGGCATTTTCGCTCATTTGTACTAATAATTTTGTCATTAAGCACAAAACTGCAAATTGGATTGTCACCGCAGGATTCAAACAATAAATTTCAGCGTTTATATTATAAGACTTGCTCAGACTTACTGCCGAGCCACCAGGAACACTGTGAGGTTGTTTTTTGTTCAGTTTTTTTCCGTTAAGAGCAAAGCTACACAACAGACTATCTGTGCTCTTCTAATCACGGGTATCGAACCCCGAATCTTGCTGTCATAAGTCGTCAGAGCTTACAAATTAGCCAACGGGAACAAAGGAAAGGGGCCACTGTGATAATATTGATAATTGTGAACGAACACTAAGACACCCATCTCATAAGCAACGTAACTAAACTCTTGTCTCTTTGCATATTTTTTTGAGTAAGTTGTTCGTTTAAGAAATTACAAATAAGGCAGCACTAAGAGAGGATGAGAGTGGAAGAGGGGGGAGGTAGAATTACAGACGTAACAGCTACTAGACAGAGACTAGAAACTGTACATAGACACTAGGGGAGGTAGAATTACAGACGTAACAGTTACTAGACAGAGACTAGAAACTGTACACAGACACTAGGGGAGGTAGAATTACAGACGTAACAGCTACTAGACAGAGACTAGAAACTGTACATAGACACTAGGGGAGGTAGAATTACAGACGTAACAGCTACTAGACAGATACTAGAAACTGTACATAGACACTAGGGGAGGTAGAATTGCAGACGTAACAGATACAAGACAGAGACTAGTAATAATTGAACCTTTGTGAACCTGACGATGACCGAAGAAGGTCGAAACGTTGTTCGCTCTTCTACGTAAAATATTTTCTCAACCTAAACGAGCCGTTTTTGCATATATATATATTTCTCTACAAGCGGGTTTTCTCGACATCACTGGTTTGCAACCAATTACCTCAAAGTAAATAGACCCGCGGCGAAGCACGCGACACGTTGCTGCTCCGAACTAACGTTACCGACGATACAACCAAATCCGCTCGGATGGAAGTAAAACCTGCCAGATGTTTCGTCAATGTTTTAAAAGAAGAAGACAGATATTTCTAGCATATTTTCTTGAACATGTTCTGGAGTGATGTTTCGAAACTCTTTCATATCTTTGTTATCAAGGAATTTTTTTTTGCCAAAAGTTAAAACAAAAAAGGAAATAAAAACATATGAAAGAAACACGTGTATTATCGTGTCTCGCGTGTACTGACCAGTTGTATACCGACCAACGTGAAGTTTAAGTCGTGAAAAAACACAAACACTGAATACATGGATTACTTTTAACTTCAGGGACGGATATTTTCCTAGATTCGTGAACCATGTCTGACATTAAGAACGGATATTGTCCTAAATGTGCGAACTATGTCTAACATTAGGGACCGATATTGTTCTAGATGTGCGAACCATGTCTGACATTAGGGGCGGATATTGTTTTGTATAGGGTTCTTTGGAATATATAAGGAGAAAAATTAGACGTACGATACCTTAACATGTACAGATAAGTTTTAATGTATACAGAATAGACATTCAACTGGAACAGTCATGACGTGATAAGACATCTTGACGATGTACGATAAATATCTGAACACCAAGCAGAACCAGTGTTATATATAACTTGGAATTTTGTGTCTTAAAACCAGAACTAGTATCTGATAGTGATAGTATTTGATCATATTGGATTTTTGTATCACAAAAACCTGTGGTCGTACATACTGAAATAGCGGTGTCACAAAACATTATCTTAATTATGTAACTCGTAAAAATAAATTTACTTCTGCAGGGGTACAAAGCATAGTGGACTATTTGTGCTATGTTGTACACACCATGGGTATCTAAACACAGTTTTAGCTTCCAGACCTTCTGCTGTGCCTTGGGGAAATGTTTTCTTTTACACATTAATGTTAGAAAATAAGTATGCCAGGTTTGTATTGATGATATACTATATATCAAAATCACATGTGATAGGTAACTGTTGACAATATCTGATCACGTGTGACATGCACTTCCTCTATAGACAGAAATATCTTGTGACGTGTGACAGGCACTCCCTTTGTTGAAGGAAGTACCTGGTCACGTGAGATAGACACCCCCTTCCTGTTGATCTCAGCTTGTTGTCAAGTTTTTCTTCATCTGTTTTTGTTCATCAAATCTTGTTTCATGTTTGTTTACCTACCCTCTCTTCAAAGTCTAAGACTATTGGTCGAGCCTTAATGTGTACATTCCCATTTGTCAGCTCCATTAATGACTTCACTTCCAGATTTATGACGTCACATTTAACGTACCAGACAGAGAAAGACACTTGGTGGACATTTTAATGCTTTCCTTCTACACTATTGGAGAGTTTCTAAACATGCGTGTATTTTCTGAAGACGGAGATAAAATTTATAATTTTCTTTACAATTTTCAACATTGAGCGCATACAACTACTATAGTTTGTGGGAGAGAAGATCCCTAAAGCAAGGCTAAAAATAAACAAACCACTCGTCTAACTATTTCAATAAAAATTATAACTTCACGAATCTATTTGGAGAATTACTGTCAAGTTTTAACAATCTAACTACGACGCGTACTAAAGTTTTTACCATTTTATTCGAAAGTGAATATATGTAAAATATCATAAAACTAGAAACATAAACATTCAGAATGCTACAGCACCGTATTTTTATGTATTAATACTTACATACGAAACAAAGATTGAACTTCTCCTGGTTAAATCATTATATGATTGGAATACGGATGGGAGAGCCGCTCGACAACAGAACAGCCGGGACTCGAATCGTGGACCGTTAGATTGAGCTTAGTAAAGAACACGATATATTTATCCTAGTTTCCTACCAGTAGACTGTCCAGCCAGGAAAATTCCTAGCTTGCGTGAATACACGCGCTCTTGATTTTATCTTATCAAACAAACCCGAGTAACAAAACGAAAGCAATGGAACAGACCTGTGTTTTGGTATTTGCAACAAATACAGTCAGTATGTACGAACGTCCACATATTAAATGAACGAGCGAGGAGTTATAAAAAAACCAAAAAACACACACCATTGGAACGGCAGCCATGTTCCGCCGTTTCCCGCGAAACTGTCTGTGATTTCCACGTGGCCCACGAGGCTTCAATCAATCCACTCTCCTTAAAGTTAGAGCATATCAAATCACGACATATTGATCACCGACAAGCACTCAGAACATGTATTAATCAGGGGACCTCACAAATACGACTGTTCGTCTCTCGTGGCATTACTTTATAAGAGTGTGCAGATGACAATATGTAACAACAGAACGGATTACCTGTTCTTCCACAGTTTTGGGATTTAAACAAGTAACTGGAGACACGAGACTTTGTACTAACATTAAGAACAGGAGAGTGAACAACCGAAGATAGCTCTATCCCTCACTGCAAAACAGCATGACTAACCTTCTTGGCTATTATATTATTATCAGCTTCTTACTCTTAACAGCATGACTAACCTTCTTGACTATTATATTATTATCAGCTTCTTACTCTGAGGAGCATGACTAACCTTCTTGGCTATTATATTATTATCAGCTTCTTACTCTTAACAGCATGACTAACCTTCTTGGCTATTATATTATTATCAGCTTCTTACTCTTAACAGCATGACTAACCTTCTTGGCTATTATATTATGACAAGCTTCCTACTCTTAACAGCATGACTAACCTTCTTGGCTATTATATTATTATCAGCTTCTTACTCTTAACAGCATGACTAACCTTCTTGACTATTATATTATTATCAGCTTCTTACTCTTAACAGCATGACTAACCTTCTTGACTATTATATTATTATCAGCTTCTTACTCTTACAAGCATGACTAACCTTCTTGACTATTATATTATTATCAGCTTCTTACTCTTAACAGCATGACTAACCTTCTTGGCTATTATATTATTATCAGCTTCTACTCTTAACAGCATGACTAACCTTCTTGGCTATTATATTATTATCAGCTTCTTACTCTTAACAGCATGACTAACCTTCTTGGCTATTATATTATTATCAGCTTCTTACTCTTAACAGCATGACTAACCTTCTTGGCTATTATATTATTATCAGCTTCTTACTCTTAACAGCATGACTAACCTTCTTGGCTATTATATTATGACAAGCTTCCTACTCTTAACAGCATGACTAACCTTCTTGGCTATTATATTATTATCAGCTTCTTACTCTTAACAGCATGACTAACCTTCTTGACTATTATATTATTATCAGCTTACTCTTAACAGCATGACTAACCTTCTTGACTATTATATTATTATCAGCTTCTTACTCTTACAAGCATGACTAACCTTCTTGACTATTATATTATTATCAGCTTCTTACTCTTAACAGCATGACTAACCTTCTTGGCTATTATATTATTATCAGCTTCTTACTCTTAACAGCATGACTAACCTTCTTGGCTATTATATTATTATCAGCTTCTTACTCTTAACAGCATGACTAACCTTCTTGGCTATTATATTATTATCAGCTTCTTACTCTTAACAGCATGACTAACCTTCTTGGCTATTATATTATTATCAGCTTCTTACTCTTAACAGCATGACTAACCTTCTTGACTATTATATTATTATCAGCTTCTTACTCTTAACAGCATGACTAACCTTCTTGGCTATTATATTATTATTAGTTTCTTACTCTTAACAGCATGACTAACCTTCTTGACTATTATATTATTATCAGCTTCTTACTCTTAACAGCATGACTAACCTTCTTGACTATTATATTATTATCAGCTTCTTACTCTTAACAGCATGACTAACCTTCTTGACTATTATATTATGACAAGCTTCCTACTCTGAGGAGCATGACTAACCCTCTTAACGCTTAGCCCACTACTCTTTACATAACTATCACTGTTGACTTTAGCCTTACTCTTAGCAACATGATGAGCATTCTTGACTCCCAGGCCCTAGACTTAGCAGCATTATTAACACAGGAAGGTTCACATGTTTCTAATAAGTAATGAAAGTAAATAACGTTTGTTTTCGGTTCAAAACCATCACATTCCTTGTCACATCGAGTTTCAAGTAATGGTAACGATGTTTATAGATTTACTTATTTAGTCTGAAAGTTATTTTTTGGAAGATCAGTTTTACTATTTTGTAAATGGAAAGATTATTTTTAATTACCAGTGGCGCCAGTGCATTATATCCGCGTGTTACGTGTTCATGACGTTATACCTGCATCTTCAAAATTGGAGAAAAATAAAATTATCCGTGATGAGAAACAGTGGCGAAACTGAAATATCGTGACTCCTAATGTAAATCTACATATATATATAATAAAAATTTCATGATGTTGGGGGTTGCACATCGCATAATAAAAAAGTTTTCCAGTATCATATAAGCAAGAGTTCCATAACAGTATGATTCTTGATGTTCAGTCCGTACTCTTAGTAACATTGTTAACGTTCTTCGCTTTTAGCCCAACTCTTAGTAATATGACTAACTTTCTTCACTTTTTGCCCTACTCTTAGTAACATGACTAACATTCTTGACTTTTAGCCCTATTCTTAGTAACATGACTAACATTCTTGACTTTTAGCCCTATTCTTAGTAACATGACTAACATTCTTGAATTTTAGCTCTACTCTTAGTAACGTGACTAACATTCTTGACTTTTAGCCCTACTCTTAGTAACATGACTAACATTCTTCACTTTTAGCCCTTCTCTTTGTAACGTGACTAACATTCTTCACTTTTAGCCCTTCTCTTAGTAACATGACTGACATTCTTCACTTTTAGCCCTACTCTTAGTAACGTGACTAACATTCTTCACTTTTAGCCCTACTCTTATTAACATGACTAACATTCTTCACCTTTAGCCCTACTCTTAGTAACATGACTAACATTCTTCACTTTTAGCCCTACTCTTAGTAACATGACTAACATTCTTCACTTTTAGCCCTACTCTTAGTAACATGACTAACATTCTAAACTTTTAGCCCTACTATTAGTAACATGACTAACATTCTTCACTTTTAGCCCTACTCTTAGTAACATGACTAACATTCTAAACTTTTAGCCCTACTATTAGTAACTTGACTAACATTCTTCACTTTTAGCCCTACTCTTAGTAACGTGACTAACATTCTTCCCTTTCAGCCCTACTCTTAGTAACATGACTAACATTCTTCACTTTTAGCTCTACTCTTAGTAACATGACTAACATTCTTCACTTTTAGCCCTACTCTTAGTAACATGACTAACATTCTTCACTTTCAGCCCTATTCTTAGTAACATGACTAACATTCTTCACTTTTAGCCCTACTCTTAGTAACATGACTAACATTCTTCACTTTCAGCCCTACTCTTAGTAACATGACTAACATTCTTCACTTTTAGCCCTACTCTTAGTAACGTGACTAACATTCTTCACTTTCAGCCCTACTCT
This sequence comes from Tachypleus tridentatus, assembly GCF_004210375.1. Classification (NCBI taxonomy): domain Eukaryota; kingdom Metazoa; phylum Arthropoda; class Merostomata; order Xiphosura; family Limulidae; genus Tachypleus; species Tachypleus tridentatus. Next base: position 117,676,560 of record NC_134836.1, on the reverse strand, counting down.
TAGTAACATGACTAACATTCTTCACTTTTAGCTCTACTCTTAGTAACATGACTAACATTCTTCACTTTTAGCCCTACTCTTAGTAACATGACTAACATTCTTCACTTTTAGCTCTACTCTTAGTAACATGACTAACATTCTTGACTTTTAGCCCTATTCTTAGTAACATGACTAACATTCTTGACTTTTAGCCCTATTCTTAGTAACATGACTAACATTCTAAACTTTTAGCCCTACTATTAGTAACTTGACTAACATTCTTCACTTTTAGCCCTACTCTTAGTAACGTGACTAACATTCTTCACTTTCAGCCCTACTCTTAGTAACATGACTAACATTCTTCACTTTTAGCCCTACTCTTAGTAACATGACTAACATTCTTCACTTTTAGCCCTACTCTTAGTAACGTGACTAACATTCTTCACTTTAGCCCTACTCTTAGTAACGTGACTAACATTCTTCACTTTCAGCCCTACTCTTAGTAACATGACTAACATTCTTCACTTTAGCTCTACTCTTAGTAACATGACTAACATTCTTCACTTTTAGCTCTACTCTTAGTAACGTGACTAACGTTCTTCACTTTAGCCCTACTCTTAGTAACATGACTAACATTCTTCACTTTAGCCCTACTCTTAGTAACATGACTAACATTCTTCACTTTAGCCCTACTCTTAGTAACGTGACTAACATTCTTCACTTTTAGCCCTACTCTTAGTAACGTGACTAACATTCTTCACTTTAGCCCTACTCTTAGTAACATGACTAACATTCTTCACTTTAGCCCTACTCTTAGTAACGTGACTGACGTTCTTCACTTTTAGCTCTACTCTTAGTAACATGACTAACGTTCTTCACTTTTAGCCCTACTCTTAGTAACGTGACTAACATTCTTCTTCACTTTAGCCCTACTCTTAGTAACATGACTAACATTCTTCACTTTAGCCCTACTCTTAGTAACGTGACTAACATTCTTCACTTTAGCCCTACTCTTAGTAACATGACTAACATTCTTCACTTTTAGCCCTACTCTTAGTAACGTGACTAACATTCTTCACTTTTAGCCCTACTCTTAGTAACATGACTAACATTCTTCACTTTTAGCCCTACTCTTAGTAACATGACTAACATTCTTCACTTTTAGCCCTACTCTTAGTAACATGACTAACATTCTTCACTTTTAGCCCTACTCTTAGTAACATGACTAACATTCTTCACTTTAGCCCTACTCTTAGTAACATGACTAACATTCTAAACTTTAGCCCTACTCTTAGTAACGTGACTAACATTCTTCACTTTTAGCCCTACTCTTAGTAACATGACTAACATTCTAAACTTTTAGCCCTACTATTAGTAACTTGACTAACATTCTTCACTTTTAGCCCTACTCTTAGTAACGTGACTAACATTCTTCACTTTTAGCCCTTCTCTTAGTAACATGACTAACATTCTTCACTTTTAGCCCTACTCTTAGTAACATGACTAACATTCTTCACTTTTAGCCCTACTCTTAGTAACATGACTAACATTCTTGACTTTAGCCCTACTCTTAGTAACGTGACTAACATTCTTCACTTTAGCCCTTCTCTTAGTAACATGACTAACATTCTTCACTTTAGCCCTACTCTTAGTAACATGACTAACATTCTTGACTTTAGCCCTACTCTTAGTAACGTGACTAACATTCTTCACTTTAGCCCTACTCTTAGTAACGTGACTAACATTCTTCACTTTAACCCTACTCTTAGTAACGTGACTAACATTCTTCACTTTTAGCCCTTCTCTTAGTAACATGACTAACATTCTTCACTTTTAGCCCTACTCTTAGTAACATGACTAACATTCTTCACTTTTAGCCCTACTCTTAGTAACATGACTAACATTCTTGACTTTAGCCCTACTCTTAGTAACGTGACTAACATTCTTCACTTTAACCCTACTCTTAGTAACGTGACTAACATTCTTCACTTTAGCCCTACTCTTAGTAACGTGACTAACATTCTTCACTTTAGCCCTACTCTTAGTAACATGACTAACATTCTTCACTTTAGCCCTACTCTTTTATTAACGTGACTAACATTCTTCACTTTTAGCCCTTCTCTTAGTAACATGACTAACATTCTTCACTTTTAGCCCTACTCTTAGTAACGTGACTAACATTCTTCACTTTTAGCCCCACTCTTAGTAACGTGACTAACATTCTTCACTTTTAGCCCTACTCTTAGTAACGTGACTAACATTCTTCACTTTTAACCCTACTCTTAGTAACGTGACTAACATTCTTCACTTTTAGCCCTACTCTTAGTAACGTGACTAACATTCTTCACTTTTAGCCCTTCTCTTAGTAACGTGACTAACATTCTTTACTTTTAGCCCCACTCTTAGTAACATGACTAACATTCTTCACTTTTAGCCCTACTCTTAGTAACGTGACTAACATTCTTCACTTTTAGCCCTACTCTTAGTAACATGACTAACATTCTTCACTTTTAGCCCTACTCTTAGTAACATGGCTAACATTCTTCACTTTTAGCCCTACTCTTAGTAACGTGACTGACATTCTTCACTTTATTCTCATTGATATTCATAAATGTTTATACAACATTCATCAAATATACGAGTATCTTCAACATTCATCAGATAGTTGAGTATCTTCAACATTTTCCGCTTATATTGTTAATCGCGGAACAAAATGTCTAATGATACCAGAATCGTCTCTCACGTTGTATTGAAGATTACCATATCAGTGACGATATTTGTCATTTTTTATACGAACATACTGTACCTACCGAAACAAAACACTACAATGTTATTGTGTTTTTTATGAAAATAGAAGTATAACAAATAAAGAAAAGAGTTTGCAAGAAAGTAAATGTAAAGATGGCTGATGACAAACAAGATGGGATGGTATTTACAGCTGTTATGTAGGGATGATGCAAATGCCATATCTACTACCATATCGTTATTTTCAAAGGACTGATGAACATTTCCCTACATTTACTTACTTTTACTATTAGCCAACCCTACATTTACTTACTTTTACAATTAGCCATCCCTACATTTCCTTACTTGTGATACTAGCCATCCCTACATTTACTTACTTTTTACTATTAGCCATCCCTACATTTACTTAATTTTACTATTAGCCACCCCTACATTTCCTTACTTGTGATACTAGCCATCCCTACATTTACTTAGTTTTACTATTAGCCATCCCTACATTTACTTACTTTTTACTATTGGCCATCCCTACATTTACTTACTTTTACAATTAGCCATCCCTACATTTCCTTACTTGTGATACTAGCCATCTCTACATTTCCTTACTTGTGATACTAGCCATCCCTACATTTACTTACTTTTGATAAAGTTTTCTTTACTTGTTTACAAGTCGTGTTTTAATACAGTGTTTCAACAAACATAGGAAGGTTGTATTTATAACTAAGTTCTAAATACAATAAGGTCTCACCTGTAACATTTATTGTTTATCTGTATTATTGACTGTTAATTCATGTTAAACCCTGTACTCAGTTTTTAAATGAACACAAAATGTCTGTAAGAAAGCTAACTTCAAATGATAATTATAACACAGTTTACACTAGAATTATGTTGTTTTTAGGTGCTACTAATTAATAATATATCTATAAAAGCTGATACTCCGTTTGAAGCTATATTATCTCTTGATTGTCACCGTTGTTATTGTTTTTAAGTTATCGTGTTATAAAAAAGAACATAAATATAAACTTTTTGTTATGATATTTACAGACATTACCAGAACTTGTGACTCAGTTATTACATAGATATTGTTATAAAAGGAAACACCATATAATACTTTAAAGTTCTGATGACCTATTGAGGAGATATTTAATACACCATTTTGATAAACAATCCGACTCATCTCTACATAGACAGTGCTGCCACCTGCCTGATACTGCTGTATTGTAATTCTCTTAAACAAGACAAACTATCATAACAGAGTTTTTCACTTGAAGAGTAGACCTTGTAGGGGACAGATCCCCCACTCACAAATGTATATTCTGTATATTCAAATCATGTTCAAGTACTGAAAAATATTCTTGTGAAAACATGTTCCTGTCTTTAACTTCTACTGCACACTGGCTCCTTCTCTCTTTCTGGCAATATGTAAGAGATATATTCGATGTCTTTCCGAGTAACGAAAACAAACCAAAACATGTGTAGTAACCAAGTAATCCCTATAAGTTGCAAATGAGAGATATGAAGGAAAGAAATAACAAAAGTTTGACAGAAAAAAAACTTTGGTGTCGACACCACCCGAGTAATTTTGTAACTATGCATTTCATCAGGTTTCCCAAATGAGTAGTCTCTAAACAAGTTAAAAATATATATTACTCAATATTCTATACTTCAACATCAAACGTTAGGTCACAGCTTGAGAGACGTAAATAAGGCGCCACCTAGGGGTTTATAAATGCCAACATTAGTCTCTCTAAAATTTATTTAAGAACACAAGAAAATAAGTAATATATAATTATTATTGGTCCGAAGAACTACTTCCATGTCATCGGTTTTCAGTACGAACAAACAAACCAATAAATACCAGGTCTTCAGGGATCAGTTAAGGTAGATCATAAACCAGATATTCATTACCTACTACTCGATGGCTGATGCACTAAAATGCACAACATATAATAACGGTTCCACAAGGCCCTTGTCTGAGCGATAAAATTGTTGAAAGCCTACACCAACAATTATAATTTACAGGACGCCATTGTAAAAACGTCAAATAAACTCTTTTAATGAGACAAGTATTTGCGCTAAAAAAAAAGAAAAAACGGACATCAGCGCTTCCCAAAGATACAAGCAAATTATAAATAGGTAAATTATGCACTCGGGTTTATTAAGTGGTGAGAATCCTGCCATTACATAGCTCATACTATATTTTAAATGGTATACAACGGAACCGTACATTGTTGTCGAAACCGTTCAGTCACCGAGACCGAGAATGTGCTATATGTATTTGTCGCTAAGCCACCAGAGGGCGTGGCTTTTCCTGTTAAAGTCTACCGATATTGCCTGTGTTACGTATGTTAAACACAACGGTTGAAAGAATCTATTAGATGCACTAGAATCTTCACGTTACAGGTTGTCGTATTGAAATAGCAGAAAACATTAATACAGGAAGTCGGAACGAGTCTCTTAAATATCGAATTCCGAATCCTTTTTACTACAAACGAAAGCAGCGTGAAGATGGAACACATTTGTCGAAAACCCATATTTATAAACCTGCCTAATGAAATACGTCACTCCCTTGGGGAGAAAGACACATCAGTTGACATTATTATATTCATGCGCCTTACTTGATATCAGATTCGTGAAACAGCGCTTTCAATTACAAACATATATAAATAGTTGATGCGACTGTTAAATGTAAGTTCACTTTAACAGTTAAAGATGTGTACCGTTACTAGGTTGAAGTTACAGCATCACCACCTGTTTACTGGATCAGTTTAACAGTTAAAGGTGTGTACCGTTACTACGTTGAAGTTACAGCATCACCACCTGTTTACTGGATCAGTTTAACAGTTAAAGATGTGTACCGTTACTACGTTGAAGTTACAGCATCACCACCTGTTTACTGGATCAGTTTAACAGTTAAAGATGTGTACCGTTACTACGTTGAAGTTACAGCATCACCACTTGTTTACTGGAACAGTTGAACAGTTAAAGGTGTGTACCGTTACTACGTTGAAGTTACAGCATCACCACCAGTTTACTGGATCAGTTTAACAGTTAAAGATGTGTACCGTTACTACGTTGAAGTTACAGCATCACCACTTGTTTACTGGATCAGTTGAACAGTTAAAGGTGTATACCGTTACTACGTTGAAGTTACAGCATCACCACCAGTTTACTGGATCAGTTTAACAGTTAAAGATGTGTACCGTTTCTACAATGGCCTACTTTCATGTCCCCTTTTCCAGTTAATAATAATAAACATATTTCTGAAGGTTATTATTCGGTTATATATCAACTTGTTAACCAATTGTTATTACAAACGTCGTTAAGACAGCTAATAACACAAAAAAAAACAACAACAAAGTTTCTGACCGTGTCTGGTTGTTTTTGAATTTCGCGTAAAGCTAAACGAGGGCTATCTGCGCTATCCGTCCCTAATTTAGCAGTATAAGACCAGAGGGAAGGCAGCTAGTCATTACCACCCACCGTCAACTCTTGTGCTACTCTTTTACCAACAAATAGTTGGATTGACCGTCACATTATAACGTCTCCACGGCTGAAAGGGCAAGCATGTTTGGTGTGATGGGGATTTGAACCCGCGACCATCGGATTACGAATCGAGTGCCTTAACCACCTGGCCATGTCAACGAACAGAGTTACTTGTCTGGACCGAACACGACATAATGTGTCCTGTTCCCCCCACTGGTAGAGAGGTATTTCTAAGTTTAATGGCGGAGTGTTATTTTTAAGTTTAGATGTGGGGCTATATGTTTGAGTATAAAGGCGCAGTATCACGTTTAACAACTACAACTTTAATATATGTGTGAGATATGATGATTTTACCAGGACAGGGCAAGACACCAGAAGACATTTCGAACAACTGAATGCCAACTATAAGTTCAAAAAATAGGGTTTACAACGGCAACAGCTTTGAGAGAGATATTATGGACTGCTATGTGTATGAGAATTGGTGCAATAGTACACAATAAAACATGGCGAAACCCAGAATGGTGTCTCTTATGGATAACTTGACGAGTGAACTGGAATCTTCATTTGATGATAACCCAGTACATTTACATCAATCTTTGGAAGAAGCACAATAATGAGTTTAATTTCCCGATAATGTGTCACAGAAGTTAATTTCCACGAAGAGGACACCAAAGTGAGTTAAATTCGTCGAATTTTACAATAAAAAAACTTTCCATTCTACGTTGAAAAGAGAAACTTGCTAGAAGTGGTTCCATTAATGGCTAGAATAATTTCTTCTCTTCCTACGTTTCTCTGACCCCAATTTCCAGAAACGATACTGTGAAAGACGTTATTGGACATTCATCAGATCTGCTGTAAAAACTCGTGGACTTTCTGCTGATGATGATTAGGTAAGGTCCTTCAGAACGACAACAACAATACCCGAAGAGGACAGATGTAGGAGAAGATGAAACAGATCTTTGGGCTGACAAATACAGTGAGGAAAAGAAACAACGATAACCAATAAAAGTTGCAAATAATCTGACTAAGGTTTAGCAATACAACGTTTGCAACATTGGAAATTCGTAAGAAAGTCACGTGGTATAGACACCATCCAGGTTTCATCAAACTTGGCCAAACGGACAGAAACTGTCCACTTATGGGTCAGTAAATGTTAAGCTTTACAACACATTTTAACCTTTAAACAAAAAGCAACAACACGTTATATATGATGAAATAAATAACCTAACGTCTTACTGTTTTCCTTATAATTCTTCTTGGACTACCAGAGCCAAATAGCTCTGTTCTTATCGATCGGAGAAGCACACACTGACACCATCTTTACTTTTAATTTAATTAGCTGTGAAGGCAAATAGTTAGAGCTTAACACTCCTACGAAAAGTGGGGCCTGATAGGCCCCAGAGCAACTTGAAAGGTTATTAATATTAGGCTAATAATTTTGTATTTAAATGAAATTGCCATTTAAATCCATTAATAAATGGATTAACGAGATTCCCACTGTCCCTATCTACTATCTAGCGAAACCACAGCCAGGGGAACGGGCTTGGAGAAATCAGGACTAGAAACGTCTTTTCGTAGGAGTGTTAAGGAAAATGGAACGTCGGCCATATTATCAAGTCTCGATATACAATGTGAAATCTTTGCCGTTGTTTAACACACTAACAGATCACGGAAAACAATTTCCTTTCTGTGAAGCTCAAGTGAACTGAGGAAGGCTTAAGTTAACAAATCAGCATGTGGCTCTGTACATAAATAATGAATTCTGGGATCCCTAGTAGGACAATACAAAGACACCTATAAGTAATAGTAGAAATAATATAAAATATATGACGAACTTCATTTATTGTATATTAGTCCTTGAAGAATTTACTACTTGATTATTTAAATGCAGACAGTGTAAATCTCAAAAGGACTTGGGTCACGTCAAGGAATGACGTGTACCACTGTCAGTTTATACAAGAGTGGTAATAATGTTGTGAGTTTGTGTTTTTAGCACAAAGTTACACTGTGGAGTATTTGCGTTCTATGCATTGGAGAGAATCGAATCTTGGGTTTCAGTGTTTGAAATCCGTAAATGTACTGCTGGCTGTTCACCACAATTCAGCATGTAGATATCCTAAACGACCGTGTACCAACCACGCACAAGCTTAAGCCTAATTTACGGCGCTTATATAGTAAGAAAACCAAAAGTTAGAGTAAGCATTTTACTCAAAATGTGAAAATATAAATTGGCTGTAAAATACATTACAACATGTAAAAGTTCACTTGAAACACTAATATTTGTCATATTAACATTAAAATAACTAAAACTGAGTTTTGATCATAAACTTTGAATAAATTATTACAAAAATAAGACAAAAATTAATCGCTTTACTTCATACGTTAGAAACTAGTCTCAGAAACTGAATACCAAACGAAGTTGTATAAAGTGCCTCTTATGGCGAAATAAGGAACTTCGTTAAGCCTAATCAGAGGTGCATAAACGCAGCATTAATGACGATATTTAACAGTTATTTCTTACAAAAGTTTTCTCCGTATGAAAACTATTAGGCTTAGACCAATTAAAAAAAAAAAATAAATGATGTAAATTCAACCGTAACTATTAAACATAAAATGTAGATATGTTATGCATAAAACTCATCAAAACATCAAAATTATTTCGGTGAACATTTTGCAGTGAAATATTTGTAATCATTTCCATTCAAGTTTTTAATTCAGAAACACAAACTTTAACAGCAAAAACGGTTTACAGCTTGGGACTAGAAGCTTACAAGTTGTAAATGATGTCAACAAATATAGCGAAACCTCTACATCGGTATTTAGGGTTAGTTTAGGTCTATTTCTCACTCCTTCAGTGCGAGTATTAAATTGTTAATGCTACAGTGACATTCATGAAATCAGGGCTTTAAACCCTAATGTAGACACATAAATGTCCCCCGCTGGTACAGCGGTAAGTCTGCGGATTTACAACGCTAAAATCAGGGGTTTAATTTACTCCGGTGGACTCAGCAGATAGCCCGATGTGACTTTGCTATAAGGAAAACACACACACACACAAGTTTAAACACTGATTCTAGCTCCCTCTTCAGGACCCACAAAAATAAATTGCTTTGTTCAGTTGATTTTGAATTTCATGAAAAGCTACTAAAGGGCTAGCTATCTGCGCTGGGTTTCCTAATTTGGAAGTAACAGACTAGAAGAACGACCATAAAATTACGATCTCTCACACAATTCTACTAATACAAACTTATGATGTGTTAGTAATTCGTATTTTACACTTTAAAGGGTCGTAATTACTGACAACAATCTCACACTGAATGGTTTTTTTTGTAAACCTACAAAAAGCGGTTGTTTCAGAAGTAAATTATTTAAAAACCAAAACGTATTATTGTTGTAAGGCGTTCCTTATTTGTTTGTTGTTGTTGTGGAATTTCTTACAAATTCACCGAAAGGTTATCTTTGTTAAATGTTTAAATTTTTAAGTGGTATATAAAAGTTAAGACAGTTTGGTTTGTTCTGAATTTCGTACAAAGCTAGACGTGGGCTATCTATGCGCCGTCCCTAATTTAGCAGTGTAAAACTAGAGGAAAGGCAGCTAGTCATCACCACCACCGCCAACTCTTGGGCTACTATTTTTTTACCAATGAATAGTGGGATTGACCGTCACATAAGTTGGTGCTGACGAAGTTTTGTGAATGCAGAGAAACTATCCCCTTCAATAATTTGTTTTTGTCAATTTGGTACCATTAATTAATTTATTTGGCTTACTGATGAATATTACACAACTATAACTAGCTCCCCCAAGTGCTTATTCCGTGAAGCTTTGTCATTGCACAACCCAGGTCTGTACTATGAAAATCATTTATGGATCAAGATCTCTCTTATTTCGACAATAGATTTGTAATAACACATATATTTAAACCAGAGAAATGCTATGGTACTTGGCGATACTTGCGCCATGTGAATATAATGCTTAGCATTATTAGTGGTACATGTTTTGTGCTTAACACTGTTTTCAGTTTGTTTGTTTTGAATTTCGCACAAAGCTACACGAGGGCTATCTGTACTAACCGTCCCAAATTTAGCAGTGTAAGATTAGAGGGAAGGCAGCTAGTCATCACCATCCACCGCCAACTCTTGGGCTACTCTTTACCAACGAAAAGTGGGATTGACCGTCACATTATAACGGCCCTGTTTTTAGTGACGCGTGTTTTGTACCCAGCGTTATTACTGATACGTGTTTTGTGAACTCGGCAACCGTAAGCATATGTGCGTACGTTTTTCTTATAGCAGAGCCACATAGAGCTATCTGCTGTGGCCACAGAGGAGAATCGAACCTCTGATTTTAGCGGAGGACCCGTTAGAGCATTAAAATATTTTAAAACCTATTATTATTATTTCCATCAACTCTAAACCTGATTTCAATCACAAAGACAAATAATAGAAAGTTGATCTTTCGTAAAGCATTTCATTCTAAATACTACAATAATTATTACAATCTAGTAGTAGATAAATACACAATACAGTATAAAGTACTCTAATATACAATAGAGTAAAAGTTGAACTGGAGAGAATAGGAGAAATTGGCTGCACTTGTTTCCATATAAACATGGCTTTTCTGTATTAGTGGACCATACGTAACATTAATTTAAATAATATACATAACAGAAGTATACGCAAATTATGTGTTATAAACGAACATTATGTTGTACTTACCTTTTACATTTATCATGAAATTATTTAATTTTTTTTTAACGGAATACTTATATAAGAGATTTGCGTGTTTGACAAAAGAAAAGTCTACATACATATTACATAGATATATATATTATATTATTTATTATTAATATTACTCGTAATAATTAACGTCTCGAATTTTCCGGGAAAGCACGAGATTACTGTGGCGTATACTAGATGATGCTCATAATACTGTATCTTTGTAGAAGTGAAATATTGGGATAGGAAATGCGAATGAAGTTAGGGCTACGTGAATCATCAGCTATTATGAACATAGGTGCAACGCATCTATTCTAGAGTAACTAAGTCTTGTAAGAGTCACCTGACAACACTGATTACAATTACTATCGGATTTGGTTCGCATTTGGTCCTTCCAAGTAATCAACGTAATACAAGCTCGCGAGCACGTGCATTTCGATGTCTGTAAACTCCACTGAGCAAAGTCAAAACCGGGTAATTGAATATTTCTACCTGTCCTTTATGTGGATTAGGTTTACCAGACTTGTATTATATACAATTTAATGAAATAAGTATTTTATTTCTTTTATAGTTATTTTAATTTAAAGATTTCTACAAAATTCTATTCCCTTTCTTCTGGGAAACTTAATGAATGTTATGTTATTCAAGATAGTTTTAAGCCACAGAATAGATTATTCAAAAGGCATTGTAACAGTAGCATTGACAAAATAAAGATTTGCATTTTAGTTTTACTCTAAAGCACATTTAACAAGGCCCCGTTATAAAAAAAAAATCATACTCCATGTGTTGTACCATGGTTGCGTTATAAGAGTAACGGTCAAATCCCACTATTCGTTTTCACAAGAAAAGCTCAAGAGTTGGCGGAGGGTATTGCTGGCTTACTGTCTTAACAGGCCCGGAATGGCCAGGTGGTTAAGGAACTCGACTCGTTAATCAAGGGGGATCGAGGGTGTTTGAATCCCTGTCACACCAAACATGCTCGCAATTTCAGCCGTGGGAGCGTTATAATGTGACGGTCAATCCCACTATTCACTGGTAAAAAAAAAAGTAGCCCAAGAGTTGGCGGTGGCCTTCCCTCTAGTTTTACGATGCTAAATTAGGGACGGCTAGCGCAGATAGCGCTCGTGTAGCTTTGTGAAATTCAAAAAACAAACAAACCCTGGAGGATGCTTGCCTCTGGAGTAAATAACTCTGAGAAGGTTCCCTCAACATTTATTCTACATTTACTTTTACCATAAAGTTTGAGTCAGTGAATAATTCCACGTAGTAGCTCTGCGTCTGTCCTTCGGAACCTGAGGCTGTTGTTCCATACAGTATTGAAAGTTTTCTCGATACTAAGAAAGAATGTGACAGTGATTTCTCTTTTATTAAAGCTATCTACTGTAGATTCAGTTAGTCTAACTAAGTGGTCAGTTGTTTTCTGAATCCATTCTGTACTTCAGGTAATTTTGATGTTATCTACAGGAATGTGGAAAGTCTGTTATTGATTATTCGTTCCATAATTGTGCCTATGCAGCTGGTTAGGCTAATTGGACAGTAGCTATTTGATTTATTCGATGGATTTCCTTCTTTATGGAACATTAAGACATTTGCATACTTCTGATAAAATGGGATATATCCACAATTTAGGGATAAAATGAAGATTGCTGTCGTGTGTTCAAATAATTTCAGAGTACCTTTTTCGAGGAGGATAGTTTGTAGGCCATTTTGTTTTTTGTCGCTGTGATTACTTCTCTGAGTTCTTGTTGTGAAAAGTGATATACTGGTTTTTAATTTCACACCAAGTTAACTGTGATAGTCCTTCCTAATTTAACAGTGACAGTCGACAACCTCTATCATTAACACCTGGACTACTCTTAACGAGTAGTGGATTGTTCGTTTGTTTTGTGAATTTTACGCAAAGATACATGAAGGCTATCTGTACTAACCGTCCCTAATTTAGCAGTGTAAGACTAGAGGGAAGGCAGCTAGTCATCACCACCCACCGTCAACTCTTGGGCTACTCATTTACTAACGAATAATGGGATTGACTGTTACGTTATAAAGTCCCCACGGCTGAAAGAGAGAGTGTGTTTGATTTGACGGGGATTCAAACCCTCGACCCTCAGATTAAGAGTCAAGTGTCTTAGCTACCTGGGTATGCCGGTCCATGAATATTGGCGTTCACCAATACATCATAACGTCCACACAGCTGAAAAGGCGACCATGTTCGGTGGTGGGGATTCGAACTTTCGACCCTTACATTACGAGTCCCGCACCCTAACTACTAAGCCTGATTGTGTACACACTTCCAAAATAATACCTTACTTTGTCGAGTGAAAATGTACCCAACGAGCTGTCTGTGACGATTCATATACAAGATAGTGACAGAAAGTGCATTAATTTTAACAAGTATATACTTTTTTAATATTTATATATACAACGTCATACTGTGGTTAGGAACGTGGACGGGGCTAAAGTTTCTCATTAAGATAAGAACAAATAGCTATTGCAATGTTACTAGAAATGTGATCAAATTATCAAAGTATTCGAACCGAAACCAACTATATGTTGACCAAAAATAATGAATTACGTTATTCAAAATTTATTCCCAAGGTGACACGCCATTTCTCACTGCTAAAGTATTAATTCACAGTTAATAACTATTATCTTTTATACGCAGACGCAGAGAGAAAAAAACTGGAATAACCAACCATCTGCAAAGTGAAGCAACCAATCAGAGATATTGTAATTATATACCCTGGCTCTGTTGATCCTTTTCGAGATTGTATGTGGTTACATTGGATAGCGTCAAACATCACCTTTGAAAACTGAGACTATCCTTCTCAGAATCCATATGATTCACAATCCCAATCGTATTTTGTAGTATTGATAAGAAGGTTCAGCCTTAATGTGACCACGATATTTGGTAGAAATCTGATCAGATTTAACGAAGTTTCTAACCCAAAATTGCGAAAATGTCCTACCTCCTCGAGATCAAACGTGCTTCAAAGTGGTGCAGAATCCAGACTGGGATCCGGACCAAACATGGAAAGAACGGTTCCATATTGACTTCCAATCTTGTGTGATAATAGCCGGTGTACATAGGTCTATTAGTTTCCGAGACAAGCCTGCGGAAACACGAGCAGAGAAGCAGACAGGCAGACAGACACACGGAGGTGAGGGTAATAACCTTAGTAGCTTTCCGACAAAACTCAACAAACAAATAGATGGCACAGCGGTACTTCTGCGGACTTACATAATAGAAACTGGGTTTCGATACTCATGGTGGGCAAAACACAGATAGTCCGTTGTATAGTTTTACGCTTAACTAAAAACAAATAAATTTATCACTGAAACTAAATAATGCATTCGCTTGATCTATTTCATAGTTCTTTGCTTTGCGAAACATTTTCTCAGAAGTTCTGTCTTCAGATATTCTTAGAAGCTCGCGCCTTCTACATAATTCACGAGCTACGTAATTTATCCAATAATCTTAGCGGACCGGTAAAAGTCATGGTGGGGTCAACAATTGCAAGACGAAAAGCGAACATCTTCCAGATGAAAGCTAGTAAACAAGTAACATTTATTCTAGGCGTTAGTTCTCGAAGATTTTTTCTATTTCATATACAACGGCGGAATGATCAAAAGGAACTGACACACAACTCATAATTCTGCCAAAAAAAGAAACAAAAAGTGTACTGTCCCCAGACATGGCAGTAAGACCCGTATTACCCAGTCTCCCGAGGTAAAATAACGAGTACTTATATCTTCAGAGAGTTCTGATATGAACCTGGGCGAGAGGTTTTTACTGGGTATGCTATTAATCTATTTGTTTAAAACGTATGCATGCTATGTCATGCTCATATGTCAGTGACTTGAAAACTCTTCGAGCACGGTCGTTGTCAATGCGGCATTTACAACGTTCAGAAGTTAGTTTAGTTTTAGCTTTGAATTTCGCGCAAAGTTACACGAGGGCTATCTGCGCTAGCCGTCTCTAATTTTGCAGTGTAAGATTAGTGGGAAGGAAACTAGTCATCACCACCCACCGTCAACTCTTGGGCTACTCTTTTTATCAACGAATAATGAGATTGACCGTCACTTTATAACGCCCCCACGGTTGAAAGGGAGAGCACATTTGGTGAGACGGGGATTCGAACCCGCGACCCTCGGATTACGAGTCGAGTTCCTTAACCACCTGGCCATGTTGAACCTGTTCAGAAGCTAGAATAGTGCCATATTTACATACCTTCACACAATGTTTCGGGTTCTTGGAACTAATCGTATTTCGTTCGTAATATGTTCGTTAGTCGAGTTCAATAAACAATTCATGTAAACCAAAATACAAAAGTATTTACTGACAGAACAGAATCAAATTACTTTAATTATGTATTTTCCTTCTTTTACGTTCTCCTAACTTAAGTTTCCATAGTTACATATTCTCTATCCTAACTAGTTTCCATAGTTACATATTCTCTGTCCTAACTAGTTTCCATAGTTACATATTCTCTATCCTAACTAGTTTCCATAGTTACATATTCTCTATCCTAACTAGTTTCCATAGTTACATATTCTCTGTCCTAACTAGTTTCCATAGTTACATATTCTCTGTCCTAACTAGTTTCCATAGTTACATATTCTCTATCCTGACTAGTTTCCATAGTTACATATTCTCTATCCTGAATAGTTTCCATAGTTACATATTCTCTATTCTGACTAGTTTCCATAGTTACATATTCTCTATCCTAACTAGTTTCCATAGTTACATATTCTCTGTCCTAACTAGTTTCCATAGTTACATATTCTCTATCCTAACTAGTTTCCATAGTTACATATTCTCTATCCTAACTAGTTTCCATAGTTACATATTCTCTGTCCTAACTAGTTTCCATAGTTACATATTCTCTGTCCTAACTAGTTTCCATAGTTACATATTCTCTATCCTGACTAGTTTCCATAGTTACATATTCTCTATTCTGACTAGTTTCCATAGTTACATATTCTCTATCCTGACTAGTTACCATAGTTACATATTCTCTATCCTAACTAGTTTCCATAGTTACATATTCTCTATCCTGACTAGTTTCCATAGTTACATATTCTCTATCCTAACTAGTTTCCATAGTTACATATTCTCTGTCCTAACTAGTTTCCATAGTTACATATTCTCTGTCCTAACTAGTTTCCATAGTTACATATTCTCTATCCTGACTAGTTTCCATAGTTACATATTCTCTATCCTGACTAGTTTCCATAGTTACATATTCTCTATTCTGACTAGTTTCCATAGTTACATATTCTCTATCCTGACTAGTTTCCATAGTTACATATTCTCTATCCATAGTTTCATAGTTACATATTCTATCCTGACTAGTTTCCATAGTTACATATTCTCTATCCTAACTAGTTACCATAGTTACATATTCTCTATCCTAACTAGTTTCCATAGTTATATATTCTCTATCCTACGTAGTTTCCATAGTTACATATTCTCTATCCTAACTAGTTACCATAGTTACATATTCTCTATCCTAACTAGTTTCCATAGTTACATATTCTCTATCCTAACTAGTTTCCATAGTTACATATTCTCTGTCCTAACTAGTTTTCATAGTTACATATTCTCTGTCCTAACTAGTTTCCATAGTTACATATTCTCTATCCTGACTAGTTTCCATAGTTACATATTCTCTATCCTGACTAGTTTCCATAGTTACATATTCTCTATTCTGACTAGTTTCCCTAGTTACATATTCTCTATCCTGACTAGTTACCATAGTTACATATTCTCTATCCTAACTAGTTTCCATAGTTACATATTCTCTATCCTGACTAGTTTCCATAGTTACATATTCTCTATCCTAACTAGTTACCATAGTTTCATATTCTCTATCCTAACTAGTTTCCATAGTTACATATTCTCTGTCCTAACTAGTTTCCATAGTTACATATTCTCTGTCCTAACTAGTTTCCATAGTTACATATTCTCTATCCTGACTAGTTTCCATAGTTACATATTCTCTATCCTGACTAGTTTCCATAGTTACATATTCTCTATTCTGACTAGTTTCCATAGTTACATATTCTCTATCCTGACTAGTTACCATAGTTACATATTCTCTATCCTAACTAGTTTCCATAGTTACATATTCTCTATCCTAACTAGTTACCATAGTTACATATTCTCTATCCTAACTAGTTTCCATAGTTATATATTCTCTATCCTACGTAGTTTCCATAGTTACATATTCTCTATCCTAACTAGTTACCATAGTTACATATTCTCTTTCCTAACTAGTTTCCATAGTCACATATTCTCTATCCTAACTAGTTTCCATAGTTACATATTCTCTGTCCTAACTAGTTTCCATAGTTACATATTCTCTGTCCTAACTAGTTTCCATAGTTATATATTCTCTATCCTACGTAGTTTCCATAGTTACATATTCTCTATCCTAACTAGTTACCATAGTTACATATTCTCTTTCCTAACTAGTTTCCATAGTCACATATTCTCTATCCTAACTAGTTTCCATAGTTACATATTCTCTGTCCTAACTAGTTTCCATAGTTACATATTCTCTGTCCTAACTAGTTTCCATAGTTACATATTCTCTGTCCTAACTAGTTTCCATAGTTACATATTCTCTATCCTGACTAGTTTCCATAGTTACATATTCTCTATCCTGACTAGTTTCCATAGTTACATATTCTCTATCCTGACTAGTTACCATAGTTACATATTCTCTATCCTAACTAGTTACCATAGTTACATATTCTCTATCCTAACTAGTTTCCATAGTTATATATTCTCTATCCTACGTAGTTTCCATAGTTACATATTCTCTATCCTGACTAGTTTCCATAGTTACATATTCTCTATCCTGACTAGTTTTCATTGTTACATATTCTCTATCCTAACTAGTTTTCATTGTTACATATTCTCTATCCTAACTAGTTTCCATAGTCACATATTCTCTATCCTAACTAGTTTCCATAGTTACATATTCTCTGTCCTAACTAGTTTCCATAGTTACATATTCTCTGTCCTAACTAGTTTCCATAGTTACATATTCTCTGTCCTAACTAGTTTCCATAGTTACATATTCTCTATCCTGACTAGTTTCCATAGTTACATATTCTCTATCCTGACTAGTTTCCATAGTTACATATTCTCTATTCTGACTAGTTTCCATAGTTACATATTCTCTATCCTGACTAGTTACCATAGTTACATATTCTCTATCCTAACTAGTTTCCATAGTTACATATTCTCTATCCTGACTAGTTTCCATAGTTACATATTCTCTATCCTAACTAGTTACCATAGTTACATATTCTCTATCCTAACTAGTTTCCATAGTTACATATTCTCTGTCCTAACTAGTTTCCATAGTTATATATTCTCTATCCTAACTAGTTACCATAGTTACATATTCTCTTTCCTAACTAGTTTCCATAGTCACATATTCTCTATCCTAACTAGTTTCCATAGTTACATATTCTCTGTCCTAACTAGTTTCCATAGTTACATATTCTCTGTCCTAACTAGTTTCCATAGTTATATATTCTCTATCCTACGTAGTTTCCATAGTTACATATTCTCTATCCTAACTAGTTACCATAGTTACATATTCTCTTTCCTAACTAGTTTCCATAGTCACATATTCTCTATCCTAACTAGTTTCCATAGTTACATATTCTCTGTCCTAACTAGTTTCCATAGTTACATATTCTCTGTCCTAACTAGTTTCCATAGTTACATATTCTCTGTCCTAACTAGTTTCCATAGTTACATATTCTCTATCCTGACTAGTTTCCATAGTTACATATTCTCTATCCTGACTAGTTTCCATAGTTACATATTCTCTATTCTGACTAGTTTCCATAGTTACATATTCTCTATCCTGACTAGTTACCATAGTTACATATTCTCTATCCTAACTAGTTACCATAGTTACATATTCTCTATCCTAACTAGTTTCCATAGTTATATATTCTCTATCCTACGTAGTTTCCATAGTTACATATTCTCTATCCTGACTAGTTTCCATAGTTACATATTCTCTATCCTGACTAGTTTCCATAGTTACATATTCTCTATCCTGACTAGTTTTCATTGTTACATATTCTCTATCCTAACTAGTTTCCATAGTTACATATTCTCTGTCCTAACTAGTTTCCATAGTTACATATTCTCTATCCTAACTAGTTACCATAGTTACATATTTATTCTCTTTCCTAACTAGTTTCCATAGTCACATATTCTCTATCCTAACTAGTTTCCATAGTTACATATTCTCTGTCCTAACTAGTTTCCATAGTTACATATTCTCTGTCCTAACTAGTTTCCATAGTTACATATTCTCTATCCTGACTAGTTTCCATAGTTACATATTCTCTATCCTGACTAGTTTCCATAGTTACATATTCTCTATTCTGACTAGTTTCCATAGTTACATATTCTCTATCCTGACTAGTTACCATAGTTACATATTCTCTATCCTAACTAGTTTCCATAGTTACATATTCTCTATCCAGACTAGTTTCCATAGTTACATATTCTCTATCCTAACTAGTTACCATAGTTACATATTCTCTATCCTAACTAGTTTCCATAGTTACATATTCTCTATCCTGACTAGTTTCCATAGTTACATATTCTCTGCCCTAACTAGTTTCCATAGTTACATATTCTCTTTCCTAACTAGTTTCCATAGTCACATATTCTCTATCCTAACTAGTTTCCATAGTTACATATTCTCTGTCCTAACTAGTTTCCATAGTTACATATTCTCTGTCCTAACTAGTTTCCATAGTTATATATTCTCTATCCTACGTAGTTTCCATAGTTACATATTCTCTATCCTAACTAGTTACCATAGTTACATATTCTCTGTCCTAACTAGTTTCCATAGTTACATATTCTCTATCCTGACAAATTACCATAGTTACATATTCTCTATCCTAACTAGTTACCATAGTTACATATTCTCTATCCTAACTAGTTTCCATAGTTATATATTCTCTATCCTACGTAGTTTCCATAGTTACATATTCTCTATCCTGACTAGTTTCCATAGTTACATATTCTCTATCCTGACTAGTTTCCATAGTTACATATTCTCTATCCTGACTAGTTTTCATTGTTACATATTCTCTATCCTAACTAGTTTCCATAGTTACATATTCTCTGTCCTAACTAGTTTCCATAGTTACATATTCTCTATCCTGACTAGTTTCCATAGTTACATATTCTCTATCCTGACTAGTTTCCATAGTTACATATTCTCTATCCTGACTAGTTACCATAGTTACATATTCTCTATCCTAACTAGTTTCCATAGTTACATATTCTCTATCCTGGCTAGTTTCCATAGTTACATATTCTCTATCCTAACTAGTTTCCATAGTTATATATTCTCTATCCTACGTAGTTTCCATAGTTACATATTCTCTATCCTAACTAGTTACCATAGTTACATATTCTCTTTCCTAACTAGTTTCCATAGTTACATATTCTCTGTCCTAACTAGTTTCCATAGTTACATATTCTATGTCCTAACTAGTTTCCATAGTTACATATTCTCTGTCCTAACTAGTTTCCATAGTTACATATTCTCTATCCTGACTAGTTTCCATAGTTACATATTCTCTATCCTGACTAGTTTCCATAGTTACATATTCTCTATTCTGACTAGTTTCCATAGTTACATATTCTCTATCCTGACTAGTTACCATAGTTACATATTCTCTATCCTAACTAGTTACCATAGTTACATATTCTCTATCCTAACTAGTTTCCATAGTTATATATTCTCTATCCTACGTAGTTTCCATAGTTACATATTCTCTATCCTGACTAGTTTCCATAGTTACATATTCTCTATCCTGACTAGTTTCCATAGTTACATATTCTCTATCCTGACTAGTTTTCATTGTTACATATTCTCTATCCTAACTAGTTTCCATAGTTACATATTCTCTGTCCTAACTAGTTTCCATAGTTACATATTCTCTATCCTAACTAGTTACCATAGTTACATATTCTCTTTCCTAACTAGTTTCCATAGTCACATATTCTCTATCCTAACTAGTTTCCATAGTTACATATTCTCTGTCCTAACTAGTTTCCATAGTTACATATTCTCTGTCCTAACTAGTTTCCATAGTTACATATTCTCTATCATGACTAGTTTCCATAGTTACATATTCTCTATCATGACTAGTTTCCATAGTTACATATTCTCTATTCTGACTAGTTTCCATAGTTACATATTCTCTATCCTGACTAGTTACCATAGTTACATATTCTCTATCCTAACTAGTTTCCATAGTTACATATTCTCTATCCTGACTAGTTTCCATAGTTACATATTCTCTATCCTAACTAGTTACCATAGTTACATATTCTCTATCCTAACTAGTTTCCATAGTTACATATTCTCTATCCTGACTAGTTTCCATAGTTACATATTCTCTATCCTGACTAGTTTTCATTGTTACATATTCTCTATCCTGACTAGTTTTCATAGTTACATATTCTCTATCCTAACTAGTTTCCATAGTTACATATTCTCTATCCTAACTAGTTACCATAGTTACATATTCATCTTTTCTAGATATTTTTATTAGTCTTGTGTCTCCTTAAATATAAAAACCCTAATTTCGAAACGCCGTCTTTACGTTTATTTCTGGTAGAAAATTCAAAGTGTAACGTTTTTCAGGATAAAACGATATAGTTTATAAGATGATCAAGGTATGTAGTTAATTACGTCGTTTGTTAAAAGGTTTATTACAATACGTAATTAGTATCACTTACGTTTTATTGCGCTTAATTAACGCGTTAAACAATTAATAATGAAGACAGGTTGATGACGAAGCTGATTAGAACATGGCTTTCACGTGATTCCAAGGTCAAGAGGTCGTGTCAGAAGCATAACTACAGGACGATAAACTGAGATTCAGTGAAACAGAATTAAATTTGTTAGAATTTTCCGACTTACAAACTCGTGTAGTTACTATTTAAAAGATGACGTCAGAGGTGTGTTCACATTGCCTTACATTACCCACATAGAGATATAACATGACGCGAGGGCTTCGTATATACACACTCAACGCATAGTTGAGTGTACTCGAATTAATTTCTAAGTTGCGAAGACAAAACAAAAAGTCCAAAATGATAATAACCGGAGGTATGGTGAGTGTACAAACCTTTTCAGATCTGTTCTGATTTGTCTTTATGGTTCGTGAGAACCTTAGGTGAACCCATTAAGACTATTTCATCTTTACCGTAACCGGCTACTACAATAACATTTGGTTGTTCATCTGTAAAACTGAACACCATTCACACAAGTACAAACGGTATCCCTACACCCCAAATGGTGACTTCTCGCGGATAAAAAATAGTTCAGTTCAGTATGCTTAATATCAGTTATATTACGTCCTCTGGTGGTATTATTACGGTTAAGAATTAATTAATTTCTGCCAAGTTTGACAATAAAGGCGTTATCTAACCATCAACACGGAACAAGAAAATACACTGTAGACGAGGGTACGAGAAATACTGCTTTAAAATTAAAACTAAAACCACACGTGGAACCGAGAGTAAGCTGTGTAGGGGTGTAAGGGGAACAAGTATTCACATGACCTGAGGGCGTCACAAAGAATAACATAGTCACTTCTGACCCAAAATAAGAATAACAGAACCAATAACAGTTTTTCTTCGAAATATCCATCTTTTTGTTTGCATAATACATTAAAAATTCCATGAACAACGAGTCAGGAAACGCTTTCTTCCAGATAGAACACACACACATAAACATACAAATTATATTTTGTAGAAGTCAATATCCATACAGATCAGTTCTAAGAAACGAATAAGTCGTAGAACGAAACAAAACGAAGATTGTAATCTTCAGTCAATCCGTAAGGAATTTTCCATTTCAGAGTCGACCAATTGAAAATTCGTTTTCTAACCATCCATTTTTAATTGACTTAAAGACTAAACCCATAAAGAAATAAACTTAATTTAGTCTAGGTGCTTTATATAGTTATCTATCACGCAGGTGGTAGCTTTATCTATGTAGGATTGTTCACCGAAATGATATATTCAGTACTTGAACATTATTTGAATATACAGAATATATATTTGTGAGTGGGGGATCTGTCCCCTACAAGGTCTACTCTTCAGGTGAAAAACTCTGTTATGATAGTTTGTCTTGTTTAAGAGAATTACAATACAGCAGTATCAGGCAGGTGGCAGCACTGTCTATGTAGAGATGGCTCGGATTGTTTATCAAAATGGTATATTAAATATCTCCTCAATAGGTCATCAGAACTTTAAAGTATTATATGGTGTTTCCTTTATAACAATATCTATGTAATAACAGAGTCACAAGTTCTGGTAATGTCTGTAAATATCATAACAAAAGTTTATATTTATGTTCTTTTTATAACACGATAACTTAAAACAATAACAATGGTGACAATCAATATCACCGAGGTGATATAGCTTCAAACGGAGTATCAGCTTTTATAGCTATATTATTAATCATTAGTTATTTTGTTATTTTGAATTTCGCACAAAGCTACTCGAGGCCTATCTGTGATAGCCGTCCCTAATTTAGCAGAGTAAGAGTGGAGGGAAGGCAGCTAGTCATCACCACCCACCGCCAACTCTTGGGCTACTCTTTTACCAACGAATAGTGGGATTGACCGTAACATTATAACGCCCCCACGGCTGAAAGGGCGAGCACGTTTAGCGCGACGGGGATGCGAACCCGCGAACCTCAGATTACGAGTCGCACGCCTTAACACGCTTGGCCATGCGGGGCCTATAAAGATTGTTGTTATTTTTGAATTAAGCACAAAGCTACACAATGGGCTATCTGTGCTCTGCCCACCACGGGTATCGAAACCCGGTTTTTAGCGTTGTAAGTCCGCAGACATTCCGCTGAGCCACTGAGGGGCTAATTATTAGTACCTAAAAACAACATAATTCTAGTGTAAACTATGTTATAATTATCATTTGAAGTTAGCTTTCTTACAGACATGTCGTGTTCATTTAAAAACTGAGTACAGGGTTTAACATGATTAACCAGTCAATAACATAGATAAACAATAAATGTTACAATGATGTCGAGAAAACCCACTTGTACAGTAAAATATATATGTAAAACGTTTCTCAACCCAAACGAGCCGTTTTAACATATATAATAAATGTTAGAGGTGAGACCTTATTGTATTTAGAAATTGGTTATAAATACAACCTTACTATGTTTGTTAAAACACTGTATTAAAACACGACTTGTAAACAAGTAAAGAAAACTTTATCAAAACTAAGTAAATGTAGGGATGGCTAGTATCACAAGTAAGGAAATGTAGAGATGGCTAGTATCACAAGTAAGAAAATGTAGAGATGGCTAGTATCACAAGTAAGGAAATGTAGAGATGGCTAGTATCACAAGTAAGGAAATGTAGGGATGACTAATTGTAAAGTAAGTAAATGTAGGGATGGCCAATAGTAAAACTAAGTAAATGTAGGGATGGCTAGTATCACAAGTAAGGAAATGTAGGGATGGCTAGTATCAAAAATAAGTAAATGTAGGGATGGCTAGTATCACAAGTAAGAAAATGTAGGGATGGCTAGTATCAAAAATAAGTAAATGTAGGGATGGCTAGTATCAGTCCTTTGAAAACAAGGTAAACAAGGTAGTAGATATGGCATTTGCATCATCCCTACATAACAGCTGTAAATACCATCCCATCTTGTTTGTCATCAGCCATCTTTACATTTACTTTCTTGCAAACTCTTTCCTTTATTTGTTATACTTCTATTTTCATAAAAAAACACAATAACATTGTAGTGTTTTGTTTCTGTAGGTACAGTATGTTCGTATAAAAAATGACAAATATCGTCACTGATATGGTAATCTTCAATACAACGTGAGAGACGATTCTGGTATCATTAGACATTTTGTTCCGCGATTAACAATATAAGCGGAAAATGTTGAAGATACTGATGAAAGTTGTACAAACATTTATGAATATCAATGAGAATAAAGTAAATAGTGTTAGTCATGTTACTAAGAGTAGGGCTAAAAGTGAAGAATGTTAGTCACGTTACTAAGAGTAGGGCTAAAAGTGAAGAATGTTAGTCACGTTACTAAGAGTAGGGCTAAAAGTGAAGAATGTTAGTCACGTTACTAAGAGTAGGGCTAAAAGTGAAGAATGTTAGTCATGTTACTAAGAGTAGGGCTAAAAGTGAAGAATGTTAGTCATGTTACTAAGAGTAGGGCTAAAAGTGAAGAATGTTAGTCACGTTACTAAGAGTAGGGCTAAAAGTGAAGAATGTTAGTCATGTTACTAAGAGTAGGGCTAAAAGTGAAGAATGTTAGTCACGTTAATAAGAGTAGGGCTAAAAGTGAAGAATGTTAGTCACGTTACTAAGAGTAGGGCTAAAAGTGAAGAATGTTAGTCACGTTACTAAGAGTAGGGCTAAAAGTGCAGAATGTTAGTCACGTTACTAAGAGTAGGGCTAAAAGTGAAGAATGTTAGTCACGTTACTAAGAGTAGGGCTAAAAGTGAAGAATGTTAGTCATGTTACTAAGAGAAGGGCTAAAAGTGAAGAATGTTAGTCATGTTACTAAGAGTAGGGCTAAAAGTGAAGAATGTTAGTCACGTTACTAAGAGTAGGGCTAAAAGTGAAGAATGTTAGTCATGTTACTAAGAGTAGAGCTAAAAGTGAAGAATGTTAGTCACGTTACTCAGAGTAGGGCTGAAAGTGAAGAATGTTAGTCATGTTACTAAGAGTAGGGCTAAAAGTGAAGAATGTTAGTCATGTTAATAAGAGTAGGGCTAAAAGTGAAGAATGTTAGTCATGTTAATAAGAGTAGGGCTAAAAGTGAAGAATTTTAGTCATGTTACTAAGAGTAGAGCTAAAAGTGAAGAATGTTAGTCATGTTACTAAGAGTAGGGTTAAAAGTGAAGAATGTTAGTCACGTTACTAAGAGTAGGGCTAAAAGTGAAGAATGTTAGTCATGTTACTAAGAGTAGGGCTAAAAGTGAAGAATGTTAGTCACGTTACTAAGAGTAGGGCTAAAAGTGAAGAATGTTAGTCAAGTTACTAAGAGTAAGGCTAAAAGTGAAGAATGTTAGTCACGTTACTAAGAGTAGGGCTAAAAGTGAAGAATGTTAGTCAAGTTACTAAGAGTAAGGCTAAAAGTGAAGAATGTTAGTCATGTTACTAAGAGTAGGGCTAAAAGTGAAGAATGTTAGTCACGTTACTAAGAGTAGGGCTAAAAGTGAAGAATGTTAGTCAAGTTACTAAGAGTAAGGCTAAAAGTGAAGAATGTTAGTCACGTTACTAAGAGTAGGGCTTAAAGTGCAGAATGTTAGTCACGTTACTAAGAGTAGGGCTAAAAGTGCAGAATGTTAGTCACGTTACTAAGAGTAGGGCTAAAAGTGAAGAATGTTAGTCACGTTACTAAGAGAAGGGCTAAAAGTGAAGAATGTTAGTCACGTTACTAAGAGTAGGGCTAAAAGTGAAGAATGTTAGTCATGTTACTAAGAGAAGGGCTAAAAGTGAAGGATGTTAGTCACGTTACTAAGAGTAGGGCTAAAGTGAAGAATGTTAGTCACGTTACTAAGAGTAGGGCTAAAGTGAAGAATGTTAGTCACGTTACTAAGAGTAGGGCTAAAAGTGAAGAATGTTAGTCACGTTACTAAGAGTAGGGCTAAAGTGAAGAATGTTAGTCACGTTACTAAGAGTAGGGCTAAAAGTGAAGAATGTTAGTCACGTTACTAAGAGTAGGGCTAAAGTGAAGAATGTTAGTCATGTTACTAAGAGTAGGGCTAAAGTGAAGAATGTTAGTCACGTTACTAAGAGTAGAGCTAAAGTGAAGAATGTTAGTCATGTTACCAAGAGTAGAGCTAAAGTGAAGAATGTTAGTCATGTTACTAAGAGTAGGGCTAAAGTGAAGAATGTTAGTCACGTTACTAAGAGTAGGGCTAAAAGTGAAGAATGTTAGTCATGTTACCAAGAGTAGGGCTAAAGTGAAGAATGTTAGTCACGTTAATAAGAGTAGGGCTAAAAGTGAAGAATGTTAGTCATGTTACTAAGAGTAGGGCTAAAGTGAAGAATGTTAGTCACGTTACTAAGAGTAGGGCTAAAGTGAAGAATGTTAGTCATGTTACTAAGAGTAGGGTTAAAGTGAAGAACGTTAGTCACGTTACTAAGAGTAGAGCTAAAGTGAAGAACGTTAGTCATGTTACTAAGAGTAGGGCTAAAAGTGAAGAATGTTAGTCATGTTACTAAGAGTAGGGCTAAAGTGAAGAATGTTAGTCACGTTACTAAGAGTAGGGCTAAAAGTGAAGAATGTTAGTCATGTTACTAAGAGTAGGGCTAAAAGTGAAGAATGTTAGTCACGTTACTAAGAGTAGGGCTAAAAGTGAAGAATGTTAGTCACGTTACTAAGAGTAGGGCTAAAAGTGAAGAATGTTAGTCATGTTAATAAAAGTAGGGCTAAAAGTGAAGAATGTTAGTTATGTTACTAAGAGTAGGGCTAAAAGTGAAGAATGTTAGTCATGTTACTAAGAGTAGGGTTAAAAGTGAAGAATGTTAGTCACGTTACTAAGAGTAGGGCTAAAAGTGAAGAATGTTAGTCATGTTACTAAGAGTAGAGCTAAAAGTGAAGAATGTTAGTCATGTTACTAAGAGTAGGGCTAAAAGTGAAGAATGTTAGTCATGTTACTAAGAGTAGGGCTGAAAGTGAAGAATGTTAGTCACGTTACTAAGAGTAGGGCTAAAAGTGAAGAATGTTAGTCATGTTAATAAGAGTAGAGCTAAATGTCAAGAATATTAGTCATGTTACTAAGAGTAGGGCTAAAAGCGAAGAATATTAGTCATGTTACTAAGAGTAAGGTTAAAAGTCAAGAATGTTAGTCTGTTGTTAAGGGTAGGGCTAAAAGTCAAGAACGTTAACAATGTTACTAAGAGTAGGGGCTGAACATCAAAAATCATATTGTTATGGAATTCTTGCTTATATGATACTGGAAAACTTTTTTATTATGCGATGTGCAACCCCCAACATCATGAAATTTCTATTATATATGTATGTAGATTTACATTAGGAGTCACGATATTTCAGTTTCACCTCTGTTTCCCATCACGGATAATTTTATTTTCCTCCATTTTCAAGATGCAGGTATGACGTCATGAACACGTCATACGCGGATACAATGCACTGGCGCCACTGGTAATTAAAAAATGATCTTTCCATTTACAAAATAGCAGAACTGATCTTCCAAAAATTAACTTTCAGACTAAATAAGTAAATCTATAAAGTGATGTTTAGATCACAAGCTATACATGTATGTAGTTTTGGATGATGTTTAGATTAGAAGATGTATGGAGCTTTAAAAGAAGTGATGTTTAGATTAGAAGATGAATGGAGCTTTGGATGAAGTGATGTTTAGATTAGAAGATGAATGGAGCTTTGGATGAAGTGATGTTTAGATTACAAGCTATACATGTATGCAGTTTTAGATGATGTTTAGATTACAAGATATACATGTACGTAGTTGTATGTTATGTGATGTGTAGGTTACAAGATATACATGTACGTAGTTGTATGTTATGTGATGTGTAGGTTACAAGATATACATGTACGTAGTTTTAAATGAAGTGACGTTTCTTTGAGATTATTTTGAAAATGTAGAACATTTAGAAGTAACGTGTGTGTGTATACGTATATGTATATACTTGTTGCTAACCACAGAGCTACATCGGGTCTACCTGTGCTGTGCATGAATAGACTTACCGCTGTGTTTATGTAACTACAAATTATCACGACGTGTGTTATAAACATTTCATTACCTCTGAAAATAAACTTAGCATGTTAAACTAGACATAGTTATTTTTTTTTATCCAGGTTGATCTCTGACAAAGTGAAACTCGAAGATCGTTTTTGGAAAAACACCTAAAGGGTTTTTCTGCGCAGCACCACTCGCGTGTTTAGTCATGTCTTTACTCCCTTTGTACGAGATCCAATGGACTGGAAATATTTTGATGTATTCGTTTGCAATAAAATTAGATGAATAAAATCTACCCTAACAGTTGTCTTGAAATCATTAAAGAGAAAACTCTCCATAGAATGTGTGTTAAAATCGTTAAAGATAAATAATTAACCTAAATCTCGTGTTGGAATCCTTTAAAGAATCCTACCTAAATCTATTAGAAGATTATTAAAAGAAACCTAAATCTATTAATAGATCATTAAAAGAATCCTACCTAAATCTATTAGAAGATTATTAAAAGAAACCTAAATCTATTAATAGATCATTAAAAGAATCCTACCTAAATCTATTAGAAGATTATTAAAAGAATCCTAAATCTATTAATAGATCATTAAAAGAATCCTACCTAAATCTATTGGTAGATCGTTAAAGAAACATACCTAAATCTATTAGTAGATCGTTAAAAGAATTCTACGTAAACCTATTAGTAGATCGTTAAAAGAATCCTACCTTAATCTTTTAGTAGAGAGTTAAAAGACACCTACCTAAATCTATTAGTAAATCGTTAAAGAATCCTACCTATATCTAGTAGTAGATAGTTAAAAGACACCTACCTAAATCTATTAGTAAATCGTTAAAGAATCCTACCTAAATATAGTAGTAGATAGTTGAAAGAAACCTACCTAAACCTAGTAGTAAATCGTTAAAGAATCCTACCTAAATCTACTCGTAGCTAGTTAAAAGAAACCTACCTGAGTCTACTAGTAGATAGTTAAAAGAAGCCTACCCAAGTCTGTTAGTGGATAGTTAAAAGAATCGTACCTAAATCTTCTAGTGGAAGTTCAGCTTTAAACTTTCTGTTGGGTTCGAGGAATTGTGGATGAGAATGATGTTTGGCCGTATTCAACTTCAACATGTCACACAAAATGCACGTGCTATTCAGCTTATGCGAAGTACGGCCTGTGCTTGAGAGTTTGCGACTCTCCAGGTGAAGAGCTCGTGCCAGCCATGCTCCTTGTGTGTCATGCTGCAGCCTTTTATTGATCGTTTCGACCAACCACAGGTGAATCATCTCAGTTCATGGTTGCCTAGGTAACTACATAAGCTCGGATTATAGCTTCTTAACTGTTTTTAGTCTATAAAGGGCATTTGCCAATCACGAGGAAGCATTCAACTGATGTCACTAGAAGACGCGCCCACCTGGTTAGCTGATGGTTGACAAGTATCCTCTTAGCAAGAAGG
Source organism: Tachypleus tridentatus (assembly GCF_004210375.1). NCBI lineage: Eukaryota > Metazoa > Arthropoda > Merostomata > Xiphosura > Limulidae > Tachypleus > Tachypleus tridentatus. The sequence goes on along the minus strand of NC_134836.1, from coordinate 117,646,398 downwards.
GGAGACTAAAGACAGAGATGGGGGGATCTTCGCCACGAGCTGTTGCAAGTGTAAGAGAAACAAACCTGTAAGCGATAACTAATCGACATTTAAATTATGTAGAATATCTTTGCCATCAGGATGTATACAGAGCAACCTTACACGAACCTTGATAGCACTCAGAGAGTAACTAATACATAACATTTATACTTGCAAGTTTTCAGTGTTACAACAGTAGTAGAGGTTTATGGTATTTCTTAAGGTTATTTCCTATCGCCAACAAATTGGCTAAATCACTAGATATAGGACCAAATATTTAGTGATTGTATACATTACTACATAGGACTTTACCATTTCCATGCACAGCTTTAATAAAATTTGGTCAAAGTATTAAAACACATCTCTCGCATCCAAAATAAAACAAAAACAGCAAATGCAATCTTTATACGTTCAGCTACGAACCTTCTCGGTCTGCAATTAATACAGAACGAAGCATATTTATACTTATTACGTAAATACAAAATAAATAATAACAAAGAATATAAAAACCTGGAAGCATGAATCATAGAAAAACGTAATGAAACAAGACTGGGGATACAGTAGACATAATTTAGTCAAAATATAAACTTCTACTGTGGCTGTTACTTAGAATTATATTTAGTGGAATCAAAATAGAGATTTGTAGTTCGAGTACATTGTATCTACAGTATTCCCAGCCTTGTTTCCGATTGAGTTTTTATCTACAGTATTCCCAGCCTTGTTTCCTGTTGAGTTTTTATCTTCAGTATTCCCAGCCTTGTTTCCTGTTACGTTTTTATCTACAGTATTCCCAGCCTTGTTTCCTGTTACGTTTTTATCTACAGTATTCCCAGCCTTCATTCCTGTTGAGTTTTTATCTACAGTATTCCCAGCCTTGTTTCCTGTTGAGTTTTATCTAAAGTATTCCCAGCCTTGTTTCCTGTTATTCCCAGTTTTTTATCTACAGTATTCCCAGCCTTCATTCCTGTTGAGTTTTTATCTACAGTATTCCCAGCCTTGTTTCCTGTTGAGGTTTTTATCTACAGTATTCCCAGCCTTGTTTCCTGTTGAGTTTTTTATCTACAGTATTCCCAGCCTTGTTTCCTGTTAAGTTTTTATCTACAGTATTCCCAGCCTTGTTTCCTGTTAAGTTTTTATCTACAGTATTCCTAGCCTTGTTTCCTGTTAAGTTTTTATCTACAGTATTCCCAGCCTTGTTTCCTGTTGAGTTTTTATCTACAGTATTCCCAGCCTTCATTCCTGTTGAGTTTTTATCTACAGTATTCCCAGCCTTGTTTCCTGTTGAGTTTTTATCTACAGTATTCCCAGCCTTGTTTCCTGTTGCGTTTTTATCTACAGTATTCCCAGCCTTGTTTCCTGTTGCGTTTTTATCTACAATATTCCCAGCCTTGTTTCCTGTTGAGTTTTTATCTACAGTATTCCCAGCCTTGTTTCCTGTTAAGTTTTTATCTACAGTATTCCTAGCCTTGTTTCCTGTTAAGTTTTTATCTACAGTATTCCCAGCCTTGTTTCCTGTTGAGTTTATTTTACGATTCCTACTTGCTGGTTTTTAAATTCCCAATTTTTTTTATTTATCTTGTTTACTGGATTTTTTATGCTGAAGTATGGGCACATGATTACTTAGTACGGTAGTTAACTTTCTACATTGTAATGATAATAAGCCTAGCTAGTAGCTACCTGATACCGTTCATCATGATTTACTGTAACTATTGACTACTTGATCACATTAGTGTGAGATGTAAAATATTAAGCCGCAGCTGGAGAATGACATGGAGATTTGTTTGAGAATATAATGAACGTTTATAGTTTCTGTATAACCATATTCTCTACATATAATACACAGCACTGGGCATAGCCTATGACACAACCTCCACTAAGGATGTATACAATTTTAATAATAGAACAGCAGCCTTTTCAAATAAAACATAAGTCTTAAAACATCGTTTTAAATAAATATTCGTGTATTTTAAAGCAAGTATTATATGAGCGTGTGTAATAAAATTTAATATTATATGTATTAATATTTGTTTACTCCTACAGTTCACACATGATATAGGCTTTGGTTCCCTAAATACACCGATTAAATCGAATGTCTACATGCTACAATTAACTGATGTCCATCTATTATTCGCTGGTAACTCATTTTTTGTACCATGTACTTAGCTTTTTGAAGGAACACCAGATGTCTGTAAGAAAGCTAATTTCAAGGAGATAATAATAACATCATCTACACTGCAATTATGATTCGTTTTTAGCTTATATAAAATGTAGAAGAAACAAATCGACTGTCCAACACCTCTACGACCTTATTAAGTATTCTCGGCTTGAGTACAATATACCAAATTGTTTTATGTTGTATGCTGGCAAGAGAATAATAATAAGAGGAATTACAAATGGACTGTTTTAAATGGACTTAATTTTCCTTGCGAGTCCAACATGCTCGTTTTTTGTGTATTATTATTATATGCATACAACATATCAGTCAATAGTAAAAGTTTTAATGTGTTGTTTGAATTGAATCTGTATATACTGTCTAAGTTGCTTTTTGCCCGAATTTTCTATTATGGTTTTGTGCAATTCATTGCGATCCATATTATGAACCACTATGTAGTTCATGATAATTTAGTACAATGCACAAAAAAGTAGAACTGTATGAAATGGAAGTAGAATTCTGTGCATTGAAGTCATTAGATGTAAAAATATGTAACAAACATCTACGTACCAAAATACATCGCTTCAATACATTTTTCTCTATACCACTGTATCGTTCAGGGTATTTACCATCTTTTACCAACATCTCTATAACTCTAAGTATCGATGTATTATCCATCATCATGAAACAGAAACATATCGATAAGCTCCCAGAACGCTAAAATACAGGTTTCGACACCTATGGTGGGCAAAGTACAGATAGCCCATTGTGTAGCTTTGTGTTTAATTACGAATAAATCTATCGTTTATTGTGTATAATTTAACCCTTTAGAGACCGCCCATACTGTAATGAAGGTATGACGTCATATTTTAAAAAGTTAACTGTGGTTTTCCCCCCTAGTTCCTGACAGCCTTATTAGCTGATCAACGGAACCAATCCTCATAACACACCTATGTCCCAAAACGTACAGAGTTCTCCTTTGAGGCAAGAGAACTCGAGTCACGAACCTATGGATTCACATTCGGAATGTTAATCATCAGGGTTGATATGGAAGTGTGGTGGTTCAGATCCACCCTAAGAAACGCCCTAATGACTGTTAAGGGTACATACCGTATTTACTGGCAATTATATCAGCAGTTTGCTTGTAGAAAGCTGAAAGGGACACAGATTGTTTTTGTGAAATAATAGTTTAGACAGATGACGAAATGTGTGGACTTTGAAACGTACGTTATTTGATGGGTTTCTAACAGTAATTTTCAAATGTCAGAAAGTAAGTGTATTCTCACCCAGTTCAAACTGAACCGCGAACAACATAAACATAAAAAACAACTGTAGACTACTCCGCATTCAACTATGTAACTGTTGTTAATTTCTTATAAAATGCGTGTATTGTAAGCCTGTAAAACAAATAAATAAATAACCTCTAATCTACAGGATGTGACGTTTTCATTGGCTTAAATACAAGTGATTTTGACAATCGGCCAATAGAGGGCTACTCCTTCAGTTCGGATGACACGAGTAAAGTACAGTCAAAAAGGTATAAAAATAGTCAAATATATATTCTTATACAGAAAACGTTTCTAGAACTTTCTCGCAAACAATAAACCAAACATAAGTACTGATTCTTCCTAATTTGGCTCTCCAACGACATCAATCAAGAAAACATCTTTTTATCTATTTAAGGCGCCATCTAGAATATAATCCTGTCATAAAGTATCGTTACTTCCTAATGTAGATTTCTTCCACTGATTTCGTCTGTCTGGGATAACTAATGAAAGCCGAGTGCAAAATAAGGCTCGTTTGTGAAAATCGGCTATTTCTCGCACTAATACGACTATGGAGCATGCGTAAATAATGTGAGAGAAAGACCATCAGCTTGTTTCAAGCTTTAAATATCTCTGGAACACTAGGAATGTCTTTCGCGTGTTTCTTTAATACAAAGCTACTACGACCATTTGCTTTTGTCCCTAATATTAAACTGCCAACCATAAAAGAGGTAACTAGCGACTAGCACTAATCGTCCGCTTACTCTTAGGCTACTATTTTACCAATGAGCAGTTCCATCTTATACGGACTGAATTAGTTACAAAAATAATAAATATAAACCGTCACTTCATGGTGGATCGCTAAAATTCAGCGATTTTCGAACATTAGAGTCAGAGACTGGTTACACATCGACTGCAGTGGTGCCTCACGAACGTTACTAACCAAGGAACAATCAAACATCGACTGCAGTGGTGCCTCACGAACGTTACTAACCAAGAGACTGTCAAATATCGACAATAGTGGTGCCTCACGAACGTTACTGACCAAGGGACAATCAAACATCGACTGCAGTGGTGCCTCACAAACGTTACTAACCAAGAGACAATCAAACATCGACTGCAGTGGTGCCTAACGAACGTTACTAACCAAGGGACCGTCAAACATCGACTGCAGTGGTGCCTCACGAACGTTACTAACCAAGGGACAATCAAACATCGACAATAGTGGTGCCTCACAAACGTTACTAACCAAGGGACAATCACACATCGATAATAGTGGTGCCTCACGAACGTTACTAACCAAGGGACCGTCAAACATCGACTATAGTGGTGCCTCACGAACGTTACTAACCAAGGGACAATCAAACATTGACGATAGTGGTGCCTCACGAACGTTACTAACCAAGGGACAATGAAACATCGACTGCAGTGGTGCCTCACGAACGTTACTAACTAAGGGACCGTCAAACATCGACTACAGTGGTGCTTCACGAACGTTACTGACCAAGGGATCGCCAAACATCGACAGTAGTGGTGCCTCACGAACGTTACTAACCAAGGGACAATCACACATCGATTATAGTGGTGCCTCACGAACGTTGCTAACCAAGGGACCGTCAAACATCGACTATAGTGGTGCCTCACGAACGTTACTAACCAAGGGACAATGAAACATTGACGATAGTGGTGCCTCACGAACGTTACTAACCAAGGGACAATGAAACATCGACTGCAGTGGTGCCTCACGAACGTTACTAACCAAGGGACCGTCAAACATCGACTACATTGGTGCCTCACGAACGTTACTAACCAAGGGACAATCAAACATCGACTGCAGTGGTGCCTCACGAACGTTACTAACCAAGGGACCGTCAAACATCGACTGTAGTGGTGCCTCACGAACGTTACTAACCAAGGGACAATCAAACATTGACGATAGTGGTGCCTCACGAACGTTACTAACCAAGGGACAATGAAACATCGACTGCAGTGGTGCCTCACGAGCGTTACTAACTAAGGGACCGTCAAACATCGACTACAGTGGTGCTTCACGAACGTTACTAACCAAGGGACAATCAAACATTGACGATAGTGGTGCCTCACGAACGTTACTAACCAAGGGACAATCAAACATCGACTATAGTGGTGCCTCACGAACGTTACTAACCAAGGGACAATCAAACATTGACGATAGTGGTGCCTCACGAACGTTACTAACCAAGGGACAATGAAACATCGACTGCAGTGGTGCCTCACGAGCGTTACTAACCAAGGGACAATCACACATCGATAATAGTGGTGCCCCACGAACGTTACTAACCAAGGGACCGTCAAACATCGACTATAGTGGTGCCTCACAAACGTTACTAACCAAGGGACAATGAAACATCGACTGCAGTGGTGCCTCACGAACGTTACTAACCAAGGGACAATGAAACATCGACTGCAGTGGTGCCTCACGAACGTTACTGACCAAGATACAGTCAAACATCAGCAACAGCGGTGCCTTGTGAACGTTACTAATCAAGGGACCTTCAAACATCCTATCGAGATATACAGGTAATTATGTCCACTTTGAAAATGCTGAACGATAATATATGTAATATAAATATTTACATTTCATACATAACTGTATAATTTAGCCAATTAAACATTTGTTTGTCAGTAATTACATAAAATATACATGTTAAAAAGGCTTAACTATTTCTTCACCGCGACATTATTTAACTGATGATAAGTTAACAGATACTCAGATCTTGTAAATTTCCGGCAGCTTAAAGTAGGGTTAACAATGAAACTCTTGTCCTTGTGTGGATCCAACAGTTTAAAGTAGGGTTAACTACGAAACTCTTGTCCTCGTGTGGATCCAACAGTTTAAAGTAGGGTTAACTTCGAAACTCTCGTTTTTACTTCACTTTCTAGTGAAGTTTCTCTCCTGATAACTAAATACCAACTAAAGATTACAACAATTTACAACAAGCATTAAACTATATCGGTATGTATCTCGGAATATACAGCTGTAGCGCGTTATAAGAGTCACAGTGAAATACCGCTATTTGATTGGAGAATACAGGAGCACAGAAATATTTAAATAAACCTATAAAGTAACACATTAACGTCTTATAATCCAGATTCATCTAATCTCACAAGTTACAGTGTTCAGTATATGAGCCCCCAATGCCAGGTAGTTAGGGCGCTTGACTCTCAATCTGAGGGTCGCGGGTTAGAATCCCACTCCAACCAAACATGCTCGTCCTTTCAGGTGCGGGAGCGTTATAATGTAATGGTCAATCCACTATTCGTTGGTAAGAGAGTAAGTAGCCCCAGAGTTGGCGGTGAGTGATAATGACTAGCTGCCTTTCCTCTAGTCTTACACTGCTAAATTAGGGACGGCTAGCGCAAGCCCCCGAGTAGCTTTGCGCGAAATTCAAAAATAAACAAACAAACATCAGTTTCTGTGGTCTGGAATCTGCTGATGTCGGATTTATGTAATAGTATTTCTGCCAAACCAGTGATTTAGCGTTTTTGAAGTTTCTTTCGTTATTTTTAATCTTTGATTCATGAAGTTTCTGACGAATCATTACTTTGTCAGTTAGGGTTAACCACAGACTTCCTCAGATGTATTCATTCCAAACACATAAAAAAGAAACTAACAAAAAATCTTCGTGTTATATGGTCAGTCAGGTTTTTAGATAAACAACTGACAGTTAATAAACAGAAAATTTAGAAGCAACTCGAAGAGTTATCGCAGAAGTGTTGTGAACATCTTAATATCAACATATTGAATGTTGTGAGCATCTTAATATCAACATATTGAATGTTGTGAACATCTTAATATCACCTGGTGAAATAGAAACAAAATTCAGTTGGACATGCTTTACGTCATCAGACAACAAATAGTACGCATTTCAAGTTTTATAATGATAACGTGGTTTCTTAAGGCCATGAAACATACGAAGCACGAAAATGTGTTTTTGCTTTTTAAATTTCGCGCAAAGCTACACGAGGGCTACCTGCGCTAGTCGTCCCTAATATTGCAGTGTGAGACAAGAGGGAAGGCAGCTAGTCTTCACCATCCACCGCCAACTTTTGGGCTATTCTTTTAACAACGAATAGTGGGATTTACCGTTACATTATAAGTTCTCCACGGCTGAAAGGGCGAGCATGTTTGGTGCGACGGGGATTCGAACCCACGACCCTCGGATTACGAGTCGAACGCCTTAACCTCTCCCTCTGGCCATGCCGGGCGAATTACAAATGGAGCTCAATTAAATTGGATTAATGCCATAAGTGAGGTCCCTCAGAGCTCAATCGTATAATCTTATGCTATTTTTCATTTATATCAAATGATATAGATAAAGAAATAGTGTAATTATCTAAACTTGTTATTGATAATAACGTTTTGGTTTTTGATTGCTGTAACGACGCTACTGCTTCAAACAAGATTTAAAAGAGTTGGAAAGTTGGGGAAATAAATGAATTTTGATTATAATAAATACAAGATAATGCATGACGGATATATCATACTTAACAGTATTATGAAAGAAACATATCTTGATGTAATGGTTGATAAGTCTCTTAAAAGCCACCAAGTACTGTGTATTTGGTAGTGACAAAGCAAACGGAATATTTCGTTTTTACTACAGTAACACTGACTACAAGTCTAAAGAGGTTATACTTTCACTGTATTGGCCCTCTTTGAAGTATTGCGTTCAGCTTTGTGCTCCTTACCTTAGAATTGTTGGAAAGGGTTCAGAGGAGGGGAACTAAGATGGTATTTGGGATGAGAAGTTTAAGATATCAGATCTTCTTTTATCTTTACAAGGGAAGAGTTATAGTGGATCTGATTCAGGTGTTTAAGATGGTAAAGGGTACTGATAGCGTCGATGTACCATATTTAACAGTGATAACAGTAAGAGTAGAGGACAGAAATGTATTGGCAAAGTTTCGGTTTGTTTGGAATTTCGCGCAAAGCTACACGAGGGCTATCTGCGCTAGCCGTCCCTAATTTAGCAGTGTAAGTCTGGAGGGAAGGCAGCTAGTCATCAACACCCATTGCAAACTCTTGGGCTACTGTTTTACCAACGAATAGTGGGATTGACCGTCACATTATAATGCACCCACGGCTGAAAGGGTGAGCATGTTTGGTGTGACGAGGATTCGAGCCCCCAGGATAGTTGGTCTTTGGAATGGGTTGCCTTTAGTTGTGATGGATGCAGTTACTTTAAAGGGATTTAAGATAATTATTTATTCAAATATTCATCATAAGGCATGGCCAGGTGGGTTAAGGCGTTCGATTCGTAATCCGAGGGTCGCGGGTTCGAATCCCCGTCGCACCAAACATGCTCACCCTTTCAGCCGTGGGGACGTTATATTCTTGGTAAAAGAGTAGCCCAAGAGTTGGTGGTGGGTGGAGATGACTAGCTCCCTTCCCTTTAGTCTTACACTGCTGAATTAGGGACGGCTAGCGTAGATAGCCCTCGTGCAGCTTTGCACGAAAAACAAACAGAAACACAAACAAATTGGAAACACAAACATCATAAGGAGTGGCTCCAAGTACATTATTTTCATAAGAACGTTTGGTAGATGTAACCACCAGACATTTTCTCGTTATTCAATCTCTTCATTACCTTAAGAAACCACGGAACAATTCTATCGGAAAAAACGATATTGTTTTTTAGGTCAACTTTATTAAAATGTACGCTATCTCCCTCTAGTGTCAAAACCACGCTCGACAAAATCTGTGTTCAATAGTAGTATTAAGCAACCTGTGACAATGAGACAGGAATCAAATGTTTTAAATTATTTTTGTGTATTAAACTAATTAATGACGATTCAAGACAAGTATTCTAGAATTTTCCCAGAGATAATATGTAACCTCTCAGCATTTCGATTTCCGAAAAACTTTTTAAATAACATAGACATTCAATACTGGAAGACATTTGTTGTATCAATAAATGTACGCTGTAATGAAAGCTATTCAAAGGATTTGCTTTCGAGAGTAGAGGTGTGGGTGGGTTCTTTTGGGAGTAAGATTCTAAAGTCACACAAATTCATACCACGTCTGCTAAATATGGCCAAAGGGCGAATTGAGTTCTAGGATGAAAGCTGTGTTTAACATAAACAGAAACTGTTGACTGAATAAATCTTAAATTGCTGGTGCTCCAGCTAGTAACGCATTAAAATTTCAACAAGTTATGTATTCAGAAACGAAAGTACAGATCCACTAAGAACGAGGTCCCTGAAGACGAAATAAACTTATTCTAGTGTTCAAAAGATGGAAAGAAAACCTGGTACTAAAGAGCCGATATAAACTTGAGATTACTAAATAATGACATAAAACTTCTACAGAAGCGATGCACAACTAATAATTTAATCACAGCTTTGTCTTCTGAAAAAAGGATTCTAACAAATGTGTCAATAAAACATCGAGATACTTACAGACAGACAAAAGCACACTCACACACAAAATGAGCCCAGTAAAAAAGAATTATTTCAGTCATAACAAGTGAAAAATAATCTATTATTCTGTATTAAGGTTGTTTTAAATGTACTCATAATTATTGGGTACACGGCTGTCCATACAGCAGAGTGATCAATATTCTCTTTACACATATACATGAAACCTCTTTCCGCACAATGTTCTACAGCTGGATCGCCTAGATTTTTATAATAGACAGATTTGAGTAAAAACAATTTTAAGTTTTATTATGGAAAAACTGCGACTAAGTGATACAAGTAATAAAACTTTCAAAAACTTATATAAACTAGTTCTATTAAGTCAAAAGTATCGTTTATTTATAGACAATTTTGCAAAATAATAGAATTTTTTTCATTAGTCTTCAAAATCACAAATATCAATGGCCTTTCGAAACATTCACTGCAGAAAACATCAAGTTTCAGTTCTATACGAGTATTACATCATGAATGCACTAAAAACGAAACTACGGTTATAAAACTCAGAATGTCAATAATGCCAATGCTGCAAGATGAACTTCTGAATACGAAACTAACCACGGCTGCAATTCTAGATTTTAATATTTATATAGAATTTATTATTCTAGTAGAGACACGCTAATACCTGCGATAAATCGGTATCTTTATTGCAAAAGTATTTCTTTAAATGCAGAATTTCTGGAATATAAAAATAATTCTAATCGCAAATACAGAAATCTACAAGTCTATTTGTTTTAGGCCTAACATTAGTTAAGCCTTTATTAAACACGGCCTATAGTATATTTGATAAAGAGATAAGTTAACACCAACTTGTTTATGTTTTTCTCCAGTTATTACTGAGTTTTACCGTAGTTAATACTGTTAATAACTGCTTACAACATTAAATGGTTTTAAAACTTTTGATAAGCATTTAATATTTTGTTGTTCAAATGTCTACTAAACTGTATTTGCATCTGTTGAAATGGTGAACGCGCATTTCAAGGTTATACGAAACTGAGTATATAACAGTATGTAATACTACATCTTTCAAAAAAATTGGTTTATTAAAATCTGTGGTAAAGCATTAACTGTCACGACAGACAAAATTAATATTAAAACAAATGATTTAGACGATATCAACCTTGAGTCTTTTGTACGGCTTTTAATCTGATTTTATTTAGTTACTAATTTACTGGCGTTTTTGAAACAAAATGAAATTGTTATCAAAAGTGCCGATTTTGCTTGCTATTTTGATTTCCAGTGTAATTTAACAGATCAAATACATAGAGTATGTTTGATTGGATAATACCTTGACGTCACGTGTGATATAAGGATAGGATATGCATGGATATGTAATCCAGTAAGTTTCACGCCTTGCGCTGTATCAAATAGACGCATCTCGGATTGGAGGTGTTTCTTAGAACCTTCTTCCAACATTCATTCTGTGGCACGATTTATCACGAGAAACTTTAGAGTATTACCCATGTAAATAATCATTTATTCATTACGGGTTTGTTATTGGACAGGCAATACTTTACTTAATTTAGGATTCAACAACGCTCTACAGAATCCATCACGAGGGTAACAACACCTTGTCCGCTTAATCCGGAACTAGAAAAAAATACCAGTTACACGTGAAGGAATGTTCTAGAATCTTTCGTAACGTTTAAATGTTATAAGCATTATTCATAAGCAACGCGCTTCATTTACAAATAAAATAGCATAATACCAATGGCATATCTATAACAATAATTCGTGTTTTATATTTATATGCGAGAACATTTTCAAACGTATAATAACTGCAATGATGACAGAAAAGAAAAAAAGTTAAATATTTTGAAACTGTTTGTGTTGTTTTCTTAAGGTGTGGATGGTGTTTGTGTTTCAGTAGATAACAATAAGCTGTCTGTGCTGTGCCTACCAGGGGTATCGAGAGCAGGTTTTTAATATTATACGAATCATACTAGCCAAGACACGTGTTTCATAAGGAAGGTTACCTGGGCTAGCCATCCCTAATTTAGCAGTGAAAGACTATAGGGAAGGCAACTAGTCGTCACTTCCCACCGACAACCGTTGAGCTACTCTTTTGTCAACGAATAGTAGGATTGATAGTAACGTTGTAACACCCCCCACCCCATGGCTGAAAGGGTTTGGTGAACGGGGATTCGAACCCGCAACCCTCAGCTACGATGGTTTAATAACACAAAGGTTTGTTTGTTTTATAGCAAAGCCACATTGGGCTTGCGGGGAATCAAACCGATATTTTAGCTTCGTAAGTCAGTAAACCTACTGCTGACCCACCAGGTGACGTAACACAATGGAAATTCGATGTTCTGCTGTCGACAGTGTATGAACGACACATATTCATTAACCCATTTCCGTTGTTAAATCGCTACTGCAACTTCCCCTAAAATTTAACGAATAAGTGCTTTCACGAACACAACACGAACCCTAACTATGTTTATCATGGTTTTATATTCCCATCCGATAAGATTAATTATTTTTAAAAAAAAGCATTACGTTTACGAGTGTGCCGCGTGCTAACAACGCGTCAGTAGAGACTCCTCATTTTATATCCAGAATCATATATTATGTTTAAGAGGTTTTGATATACATAATATGAAGCTGAAATTGGATAGACGTGACCTAATAGTTTGCATGCCGGACTATAACTCCGATGATCCAAGGTTCGCGTCCCGTTAATGAAAGATTCCTCTTCGCACTGGGTGTTTTGTCAGAGTGACGCACAAATATCACTGTAAGATAACAGTAGCTTCTAGTAGGCTTTACGTATTGTTAACTAACTACTTTCTCGCTAGCCCTCCAGTTTAAAATTATGACTGGTGTAAACACCTTGTGTTATTTTACAAAAATGTTCGGAAAAAAATGATAAAGTTAAACTACTTCTGCACAAAACTTTCTCAGAAGTTTTCTTCTTTGTTTTCGTCTAAAATTTGTCCCGAAAAGGGGAGCGGTAGCAGTAAGTTTGCGAACCTGAAATGCCAAAATTCGAGGTTCGAAACCCGGTGATGACACAGACAGCTCATTGTGTAGCTTTGTCTTATTCAAAATAAAAGACAGATCTAAACCAATAAGTATTTAAATATTTTAGTCACATATCGGTCTCTCTCTTCACTACAGTAGCCACCAGATCAGCGGAAAAACATCACGGACAGTGTTCACCAAATCCCACCAGATCAACAGAGGAAGGTCGTGGACAATGGAGACCAAAATTCCACTAGATCAGCGCTATTTACTTTTTTAGTGATAAACTTTAATAAAAAAATGTTTCTCATGAATAAGAAACGTATATTGATAATAGGATACACTGTTTTGGAACAGTTGTTTTCGATTCTCACGTCGCTAGGTGGACGAGTTACCGATTTTTTTCGAAAGTAAGAAAAGCTCACTGAGTGAGTTAAATAAATAAAAATAAAGTAGACATCAACGCCAGGTCAGATAGATGAAAAAATATTTTTTGTCCACAACTCTAGAGGGCGTCTCATGCCATTTCTCCATAAAGATATTTTTGTTTCAATCTAAGGAGCAGTCCACAGACGCGTATCTAATAAACTTGTTTATTTATTACAATGATAATAGGGAAAGCGTTATAACGAAGTGATACATTTTCAGTCTGATTTAATAATTAAATCTCGAAAATCACGCCGGTTTCTTTGTTTTATCTGCGTTTCGTCTCATTTATTCTCTAAGAATTGTAGTTTGTAAAGGAACTAACTGTTGTGGATATATATATTTATAGAAGCCCCAAACAGACCTATGTGAATTTTAAATATATTAAGTAAATACCAGGCAAAGTTTAAAACAAAACTGTTTTCAATACAACCCAGTAGCTACAGTACTAATGCGTGTTGGTTCACTTGTACTCGTGTCATTTTTATCTAGTCGAATACATTCAATACCTCAGATAAAAATAGAAACGTGAACCTCTGTTACCAGGGTGATTCCATCCTCCCAATTTTGTGTTGTATGTAGATGTAGACTTGTGTTACCAGGGTGATTCTACCTTCCAAATTTTGTGTTGTATGTAGATGCAGACTTTTGTTACCAGGGCGATTCCATCCTCCCAATTTTGTGTTGTGTGTAGATGTAAACTTTGTTACCAGGGTGATTCTATCCTCCCAATTTTGTGTTGTATGTAGATGTAGACTTTTTGTTACTAGGGTGATTCCATCCTCCCAATTTTGTGTTGTATGTAGACTTGTGTTACCAGGGTGATTCTATCCTCCCATTTTGTGTTGTATGTAGATGTAGACTTTTGTTACCAGGGTGATTCTCTTTCCTCCCAATTTTGTGTTGTATGTAGATGTAGACTTTTGTTACCTGATTCCTTCCAAATTTTGTGTTGTATGTAGATGTAGTTGTTACCAGGGTGATTCTATCCTCCCAATTTTGTGTTGTATGTAGATGTAGACTTGTGTTACCAGGGTGATTCTATCCTCCCAATTTTGTGTTGGTAGATGACTTGTGTTACCAGGGTGATTCTTTCCTCCCAATTTGTGTTGTATGTAGATGTAGACTTTTGTTACCAGGGTGATTCTATCCTCCCATTTTGTGTTGTATGTAGATGTAGACTTTTGTTACCAGGGCGTTTCTATCCTCCCAATTTTGTGTTTGTGTGTAGACTTTTGTTACCAGGGTGATTCCATCCTCCCAATTTTGTGTTGTGTGTAGATGTAAACTTTTGTTACCAGGGTGATTCTATCCTCCCAATTTTGTGTTGTATGTAGATGTAGACTTTTGTTACCAGGGTGATTCCATCCTCCCAATTTTGTGTTGTATGTAGATGTAGACTTGTGTTACCAGGGTGATTCTATCCTCCCATTTTATGTTGTATGTAGATGTAGACTTTGTTACCAGGGTGATTCTATCCTCCCATTTTTTTGTGTTGTATGTAGATGTAGACTTTTGTTACCAGGGTGATTCTATCCTCCCAATTTTGTATTCTATGTAGATGTAGACATTTGTTACCAGGGTGATTCTTTCCTCCCAATTTTGTGTTGTATGTAGATGTAGACTTTTGTTACCAGGGTGATTCTTTCCTCCCAATTTTGTGTTGTATGTAGATGTAGACTTTTGTTACCAGGGTGATTCTATCCTCCCATTTTTGTGTTGTATGTAGATGTAGACTTGTGTTACCAGGGTGATTCTTTCCTCCCAATTTTGTGTTGTATGTAGATGTAGACTTGTGTTACCAGGGTGATTCTTTCCTCCCAATTTTGTGTTGTATGTAGATGTAGACTTTTGTTACCAGGGTGATTCTATCCTCCCAATTTTGTGTTGTATGTAGATGTAGACTTTTGTTACCAGGATGTTTCTATCCTCTAAATCCTATGTTTTAATGATTTTTATGTTCTTTTCATTACCCAGAGTTCAGCCTGTTTCCAAACGTACTTTGTAATATTTTGATGGTGTATGTCAGATTATACAGTTGTGTATTTACATATTTTCCCATAAATCAACATTTGTAAAACATCTACTGAACTTTAAATGTTCAGCTTAGGAACATTCTAAGGAACAATTTTCACTTGGAGGGAAAATGCTTCTATAATCTTCTACAGTATAAATAAATCTAAAGATCTGTAGTTGTGTAGTTCTGTGTTTACATCTCCCATAAGTCAGTATCTGTAAAACGTACGTGAGACATGTATGTATTGCACTCTATATCTTAGGCCTAAAAACATTCTAAGTCGCAAGTTTCACTTGGAGAGAAACTACTTCCATAATCGAACAACAGTATGAATAAATGTAAATATCTGTAATACACCGGAACAGCTCGGACATTTTCCCTTCAGCTGTTGATCAAACTTTAATACAAGTTTTAACTCTTTAAACGACACCCAAGTGACTTGAGGAGTTATCTATGGCGAGATGAAAACCTGCAGTTAAGGTTTGTGAGCCATTAAATTTTCACGATATCTCAAAACACAATACCCCTCACCCCCAACTTCCCATCAACAGCTATTGTTGAAAGTGATCGTTGCTACCCCTCACCCCCACCCTCCCATCAACAGCTATTGTTGAAAGTGATCGTTGCTGATTCATTCTACTAAGTGATTATAAACGTTTAGCGGTGAAGGAAGGCAGTAAAAAAAGAGGCAGAAAGCTAGAGAAGGAAGAGAGAACATTTGTAACTTGTGTAGTGTAAATTAGGCAGAAGGAAGAGAGAACAGTGGTAACTTGTGTAGTGTAAATTAGGCAGAAGGAAGAGAGAACAGTGGTAACTTGTGTAGTGTAAATTAGGCAGAAGGAAGAGAGAACAGTGGTAACTTGTGTAGTGTAAATTAGGCAGAAAGAAGAGAGAACATTTGTAACTTGTGTAGTGTAAATTAGGCAAGGAAGAGAGAACATTTGTAACTTGTGTAGTGTAAATTAGGCAAGGAAGAGAGAACATTTGTAACTTGTGTAGTGTAAATTAGGCAGAAGGAAGAGAGAACATTTGTAACTTGTGTAGTGTAAATTAGGCAGAAGGAAGAGAGAACATTTGTAACTTGTGTAGTGTAAATTAGGCAGAAGGAAGAGAGAACATTTGTAACTTGTGTAGTGTAAATTAGGCAGAAGGAAGAGAGAACATTTGTAACTTGTGTAGTGTAAATTAGGCAGAAGGAAGAGAGAACAGTGGTAACTTGTGTAGTGTAAATTAGGCAGAAGGAAGAGAGAACAATTGTAACTTGTGTGGTGTAAATTAGGCCAAGCGGGTGAAGTTTTAGCACGAGGTTTAGGATTGGAGCATGTTTCTTTGTGAATTATGCACACAGTGTGTAATAAAATGCTATTTTCCCAACAAACATTAACCATTAAAGTAACAACCACCTACAGCTCGTTGCACACGTGGCGTTACTTATCATCAGATTCTGATCAAGAGCATCCAGTCTACAGAGAACTCAAAAACAACTTGAATATAAATAATGTAACTAGTTGTATACAAACCAGCAGTGTGTGAAGACAAAAAGAAATAGATTACGAAGGGCAGATATTTCGGATCTTTTACCAACTAATAGTGGGATTAACCGTCACATAATAACGCCCCCACGGCTGGGAGGGCGAGCATGTTTTGGTGTGACGGGGAATCAAACCCGCGACCCTAGGATTACGATTGGAGTGCCTTAACCACCTGGCCATGCAGGGTCTTTGGGAGTGTTAATGGTTGGTTGATTGATTGAGTTAGTGTTTTATGGCACAAAGCAGCAAGACTATCTGTGCCAAACATCCGATAAAATGTTAGGCTATCTGTGCCAAACATCCGGTGAAAAGTTAAAAGTAAATTTAGTAAAATTCATAAAAGGAAATTAAGGTAAAACAAAACAAAGTTAACAAAAAACATAGATAGCATAAAACCAATGTTTACATTTAGTCTATAACGATAAGAGAAAAAAATTCAGTAATACAAGTTGTAAAGGACTTTCTGTAGCATAACTGTAATAATCATAACTCGCCAGGAAGACTAACAGGTAAGTACCGTGTTTCTCCGAAAATAAGACAGGGCTTATATTAATTTTCACTCCAAAATATGACACTAGGGCTTATTTTCGGGGGATGTCTTATTTTGATATATTAAAAAATGAAGTTACAAAGTAAAACTATTAAACTAACCATTTAAAATAAACTATTATTAAACTATTAAACTAACTGATTAATACTTAAACAAACTAATTAACTAACTATTAAACTAATTAATAAATTAATTTTTTTTATTTCTTTCCTCTTCCTGCCACTTTTAACTAGGGCTTATTTTAAGGGTAGGGCTTATATTAAAACTATCCCCAAAAATCACACTAGGTCTTATTTTATGGGTAGGTCTTATTATCGGAGAAACACGGTGCAAAACCAACCGTCAGTCACCTGAAGTTGGCCTCTCCAGTCCTGGTTCCGAGTTATTTGACGTTATGGCCATTTTCAAAAAGGAAAGTAATAAAGAGGTTTAAAAAGACGTGGAGCAAAATTATAATAACAACTTGTCAGGATGACTAACGAATATTTCAACCACTGGCGTTAGTCACCTGAAGTTGACCTTTCCAGTCCTGGTTTCGAGTTATTTAATGTTACGGCCATTTTCTAATTTCAAATCGAACTAGATGGACTTTGATTCTTAAAAGGGAATCACATTATAAAGGTTTAATGTATAAATTAAAAAACTTAAATAACATTAAAAAGATAAATGACCTTTAAAAAACTAAAAACATTACCAAGGTGGACAGTGTCACCATCACCAATAACATTGTCTAACGTTATGGACAAACCCTGGGACAAAACATGTTTAAAATGGTGCCGTCGATGAAAGTCGTAATGACAACAAAACAGTAAAATGTGGATTATTGTGACCTGAGTGTTACACAGACTGCACACTGGTACATCAGTTCCAAATAAAAGAAAACGATGAGTTAAAAAACTGTGACCAATGCATAGTCTAGTTAGAACAAGTTCCTCTTTCCGATCCTTACGGAAGCAAAACGGCCAAAGTCCAATACAGGGTTTTATTTGGAAAAGCTTGTTTTCGCGTTGCTCACTCCAAGTCAACTGCCAGCTGGCACGGTCCCGAGCCTTGAATACAGGACCATAGTCCATGTATGGGACAGGCACAGCAGTGATAGTGCCAGAGCAGATAGACTTAGCTGCGGTGTCAGTAAGCTCGTTCCCGCGAATACCAACGAGGCCTGGTATCAAGAAAAACTGGATAGAAGTAGATGTTAAAGAGAAATGGGCCAGTCGGTTTTGAATATCGGTGAGAACAGGGTGTGAACCAATGTGAAGTGATTCCAAGGCCAGTAGAGAACTAAGGGAGTCAGTATAAATAGTGCAGTCGGAGTACTGCTCAGCTTCAATATGATCCAGGGCAAGAGAAACGGCATACAGTTCAGCAGTGAACACAGAAGCTGTAGAGGGGATTCTGCACGCAACCACCATACTACAACAAACCATGGCAGAGCCCACACAGTCACCTGATTTTGAACCACCTGTATAAATAGGAATGGAATAGTGGTTCAAAAGATGTTCAGCAAAGAGCAGACAGTATTTCCAATCAGGAGTGTCTACTTTTCTCAGATGACTTAAAGATAGGTCACAACTGGGGACTGTAAGAAGCCGTGGTGGGATGGGCTGACTAGTGGATACAGCAATGTTATCCAAGGAGAGACCCAATTCATCCAACTGCGCTTGGATACGAAGGCCAAAAAGAGCAATGGCAAATCGTCTGTTCTGATAAAGTATGGCCCACTGAGGAAGGAAAACACATCCCCAGGTGGGATGCTCTGGTAAGGAACGAAGTTTAGAAGCATATAGTAAAGACAGTTGCAAACGGCAGAGGTGCAAAGAAGGTTCATGAAACTCTATGTATAAGCTCTGAACTGGGAAAGTGCGGAAAGCCCCAGTGCAGAGTCGAAGTTCTTGATGATGAATAGGGTCCAGCATCTTTAAGGCCGATGGTCTGGGAAAACCATAGGTCAGTTATCCATAGTCGAGTTTCGATCGAATAAGAGCACGATATATCTTTAACATAGAACATCGATCCCTTCCCCAAGTGGTGGAAGAGAGGACATGGAGGATGTTCAGTGCTCTTGTACATTTGACTCGTAGCTGCTTGATGTGTGGTATAAAGGTCAGCTTACGGTCAAAGATAAGCCTGAATAACTTTGTCTCAGGAACCACAGGCAGCACTACTTTACTGATACGGAGTTCAGGATCAGGGTGAATACCCCGTTGGCGGCAAAAGTGCATGAAAACGGTTTTAGAAAAAGAGAAGGTAAAGCCGTTTGCTGTGATCCACTTCAGTAAACGATTGAGAGCAGTCTGCAGCTGCCGCTCAATATATCTCATGTTCAACGACTGACATGAGATGTGAAAGTCGTCGACATAGAGCACGTTTACAACAGTGAGAGGAAGTTGTTCAATGATGACATTAATCTTTATACTGAAAAGTGTGACACTCAGAACACAGCCTTGAGGGACTCCAATTTCCTGTAGAAAGGAACGGAAAATTGTGTCGAACCCACACGAACTCGGAATCTCCTGTTAATTAAAAATTTTTTAATAAAATGAGCAAATGACCACGTAACCCGTATATATGGAGGTCTCGAAAATGCCATACCTCCATGTTGTATCATAAGCCTTCTCAATGTCAAAGAATATTGATACAAGATGTTATCGTTTGAGAAAGCCTTCTCTGATTGGAGTTTGAAATCAAATCAGGTGGTCCACAGTGGAATGCTCTCGTCAGAATGCACACTGGGTGGGCGAGATGAGGTTATTTGATTCGAGAAACCAAACGAGACGAGCATTAACCATTCTCTCTAAGGTCTTACAGAGACAGCTCATCAAAGCAATTGGATGGTAGTTTGAAGGAATCTTGGGATCCTTTCCAGGCTAAGAGAAAGGTAGGACAATAGCCTGATGGCAGGCATCAGGAAAAACATTCTCCTGCCAGATCCGGTTAAAAACAATCAGAAGGATAGCAAGAGAAGCAGGAAATAGATGGTGCAGCATGTCATAGTGTACATCATCAGTTCCAACCGATGTACTGCCAGACCGATAAAGGGCTAGTTTGAGTTCTACCAGTGTAAAGGGACGATTATAGTCATAGAGAAAATCAGCTTGGAAGGAAAAAGGTGATTGCTCTGCCCGAGTCTTGATGGCTAAAAAGGTGAAAGAAGAAGCAAAAGCACTAGATACCCGGCAAAAGCTTTCACCTAAAGTATCAGCGATGCTCTGGGTATCAGCTACTTCCTGGCCATCAGAGAGCAAGATCGAGAGGAGGACAAAATTATATTGCCCACTGACCTTTCGAATCTTATCCCATATAACTTTGCAACTGATGGTAGAAGATATGCTGGTTGTGAACTTGTCCAAGATTCCTTCTGGCTTTGACGTCTTACCCATCGAGCATGTGCACGGGCCCGCTGGAAAGCTATGCGGTTCGAGGTGTGGGGTATCTACGAAAAGTATCCCAGGCTCGTTTTTGAGCCTTCCGTGCCATGTGGCAGACAGTATTCTGCTATGGACGAGGATATCGTGGAAAACGTGTCGAGGTTTTAGGAATACATTGAGCAGCCGCTTGTATAATACAGTCAGTTACTGCTGCCACACAGTCATCTACTGATGGCTTACAAACGATGGCAGGACCAAGTTCTGCAAGAGCAGTGAAAGAGGGCCAGTTTGCCTGATCCAGCTTCCACCGGGGCACGCGGGTCAGGTGGTACCGACCACGACCAGTTTCCCTCAAGATTATAGGAAAATGACCACTGCCTCGTGGATTATTGTCAACCCTCCATGAAAAATGGGAGAATAATAAAGGGGAGCAAACTGAGAGATCAATAACAGTAAAGGACTGACTAGGTGCATGAAAATAAGTAGAAGAACCAGTATTGAAAGAGAAAGGTTGTAATCAGAGAACATACGCTCTACAGAGTGACCCCTCCTATCAATACCAACACTTCCCAGAGGGATGATATCCATTACAGTCCCCAGGATGAAAAAGGGAGACAGCAACTGTTCAATGACAGCATCAAGGTCTGATTGATCATAGGTCTCTCCAGGCGACAGATAGAGAAAACAGTAATGGTACTGCCCAAGGAAAGGCGGATAGCTATGGCCTCCAAGGGTGTGTCGAGTGACAAAGACAGGGTGGGCACATGCTGATCAACCAACATGCCACCTCTCAATGCACTCGTCCATCACACAGCATGTAATTTCTGTACAAAGAAAACCACCGAAAGGTAACTGTATCAGCAGTTTTCAGAAATGTTTCCTGTAAGGAAAGACATACAGGATGGTAGGAAGCAATCAGTGTTTTGATGTTATCCAGATTAGAACGTAAACCTCGACAGTTCCATTGTATCAGGGTGACCATTTTTATTTAAGTGTAGGTAGATTGGGTGGAGAGCCGTTCTGTTTACGACCACGTCTTTTTCCTTATTGTCCTTATTCGAGGAAGGTCTATCGACCTCCATGGATCCTGCCCTCGATCGACTGGGCAGGTCTTTGCTGTTGGTAGGGGATTCCAGTGACTGAGGACGTGAACGAATGATTGTTTTGCATATTGGGGTGGGAGAAGAAGATGTACCTGAGGAAATGCCTGGAACCAAAGGATGTGGATCTTGGGGTTTGTTGGAATGTATATTCGGTACAGAAACAGGTGGTGATGTTGATTCATCACCTTTTTAACCTTGGAGGTCAAAAGACTTTTCATATGGTTTGAGAACGATTCTTTTGAAGTCACAGTGAGATCTTTCTGCACTCCCACAGTAGCTGTAGAACGAAGTGCAGCAGCATACGTCCAAGATGAGGTGGTGGACAGCAATTTTTGAGCCTCAGGATAGGTAATGTTATAAATCGTTTTCAAAAACTGCACCTCTTTTTCTTTCAACCATTTAGAACAAGAACGAAAGTAGGACGGATGAGAACCATTGCAATTGATGCAATGAGGGTCCGTTTCACACTCATAGGCATCATGGTTCTTGCCACTGCAATGAGCACACATCAAGGAACCATGACATGATGTCTTCGAGTGACCGAACCGCTGACACTGAAAACATCGGAGAGGGTTTGGAATGTATGGCTGTAACCTGCAATTAAAATAACCTGCCTTGATTGTGGCAGGTGCAGGTGGTGATGTAAATGTCAGAATGAGGACAATGGTCGGCATCATAATTCCATCTCTACGAGTGGAGATACGACCCACTGCAGAAACTCCTTGGGTGGAAAAACCAGCGAGAATCTCTGACTCTGGGATGTTCTTCAAATCCCTCTCAACAATAACTCCTTGTGATGAATTCAAAATAACATGAGATGTAACCTCAAAAAGTATATTTCTAATTGCCTTTGAATATAAGAGGAGTTCACTGTGTTGAGTTGTGGATGTTTCCACCAATATGTCACCAGATTGAAGCTTCTTTATTGACTTTGGAGGGCCACCAAGACCCTCTAGTCCCTTTTCAATGAAAAAGGGAAACATTTGCTCTAAAGATTTGTCTGAAAGTGAGTGCAATATAAGAATATGAGGTACAACAGGTGGTACAGATGGTGAGGATTGCTGCTCAGAATCTTCAAGACGTGATCGTTTACCTACAGACTGTTTTTCCACTATTTTATTGAGATTTTTAATTGCAGTATCCATAATAAAGAAAGGGAAATTTCAGTGCCCACTGACCCCACCCACCATGGTGCCCTACGAGAGGACGCACTACAATGCCAAACAAGGACACTGCAGCAACGCCAGGGTTTCGTGAATACTATACCCAAACACCAGCATCAGATACAATGTCCACAACACCTGCTGAGTACATCCAACACTGGTGCTTGGTTGGCCCTAGCCAAGTGGACCAGGCAATTGACCAAAGGGGGGCCACCCAAAGGCCGCCCGCCTACAGGAATTCAAGGCCAAAGTGGTGTGTTGGGGTTGGACCCCTCAACCACCAGGATCCTCTTCTCCCCTTCACGGGCTGCCACGCACGGCAAACACGTGGGTGGATGTTTCGATCCCAAAGGAGGTAAACTGAAAGAACAGAATCTTCCCTGGGAGGTACCCTCACCACATACAGGAATCCATACAGAAGGGGGCGTATTAAAGAATCTCATATAGTTGTTGCTGTTTTTATGTGTTGTGTGACTATCACTAAATAAACTATTCAAACATTTTTTCCTTATGACACATTACCAATGGAAAAGTTAAACAAAATGCTCACAAGATTCGTGTGTGTATGATTTAATATTCAGGGTCGTTTATACAACATGTGGAGAACATACGACGTTCCTCAAACAAAAAAGTTTGTAGAACAAGTATCTGCTGTTCATATGTTAAGGTTGCTTGCTTCAATAATTTGTTGTTTTTTTTGTTATTCAATGTTTATTTTGTTTTTTCAATTTCGCGCAAAGTTACTCAAAGGCTATCTGTGCTCGCTGTCCCTAATTTAGCAGTGTGAGACTAGAGGAAAGGAAGCTAGTCACCGCTACCCACAACCAACTCCTAAGCTACTCTTTTACCGACGAATACTGAGATTGACCGTCATATTATAACGCCCCCACGGCTGGAAGGGCGAGCATGTTTGGTGCGACGGGGATTCAAACCCGCAGCCATCAGATTACGAGTCGAACGCCTTAACCCACCTGACAATACCGGGCCTGATTATTTAACAAATACAAATATATAACTGATCTATGATTTCAAACCTTTTAAGTACATTGTCACCACGTTTATTACAAAGTTCCTGGAATGTTATAGACGAACAGACTTTGTTTCATAAAAATAACATTGTACAGAAATTCTACGGTTTACTGCTCTCCTTGTAAAATACGTCCCAGGTGAAATAAAGTGTGAAACAAGTGAACTCTTTGTCCCCAACGTCACTGCTGTGGTCAGTTAGTTGTTATCAATATGTTGGACATTTCACGTTTGAATGTATCTGACTAAAAACAGACAATTAATGCTAATAGTCAGATCAAGAAGAAAAGAGAGCCAGTTGGATTTGTGTGTGATATTACCTCCACTGTGGTCCAAGGTATACTTTCCAGTAGAAATCTATTGTTCAAAGACCTACTACAGTTTTAATAATCTATTGTTCAAAGACCTACTACAGTTTTAATAATCTATTGTTCAAAGACCTACTACAGTTTTAGACCTACTACAGTTTTAATAATCTATTGTTCAAAGACCTACTACAGTTTTAGTAATCTATTGTTCAAAGACCTACTACAGTTTTAGTAATCTATTGTTCAAAGACCTACTACAGTTTTAGTAATCTATTGTTCAAAGACCTACTAATCTATTGTTCAAAGACCTACTACAGTTTTAGTAATCTATTGTTCAAAGACCTACTACAGTTTTAATAATCTATTGTTCAAAGACCTATTACAGTTTTAATAATCTATTGTTCAAAGATCTACTACAGTTTTAGTAATCTATTGTTCAAAGACCTACTACAGTTTTAGTAATCTATTGTTCAAAGACCTACTACAGTTTTAGTAATCTATTGTTCAAAGACCTACTACAGTTTTAATAATCTATTGTTCAAAGACCTATTACAGTTTTAATAATCTATTGTTCAAAGACCTACTACAGTTTTAGTAATCTATTGTTCAAAGACCTACTACAGTTTTAATAATCTATTGTTCAAAGACCTATTACAGTTTTAATAATCTATTGTTCAAAGACCTACTACAGTTTTAGTAATCTATTGTTCAAAGACCTACTACAGTTTTAATAATCTATTGTTCAAAGACCTATTACAGTTTTAATAATCTATTGTTCAAAGACCTACTACAGTTTTAGTAATCTATTGTTCAAAGACCTACTACAGTTTTAGTAATCTATTGTTCAAAGACCTACTACAGTTTTAGTAATCTATTGTTCAAAGATCTACTACAGTTTTAATAATCTATTGTTCAAAGATCTACTACAGTTTTAGTAATCTATTGTTCAAAGACCTACTACAGTTTTAGTAATCTATTGTTCAAAGTCCTGTGTTACACAAATGATTCCCAAACGATAGTTGCTGATTAGATGAAAAGAAAGACCGGTGAACGAAAAGTGTAACACTTGATAATAATAAATTCAACCAAGTTCTACGCTGACACCTTCTGTTTGCTGGGCAGAAAACTCCTGCTTTATAAATGTATATGTATATTTTATCCTCAGATTTTGGCTTTAATAAAAACTGATATTGAACGATAATATGGTGGTATAATAATGATAGCAGTGTAACAACGCAACGTAAAACCACAACGTTGCAGCCACGTTTCTGGAATTCCGTAAATTTATATTAATGCGACGTAAACCTCTAACGTTGTAGCAACCAACGCGTAATGTTGCAGCTACATTGGCACAACGCGAGATTAGTAGCTGCTGGTCTCCCATTTTCAAATTAGGCACAGCTAGCGTGAACAACGTACGGGTATGTAATAAACTTGCTTTTATCCTAAACACGTGATAACAGACGAAATGTCCTTACTGTATGATGTAACACTTCACAAGAAGCTAAAATCTGTCAACCCGAAACGGTACATCCAATATTGTAACTCCTATGATCAATGTTACAAAGCACCGTTGCGGTAATCAAACACGAAACAAGGGCGTACGCAACAAGCGTAGGTAAACGCGTGCGTATGAAACCTACCACGACCGAAACTCGAGAAAAGACGTTACAAGCACGAACGTTAACTCGACACTTCTCTCTTTTGTTAGTTATCTTTGCACGACACACGATTTTAAAATGTTGAAAAAAACAGTAATAACTTGTTAAACAGGCTTCAATTTTACATACTACGTCTTGATAAAACGCTTAATGTCAGATCTAAACGCAAAGACATCACGTGCTTGGAAACGTCTAGAAAAGCTTGCCAGTGGCGACTGTTCGGTTGTAATTCAGTCAGGTATTGTTATGAACTACACTGTTCGTTGCACAAGTTTTCCTTATTCTGGAACTACATCTTCAGCACATGAAAAATAAAATATTCTAACGTGCAGAAAGATTTGAGAAAAGTGCAGGGAAGATATTGTTTCTCAGGGGAAATGTTTTTGTTTGTTTTTCTAATAGCAAAGCCACATCGGCTATCTGCTCAGCCCACCGAGGGGAATCGAACCCCTGATTTTAGCGTTGTAAATCCGGAGACATACCGCTGTACTAGCGGGGGGCACTCTCAGGGTAAACGTGCTTACGTCTAGGTGCCGAGTTCGTCCAACTTTTGGTTTATCTCACCAAGTGTTAGAACACCCTCCATCTTCCACTGTTCCAGAGGGTTTGTCTGTTTGTTTTTGAGCTTCGCGCAAAGCTACACGAGGGCTATCTATGCTAGTCGTCCCTAATTTAGCAGTGCAAGACTAGAAGGAAGGCAGCTAGTCATCACCATCCATCAGCCAACTCTTGGGCTACCCTTTTACCAACGAATAGTGGGATTGACCGTCACATTATAACGCCCCCATGGCTGAAAGGACGAGCATGTTTGGCGCGACGGAGATGCGAACCCGCGACCCTCAGATTACGAGTCGCACGCCTTAACGCGCTTGGCCATGCCATGCCATTTTTATAAAAGAAGACTGTTGAAACTGGATGCGAGTCGTACAATAATATTATAATTAATAAATACTTTGCCTGGCTTACTCTAATAACTAGTGATGTCAGTAACTAGCTTTTCGAGAAACATAAGCTCAGAATAAGACTAGAAGATAGTTTGTTTGGTTTTGGAATTTCGCACAAAGCTACTCGAGGGCTATCTGTGCTAGCCGTCCCTAATTTAGCAGTGTAAGACTAGAGGGAAGGCAGCTAGTCATCACCACCCACCGCCAACTCTTGGGCTACTCTTTTACCAACGAATAGTGGGATTGACCGTCACATTATAACGCCCCCACGGCTGAAAGGGCGAGCATGTTTGGCGCGACGGGGATACGAACCCGCGACCCTCAGATTATTAGTCGCACGCCTTAACGCGCTAGGCCATGCCGGGCCCCAACAAGAAGATAGATATTAATTAATTTCAGTATTAGCAGATATACGGATTACGGATTCTAATTTCGACATAATGACATCATTAACGTCTCGTGCATGGAGTGAGATAATTTCTTTCATTAGCACTTCAATTTTGCAGCTGTGAAAACACGACTGTTAAAAATATTTGAATGAAGTGTACGACTTCGATAAAGTATGTTTAATATAACAATTAACTTTATCCTGAACTCCAGAATAAATCATCTCCACGGAAGATCGCTAGCACGTAAATATGAACTAATTTAAAACTTGTAATGATGAATTTTTATCAACGGTTTTTAGACGTTCGGCCTGGCATGAACAGGTAGGTTGAGGCGTTCAACTCGTAATTTGAGGGTTGCGAGTTCGAGTCCCCGTCACACCAAACAAGATCGCCTTTTTAGCCGTGGGGCGTTATAATGTCACGGTAAATCCCACTATTCGTCGGTAAAGAGTAGCCCAAAAGTTGGCGGTGGGTGGTGATGACTAGCTGCCTTCCCTTTAGTCTTACACTGCTAAATTAGGGAAAGTTAGCGCAGATAGCCCTTGAGTAGCTTTGCGCGAAATTAAAAAAAAAAAAAAAACAATTTTGGACGTTCGTCGGTTCGGTTTATACATTCGTTCGTTTTCATTGCGATTGAACAACGTGTGTGAGGAAATTTTGTTTAGAATTAAGCACAAAGCTACACAATGGGCTATCTGTGCTCTGCCCACCACGGGTATCGAAAGCCGGTTTTTTTTTTACGCAGACATGCCGCTGAAGAAATCTTCATCTCATGTTTTACATTACAGTAAAACGTCGCTGATGTGAAACATACCCTAAACGTTGAAGATCATAGGAGAGTAACAAGAGACAAGTAACATTAGAGATCAAATCGGAATTATCTCACACTCGGCGAGAGATCTGTGTTAGTCCGCGTTACCACGTACGAATTCAGCGCCAGAACAAAGCATATTCATCCGTCACAACGTCGTCACTGAGCTAAGAGTTAACAACCGTTTCAGTTACCTCCCCCCTTCCTTATATAACGTGGTTGATAACTTCCACCTTATGTTCAACAATAACCAATCGGAGATACCTTACTGCTCCCCACGCCAGTGGCTCAGCGGTATTTCTGCAGACTTACATTGCTAGAAATGAGAATTCGATACCCGTGGTGGAAAGAATACAGGTATCCCATTGTGTAGCCTCTCGTCTAATTTCAAAACAAAGTACTTTATTTATAATTCATTTTTCGAAAAAAAGGACGAAAAAAATGTAGCAATGAATAAAATGACCGTTGAACAAGTTTATTTATCCAGTGTAGACAACGTATTATAGATAATACTTCTGGGTGTGCCACGTGTCACGGTCTCTACCTTGTACCCGGACGAGTGATTCGTGTAAAGGTGACAACGTTATTATTAAGGATACTTTAGTCCACGTGGCCCGGCATGGCCAAGCGTGCGACTCGTAATCTGAGGGTCGCGGGTTCGCATCCCCGTCGCCCCAAACATGCTCGCCCTTTCAGCCGTGGGGGCGTTATAATGTGACGGTCAATCCCACTATTCGTTGGTAAAGAGTAGCTCAAGAGTTGGCGGTGGGTGGTGATGACTAGCTGCCTTCCCTTTAGTCGTACACTGCTAAATTAGAGACGGCTAGCACAGATAGCCCTCGAGTAGCTTTGTGCGAAATTAAAAAAAACAACAAACAAACAAACTTCAGTCCACAGTAATGTTTGATTAGATAAACTATCCAGTTTATTTTTGTAGGAAGTTAGTTTTACTTCCTTACACATTGAATTCAACTTTTTAATCTAACAAAGTCAGTTACAAAACTTATATTTATGTAAAATATAAATATAAAACTTTAATAAATAAAATATTACAACTGGAAAGATACAACTTTCAGGTTTACCCTCCTCCTATAAAAAATCCTACACTGAGTAATTACAGAGAAAAAAATATTTGCAATTCTTTTCAAAATTTTACTGCGATGTGAGAATATGTCGTAAATGTCACGACGTTGAAAGTCACGTGACCTACTGGAAATACTCCAATAAGCGTTCAGCGAACAGGGAGGAAGCAAGAAGACGAATCCAGTTGTTATGGAAACAGTCTTGTTAAGCTATGGAAGCCATTAATTGAAAAGGTGGAGCCCCATGATGGTTGGATAGCGACCTCTAGTTTGTATCTGGTATACTGTTTTAACACAGAACGTTTCTCCGTACGTAGCTATAGTAAGATTCGGAAATATTTTACGAAATAAGATATAATTACCTGAAAGCTAAACGTATCGTCTGCCCTTCTCTTCCAGTCGGTTAAATGGAATTACTCGATATATGTTCACTTGGATAACACGTGTACCAGCAGTTTAAAAGGTTCAAGGAAGATATTTTTAAAAACAGTTCAGAATATTTCTTACAGTAATTCAATAACGAGCTAATCGAATACAAACAAAAGTGCTACGTCTCTACAAGAGGTAATAGTACAAAAGTTTATAAATCTGCTGAGTTACCAAACTCCACCTGTTGTGTGAATACGTCAATACACGCCTAGCACGTCTCTCTGTGCACGAGTTCACCTTTCAGTGAATAAACAGAAGCAGTCTGGCAAATGAAAGGTCAACTTGACAGCGTTGGTCATCTGAGAGAACTCTATGAACTAATGTTTTCATAAGGTCAGAGCTGTCGGTTACGAGTAACATACAGACGTTTAAAACTGTGACAGAAGCTTCTCCACAGTCTCGTGTTTTTTAATCCTATTTCGTACAACAATATTCTCGCATGTGGTAATTATATAAACACACACTCATCATCCCAATGTACGAATATGTTTTTCTCAGATCGAACAATTTTAGGTGGCATCACACTACAATACACCCCCTAGTGGCACAGCAATATGTCTGCGGACTCACACCCCTAGAAACCGGATTTCAAGACCCGTGGTGGTCAGAGCACTGATAGCTCGTTGTGTAGTTTTTTGTTTAGTTCCAAACAAACACTGCAATACGGAACTACAAACAGTGTCAAAAGGTAGGTATGATAGAGTCAGTTTCACCAAGATTTGCTATTGACATTAAAAATAATTTTAATATAACTCACTCAACTTTCTGCACAGTTCATTTGTAATGACCAGTATGCGTACCCCTATCAATAACTTCGTCATAAAACACTTAACACCCTATTTAGAACCTAACTAAGAATGCCAGAAAAGTATTCTATGTTTAATAGGGCACTTACACCCTAATTAGAACCTAACTAGCTCTTGTTTACTGTAGAGTTAATTACTAGCATGACGAATCAAAGTTAGGTTAGGGTTAGTACATACACTGCTGGCCAAAATCTTAAGGCCAATGAACATCAAGAAAAAATATGCATTTTGCGTTGTTAGACTCAACCACTTATTCGAGTAGAGCTTCGAAAGATAAAAATAAGAAAAGGTAAAAAAAACAACTTTTTTAGCAGTATAGGGACCATTTAGATAAAATGCTAGGTTTGGGGACCACACTGTAAATAGTGTTCTTTGTCTAACATTTTACAAGTATCTAGGTTTTAAGCTTTGTGATAAACAAATGGTCCGTCACTTCCAAAATAGAAGATGCTATCTATTCATAGTATATTACCCAGATGTTAAAACAAACCGACAATGCTTATCCTACGCTTAATTATAAGGCCTGAAATGACGAACGAAGTGGCATTAGTTGGGAATTTTAACATTCAATTGGTACACAAATGTACTTTTGCGCTTGTTATTAGTCATAAATCTACACCATAGGCTATAATTTCCGTACCCAACACTGTATCAAAGCTCGGATTTTGGTGCTATAAGCAATCAGACTTACGGTTGAGGTGAGGGTGACAAGTTACACAAATGAGCTGTTTGAATGAAAACACACATGATTTATTAGTTGGGCTACAGAACCTTCAAACAGCAAATGGTAAACAGTGCTTACAGTTGAGGTGAGGGTGAGAAGTTACACAAATGAGCTGTTTGAATGAAAACACACATGATTTATTAGTTGGGCTACAGAACCTTCAAACAGCAAATGGTAAACAGTGCTTACAGCTGAGGTGAGCGTGAGAAGTTACACATATGAACTGTTTGAATGAAAACCCACATGATTTATTAGTTGGGCTACAGAATTTTCAAACAGCAAGTGGTAAACAGTGCTTACAGTTCAAAACACCACTTTATCTGCTAAATAAGTTAAATAGTAGAAGAAAATTACGCATTTCATATTTATCTACTGAAACACAGGACAAATCTGGTGATGGTTATTGAATAACTTGAAAATACACGACTCTTAAGGTTCGAGTAGCACAATGACAACTGGTATTATAGCTTAGCTAAATATCTAAGTGATTGGCTCTCATACAAAGAATATACGAATTCCGTAACATTGTGTTGCTTTATTTATAAAAAACAAACAGCAAAAAAACACACATACGACAAGTTTTCTTTCCTCATCGCACATGAAACCCATGAAAACACCGTGATACTACATAAGATAAGGAATACCAGCCGTTAATGGTGATGTCTTCCGAGACCAGCTTTTGTGATACAAACTATACGAGCTTAGTATAAATTTATTCATCACATAGTCACATCAATGTCCATCAACATTATCAGAACCCGCTCAAGTTTTCACATTACAAAATAAAGATCGAGGTGGTGGCAAGCCGTCGTTCACACGTAATCTTTTAGCAAGAGATTCCTTACCGAGATTGATTCGTTATAAGCTGACAAAATTCACACGGTCTCTCGCGCGGGCGGCTATTTTCAGCCCGACGGAGAAGCGTCTAATGGACGTCTTAAAGTAATAACGTCCGCAAGTACGGAAGGAAGTCCGCTCGACAGAATCGTGGGAACTATAATAACGTCTATTCACCTCTGGCTGGAGCATCAGCTGGTTAGAATAGAACGCACAATAGACTATTACTGTGAA
Source organism: Tachypleus tridentatus (assembly GCF_004210375.1). Lineage (NCBI taxonomy): Eukaryota > Metazoa > Arthropoda > Merostomata > Xiphosura > Limulidae > Tachypleus > Tachypleus tridentatus. The sequence continues at coordinate 117,614,133 of NC_134836.1, read as the reverse complement.
GATGAAAGTGGTAACGCCTCTTCAGCTACAGCATGCACACCACGAGAATACGGGAAGCTTTCCAGCGACTTACATTGTCATTTTGGAACACGGAAAAGAATGATAAGTGTTTTGTTACATAACCAAAAACCATAAAGTGGCTTAAGATCTCAGTATGTTACACACGTTGTTTCCAGAACAATAATAAAAGTTATTCAAAGTGAACAAAGGAGAAAAAACTGGGTATTATTCAAAAGGTCACGTTATTTCTCTGAGGTAATCTTTATAAACTACAGAGAATATTCCGACAGAAGCGATATTAAGGACAACAGACAGGTTAACAGTCTTGCACGTGCTGTATTGAGTTTACTAGAAGGACATCAGACAGGTTAACAGTCTCGTGCTGTATTGAGTTTTCTAGAAGGACAACAGACAGGTTAACAGTCTCATGCTGTATTGAGTTTACTAGAAGGACAACAGACAGGTTAACAGTCTTGCACGTGCTGTATTGAGTTTACTAGAAGGACAACAGACAGGTTAACAGTCTTGCACGTGCTGTATTGAGTTTACTAGAAGGACAACAGACAGGTTAACAGTCTTGCACGTGCTGTATTATGTTTACTAGAAGGACAATAGACAGGTTAACAGTCTTGCACGTGCTGTATTAAGTTTGTTTGTTTTTGAATTTCGCACAAAGCTACTCGAGGGCTATCTGTGCTAGCAGTCCCTAATTTTGCAGTGTAAGACTAGAGGGAAGGCAGCTAGTCATCACCACCCACCGCCAACTCTTGGGCTACTCTTTTACCAACGAATAGTGGGATTCACCGTCACATTATAACGCCCCCACGGCTGAAAGGGCGAGCATGTTTGGCGCGACGGGGATACGAACCCGCGACCCTCAGATTATGAGTCGCACGCCTTAACACGCTTGGCCATGCCGGGCCGCTGTATTAAGTTTACTAGAAGAACAACAGACAGGTTAACAGTCATGCACGTGCTGTATGAGTTTTCAGAAGGACAACAGACAGGTTAACAGTCTTGCGCGTGCTGTATTGAGTTTTCTTGAAGGACAACAGACACGTTAATAGTCGTGCACGTACTGTATTAAGTTTTCTTGAAGGACAACAGACAGATTAACAATCTTGCACGTGCTGTATTGAGTTTACTAGAAGGACAACAGACAGGATAACAGTCTTGCACGTGCTGTATTGAGTTTACTAGAAGAACAATAGACAGGTTAACAAACCTGCACGTGCTGTATTAAGCCAGTTTGTAGCAGGATAATAGCTAAATTATGAGTCCCAGACTGGAGAACATATTTTAACAGACTTCTTTGTTAAACAGACAATACTCTTAGGAACTCTTTATTGTTAGAGTTTAATTTGTGTAAGTTAATTTGATATCAGTTTTGAAATATTTTATTCCAACTTATTAAAGCTCTAAAAACAAAGTTGTTAAGGAAAACAACAACAAAGTTTGTCTAATAAATATATTTTCTTTTATAAGTAAGTTCCTGTGAAAAATCTATTGTTTCCCTGTACAAGTGTTTCCCCCACCGAGCTCACGTGAAGGAAAGAGAAAACTACCACAAAAAGACATGCTTTATACGGAAGCTCTCGAACAAAGAACAATACAGGATTTTCAAGAGTTATTAGAAAAGAATTTCACAAGTCAAACCCTCACATAATCGTGCCTATGTACATGGTAATGCTTTAATTATGATGGATCATATTATGTCATAAGGCGTTCTTATGAAAGATATATTGTTCCCTCATAAGTTGCTAACACTTTCTCACACATACAGTTACGATATGTCCTGACGTATTCATTCTGACACTCGTGTTTCATTACATTCACCAGCGCCAGTATTGCAGAGAAACCAAAGAATATGATGAAATAACCTTCTCGAACACCTGTCTTAAGTAGACGCAGAATAAACAAATACAAATACATGGTTTAACATATTAAATCAGATCAAGTTATCTCGAGAAGTACCCTCTAACTAAACACACGCTTTAATGGATAACTAACCACTAGATTGTAAACCAAAATTATTTGAAATGAGAAGGTAATTTCTCTTCAGTTCAGTCTATCAATATTTGTGGAGTTTATTTTGAAATCTATGCAATTAACTAATTGTATACAAGACTAATGAACATGGAGCATTAATGTAAAACGTACGTATCTTCTAACTGATGTGTCATAATAAATATCTCGTGTTAAAGGCTATCGTATTAACGAATTCTTTGTGAATCTCATAATTTTAAACATCAGCGTCATATACTTTGTATATGCAATCTAACAATGTTTAGCCTCAAGGAAGATGTAGTCCATTAACGATTCAACACTACTGCTCTCTACTTTGTACATACAATCTAAGAACGTCCAGACTCCAGGAAAATGTAGTCCATTAAAGATTCAACACTACTGCTGTCTACTTTGTACATACAATCTAAGAACGTCCAGACTACAGGAAGATGTAGTCCATTAAAGATTCAACACTACTGCTGTCTACTTTGTACATACAATCTAAGAACGTCCAGACTCCAGGAAAATGTAGTCCATTAAAGATTCAACACTACTGCTGTCTACTTTGTACATACAATCTAAGAACGTCCAGACTACAGGAAGATGTAGTCCATTAAAGATTCAACACTACTGCTGTCTACTTTGTACATACAATCTAAGAACGTCCAGACTACAGGAAGATGTAGTCCATTAAAGATTCAACACTACTGCTGTCTACTTTGTACATACAATCTAAGAACGTCCAAACTACAGGATGATGTAGTCCATTAAAGATTCAACACTATTACTGTCTACTTTGTCATACAATCTAAGAACGTCCAGACTATAGGAAGATGTAGTCCATTAAAGATTCAACACTATTACTGTCTACTTTGTACATACAATCTAAAAACGTCCAGACTACAGGAAAATGTAGTCCATTAAAGATTCAACACTACTGCTGTCTACTTTGTACATACAATCTAAGAACGTCCAGACTACAGGAAGATGTAGTCCATTAAAGATTCAACACTACTGCTGTCTACTTTGTACATACAATCTAAGAACGTCCAAACTACAGGATGATGTAGTCCATTAAAGATTCAACACTATTACTGTCTACTTTGTCATACAATCTAAGAACGTCCAGACTATAGGAAGATGTAATCCATTAAAGATTCAACACTATTACTGTCTACTTTGTACATACAATCTAAAAACGTCCAGACTACAGGAAGATGTAGTCCATTAAATATTCAACACTACTGCTGTCTACTTTGTCATACAATCTAAGAACGTCCAGACTACAGGATGATGTAGTCCATTAAAGATTCAACACTATTACTGTCTACTTTGTCATACAGTCTAAGAACGTCCAGACTACAGGAAGACGTAGTCCATTAAAGATTCAACACTATTACTGTCTACTTTGTACATACAATCTAAGAACGTCCAGACTCCAGGAAGACGTAGTCCATTAAAGATTCAACACTTTTACTGTCTACTTTGTCATACAATCTAAGAACGTCCAGACTACAGGATGATGTAGTCCATTAAAGATTCAACACTATTACTGTCTACTTTGTCATACAATCTAAGAACGTCCAGACTACAGGAAGATGTAGTCCATTAAAGATTCAACACTATTACTGTGTACTTTGTACATACAATCTAAGAACGTCCAGACTACAGGATGATGTAGTCCATTAAAGATTCAACACTATTACTGTCTACTTTGTCATACAATCTAAGAACGTCCAGACTACAGGAAGATGTAGTCCATTAAAGATTCAACACTACTGCTGTCTACTTTGTACATACAATCTAAGAACGTCCAAACTACAGGATGATGTAGTCCATTAAAGATTCAACACTATTACTGTCTACTTTGTCATACAATCTAAGAACGTCCAGACTATAGGAAGATGTAGTCCATTAAAGATTCAACACTACTGCTGTCTACTTTGTACATACAATCTAAGAACGTCCAGACTACAGGAAGATGTAGTCCATTAAAGATTCAACACTACTGCTGTCTACTTTGTACATACAATCTAAGAACGTCCAAACTACAGGATGATGTAGTCCATTAAAGATTCAACACTATTACTGTCTACTTTGTCATACAATCTAAGAACGTCCAGACTATAGGAAGATGTAGTCCATTAAAGATTCAACACTATTACTGTCTACTTTGTACATACAATCTAAAAACGTCCAGACTACAGGAAGATGTAGTCCATTAAAGATTCAACACTACTGCTGTCTACTTTGTACATACAATCTAAGAACGTCCAGACTACAGGAAGATGTAGTCCATTAAAGATTCAACACTACTGCTGTCTACTTTGTACATACAATCTAAGAACGTCCAAACTACAGGATGATGTAGTCCATTAAAGATTCAACACTATTACTGTCTACTTTGTCATACAATCTAAGAACGTCCAGACTATAGGAAGATGTAGTCCATTAAAGATTCAACACTATTACTGTCTACTTTGTACATACAATCTAAAAACGTCCAGACTACAGGAAGATGTAGTCCATTAAATATTCAACACTACTGCTGTCTACTTTGTCATACAATCTAAGAACGTCCAGACTACAGGATGATGTAGTCCATTAAAGATTCAACACTATTACTGTCTACTTTGTCATACAGTCTAAGAACGTCCAGACTACAGGAAGACGTAGTCCATTAAAGATTTAACACTATTACTGTCTACTTTGTACATACAATCTAAGAACGTCCAGACTCCAGGAAGACGTAGTCCATTAAAGATTCAACACTTTTACTGTCTACTTTGTCATACAATCTAAGAACGTCCAGACTACAGGATGATGTAGTCCATTAAAGATTCAACACTATTACTGTCTACTTTGTCATACAATCTAAGAACGTCCAGACTACAGGAAGATGTAGTCCATTAAAGATTCAACACTATTACTGTGTACTTTGTACATACAATCTAAGAACGTCCAGACTACAGGATGATGTAGTCCATTAAAGATTCAACACTATTACTGTCTACTTTGTCATACAATCTAAGAACGTCCAGACTACAGGATGATGTAGTCCATTAAAGATTCAACACTATTACTGTCTACTTTGTACATACAATCTAAGAACGTCCAGACTACAGGATGATGTAGTCCATTAAAGATTCAACACTATTACTGTCTACTTTGTCATACAATCTAAGAACGTCCAGACTCCAGGAAGACGTAGTCCATTAAAGATTCAACACTATTACTGTCTACTTTGTACATACAATCTAAAAACGTCCAAACTACAGGATGATGTAGTCCATTAAAGATTCAACACTATTACTGTCTACTTTGTCATACAATCTAAGAACGTCCAGACTATAGGAAGATGTAGTCCATTAAAGATTCAACACTATTACTGTCTACTTTGTACATACAATCTAAAAACGTCCAGACTACAGGAAGATGTAGTCCATTAAATATTCAACACTACTGCTGTCTACTTTGTCATACAATCTAAGAACGTCCAGACTACAGGATGATGTAGTCCATTAAAGATTCAACACTATTACTGTCTACTTTGTCATACAGTCTAAGAACGTCCAGACTACAGGAAGACGTAGTCCATTAAAGATTTAACACTATTACTGTCTACTTTGTACATACAATCTAAGAACGTCCAGACTCCAGGAAGACGTAGTCCATTAAAGATTCAACACTTTTACTGTCTACTTTGTCATACAATCTAAGAACGTCCAGACTACAGGATGATGTAGTCCATTAAAGATTCAACACTATTACTGTCTACTTTGTCATACAATCTAAGAACGTCCAGACTACAGGAAGATGTAGTCCATTAAAGATTCAACACTATTACTGTGTACTTTGTACATACAATCTAAGAACGTCCAGACTACAGGATGATGTAGTCCATTAAAGATTCAACACTATTACTGTCTACTTTGTCATACAATCTAAGAACGTCCAGACTACAGGATGATGTAGTCCATTAAAGATTCAACACTATTACTGTCTACTTTGTACATACAATCTAAGAACGTCCAGACTACAGGATGATGTAGTCCATTAAAGATTCAACACTATTACTGTCTACTTTGTCATACAATCTAAGAACGTCCAGACTCCAGGAAGACGTAGTCCATTAAAGATTCAACACTATTACTGTCTACTTTCTCTACACAATGCATCTATACAACGTAAAACAATAACGAACGATAGAAACACTTCTGAATACAGCTATAATTTTAAACAAATGAGATTATAAAATCAACAAAGGCGGCGACACTGTCACGAAATGTGACATTCATTACATTATATTTATAAACTGTTGTTCGCCTTTAAAGTTTAATAAAGAAGAAATATTTCTTCTGTCACAAATAAAGCAAGTAATATAAACTAAAAAAATATAAAACTATTAATATTCAGTTTTTATTTCTTGCTTGTTTGTTATGGAGCACCAAGTTACACAATGGGTTATCTGTGCTCTGCCCACCGTAGGTATCGAAACTCGATATTTCGCGTTATAAGCCTTCAGATTTACCGCAGGATAATATTTATCACAATCAAACGCTTGAAAAGCGAACTTCTAGTTTTAAGTTCGTGGAAAGCTCTAAAGTTAAACGGTGTCTGAAGCAGGTGTCGCCACACGAATATCGTTAAAACGTCAGATAAAAAATATAAAATCAACCAATAAAACAGGCAGAAACTAAGATAATTATATAATAATTCACACCACAAGATTTGTTCGTTTGGAATTAAGCACAAGGCTACATAATCTATGCTCTGTCCACCACAGATATCGAAAGCCGGTTTTTAGCGGAGTGAGTCCGCAGACATGTCGCTGTGCCACTAGGAACCCCACCAGGAGAGCTGTACAGATGTTAAAATAATAATTGTAATTCATAATTATTACTAACAGGTAAATTATAGTTTTAAAATCCCCCTAATTATATATTAACAAGAGTAGTAAATAGTGATAAGAAACATTTAAGTTGAAACATGAGGGAAATGTTTAGAACATTAAGTGAAGGATCTACTCCACCACTATAATAACTATTTTGTTGTTAAACTAAATATCTTCTACAATTTAAAAGTTTTTTTTCAGTTGTTACACTGGCAAAAAACTAGCCAGACGAAACTGGTTAGGGCAGACGATCAGATTGAATCTAGTAGAACCAATAGGTTACAAACTGAGAGACACGTGAAACGTTAGAAAATGAGAAAACCAGTGATATTACGGAACAAGTATGGTTTACACCGCCACGTGCGTTACAGAAGCTCTCGCCAGTTTCTCTATTTCGCGAGGTCGTGTACGTGGTCTTACTTGCATGGCCGTTTGTCTCTACTTTACGTATTACTGTACCAACATGGCTAACACCTCTGTCAACACAGCTATTCAACTTGTCAAGAGATGGTTTGTTTGTTTTGAATTTCGCACAAAGCTACTCGAGGGCTATCTGTGCTAGCCGTCCCTAATTTAGCAGTGTAAGACTAGAGGGAAGGCAGCTAGTCATCACTACCCACCGCCAACTCTTGGGCTACGCTTTTACCAACGAACAGTTGGATTGACTGAAAGGGCGAGCATGTTTGGCGCGACGGGGATGCGAACCCGCGACCCACAGATTACGAGTCGCACGTTTTAACACGCTTGGCTATGCCGGGCCCACAACAGATAGCATTAAATAGATACTGAATACTCCTTAAAAGGTCCGATTTCATTTCACACGAAAAGACTTTTTGAATATATATTATACTATTATGGCATTCGTGACAGTTCTCAAGACTTACGTCACTTCTGATTAGTGGTAGTCAACACGTTGACATAAGCAGCAACTGGTGAAAAAGGCTTTCATGAAGTTTTATTTACAACAGTTTTGTAAAAATTAGATTGCTCGTAACACTGGCAAACTTTGTTTTCAAGTTTTACGGCTCTATATTAAAACTTTAAAAAATCACTCAAAACCTCCATCTTATTCAATTTACAAATTAGGCTTAATATCCGCATCTTTTGCTATACGAGGTGGCTCAAAGATTGTCATTCGATATTTTCAACGACTGTAAGCACGCCCTCTCATGCACCACCAAAACACACGTCTAAACTTAAACAGATATAATCAGGAAGTATAGCTACGTTAAAAGCATGACTGCTGCAGTAAAATAATATTCTATTCACAAGTTAAATCGCCCCCTAGTGGCACGTTGGTATATCTACGGACTTACGTCGATATAAAACAGATTTCGGTACGCGTGGTGGGCACAGCACAGATGGTCCGTTGTGTAGTTTTGTGCTTAAATACAAACAAAAAGTTAAACCATCTTCAAAATTGTAATAAAACACTTAAGCTCTATGATCCTAAAAACAGTCAGTTTGAAGTCGGCCATTTTGTTACCAAACAAAAACTAATTTTTTTTTGTGAATAGCACAAATTACCCACCGTAGAACATTATTACGACGTGAAACCTATCATCACACTGACATCCACCTCTATACACATGATGCACTTTTATCTCCTGAACTGTATTACCAGATCGCATGAAGATCATTACGAATGAAGTTTCACCCTGAAAATAACTTCAAAAAAATTATTTTGGTTGTCATGGCCAAGCGTGTAAAGGCGTTCGACTCGTAATCTGAGTGCCGCAGGTTCGACTCCCCATCGCACCAAACATGCTCGCCTTTTCAGCCGTGGGGTCATTATAATGTTATGTTCAACTCCACTATACGTTAGTAAAAAAGTAGCCCCAGAGTTGGCGGTGGGTGGTTACATTTAAACCAGTTTAATTTTCAACTTGAGTCAACAGATACGTTTGATCTAAATAATAACAGCTATTCATTCATTAAAAATGTGTTTGCGTATTTTCTCAAAGTCATAAACATTCATACTCATTTAAGCCGATGAAACAGCTAGCAGGTCAAAGACAGAGCTTCTGGAACAGGTTCACAAAAGAAGTTTTTTGTCCTCGGTGCGTCTGCTGAGGCCTGCTACTCTTATTGTAACAAGAGGACTTGATACATTAAATATACCAGATGTTCCAGTCAGTCGACTTCAATCACGTAACTCCGATGGTTGAACGTTATGAGAAACATGGAAATGTAACCAAATAACCGAGTTTAAAACATTGATTTATCTTGGTTTGGGAAAAAATGTGATTCGACAAAAGTTTTAGACAGAGAACTAAACCAATGATCGCAAGCCTAGTCATCACATTACTTATCAGTTCCAGAACTAAACCAATGATCGCACCTCCAGTCACTACAGTGCTTATCAGTTCCATAACTAAACCAATGATCGCATCTCCAGTCACCACAGTGCTTATCAGTTTCAAAACTAAACCAATGATCGAACCTCTAGTCACCACAGCACTTATCAGTTCCAGAACTAAACCAATGATCGAACCTCCAGTCACCACAGTGCTTATCAATTCCAGAACTAAACCAATGATCGAACCTCTAGTCACCACAGTGCTTATCAATTCCAGAACTAAACCAATGATCGAACCTCTAGTCACCACAGTGCTTATCAGTTTCAAAACCAAACCAATGATCGAACCTCTAGTCACCACAGTGCTTATCAGTTCCAGAACTAAACCAATGATCGAACCTCCAGTCACCACAGTGCTTATCAGTTCCAGAACTAAACCAATGATCGAACCTCCAGTCACCACAGTGCTTATCAGTTCCAGAACTAAACCAATGATCGAACCTCTAGTCACCACAGTACTTATCAGTTCCAGAACTAAACCAATGATCGAACCTCTAGTCACCACAGTGCTTATCAGTTTCAAAACTAAACCAATGATCGAACCTCTAGTCACCACAGCACTTATCAGTTCCAGAACTAAACCAATGATCGAACATCCAGTCACCACAGTGCTTATCAGTTCCAGAACTAAACCAATGATCGAACCTCCAGTCATCACACTACTTATTAGTTCCAGAACTAAACCAATGATCGAACCTCTAGTCACCACAGTGCTTATCAGTTCCAGAACTAAACCAATGATCAAATCTCCAGTCACCACAGTGCTTATTAGTTCCAGAACTAAACCAATGATCGAACCTCTAGTCACCACAGTGCTTATCAGTTCCAGAACTAAACCAACGATCGAATCTCCAGTCACCACAATGCTTATCAGTTCCAGAACTAAACCAACGATCGAATCTCCAGTCACCACAATGCTTATCAGTTCCAGAACTAAACCAACGATCGAATCTCCAGTCACCACAGTGCTTATCAGTTCCAGAACTAAACCAACGATTGAATCTCCAGTCATCACAGTACTTATCAATTCGAGCACTACACTATTTACATCGAACCGTTGGACAACAAGAGTTTATGAGTTACTCAACTTTACTAACAGTCCACCGAAGTAAAATGTCAGTTAACTCATGTATTTCCTACGTACACAGTAATTGCCTCAGTTCGTTTCGCCAGACATACGGTTTAAGTCGGTCTATTTAAAGGTGGGAAAATTATTTTTTTCCGATTTTTTAAAAACAACACACACTGATATAATGGAAAATGTACATTTTCCATCTAACGATAAACCTACTGTCAATATTTACCAAATCACAGCCGACACAGGAAACAAGACAGGCACTGTGAAACTGAAACTTCATGAGCAATGCGTTCAAAGAGTCGAGAATATAACAGTATGATTATTGGATTGCTTTTGTTGTAACTGAAATAGTTATTAATAATGTCGCTCTTCATGCCTTTCCATACATCATTCGAATAAAGTTAATACAATATATTTATCGACAAACAACTTTCCATTACACAATCAAAGTCAACATAATATGTTAGTATATCTGTTGGCTTTCATATCCATTATTAATATCTTCTTAAGTAAGTTTTCTGATACAGATTATACTGATACAGCAAGTGTCGCCATCTTTTGGTGTTTTGAAGTATGTTTTGTGTTAACAACTCAATGCATTCATTTTAATCTTTTGGTACGAAGCGCACGTCACAAAACGAAAGCAACGCTGAAGCAAACAAAATTATGTGACAAAAAATCAGTTCACGTTACCTGTAAACAATAATATAAATAAATATTTCTAGAAATTCTATTTTATTATATTATTGTTTACAGCGAAGCTGAAATAAAACAATAATGAATAAACGAACGATTAAAAAACAGTGAAAGTTACAAATTTCACACGACTCCTATTTTACTTATTTTAACTCTTACTGTAGCTTTGATTTAAATATTTTTGGTGATCCAGTTAATATAACTGCATTAGTTGAATATTTATATAATGATTTTAGGTAAACTGTATTTCAGATAGCAATATCACCACCAGTAATGTTGTTGTGACACATTTAAAAATAACAACAGACCTCGTCTCCAATCCCGGCAGACACCACGGACTTTCCCATTGTCTTCTGAATCTCTCCTGTCAGTTCCTCTGTAAGAAAACCAAAAGTTCCAGTTAACTAGAGTAAAGTGGTATTCTGAGTTCAGCAAGGCACTGTACCACGTAATTCTGCTTAACTGATTCGACACTGGCACACATTTTACGAACAAAGAAATTCATTGCCCAGTATTCTTATGAACTATCATATAATGTGACTGGACTGGCATATATTTTCAGACCATTGATAATCTGATCATATTCAGATATGATAATCTACCATATATTGCCACTCACATATTAACTACGCACGAAATCGCAAGGTGGCGTATGAATGAAATATATTACAGTTGTCCATTTCAAATTACAGTTTTGTTTTTAACGTAAAAAGAAAACCACAATGAAACATTCTCAACAACTAGCTCGTGAATCCTGAATTACCGAGAAAATTTGTGTAAGTTGAATTTCTCAGTTACTTTTACTGACTCTATCAGAGTAATGAGTTGTTTTTTTAATATTGCATATCGACTAGTATGAAGACCAGTCAAAAACAACGGGGAACCACTGTTGAATGATTCATAAAATTATAAAATTAAGAAAAACAACAAAGTTGTCTGTGCCTCCAAAATACACCTACTATTCACTAATTTCATCAGTCTCGAAGGATTGTTTTGTATGTTTTTGAATTTCGCGCAAAGCTACACGAGGGCTATTGAAAGGAAGGCAGCTAGTCATCACCACCTACCACCAACTCTTGGACTACTCTTTACTAACGAATAGTAGAATTGACCGTCATATTATAACGCCCCACGGTTGAAAGAGCGAAGTCTCAAAGTAATTCTTTCATGACGATATTTATAATAAAACAGCCCCCGCTAGTACAGCGGTATGTCTCCGGATTTACAACGCTAAATCAGGGGTTCGATTCCCCCTCGGTGGGCTGAGTAGATAGCCCTATGTGGCTTTGCTATAAGAAACACACAAAATAAAAAATTAAGCAGTAAATTTAAGTGTTATCGTGAAGAAAAGTGTGTGTAATCTTAAAAAATACATATATAACACTGTTGAACCGTTTCTTATATTCCAGGTCAGGAAGCAGAAAACGCTTTTTTCAACTCTTTCGACTGTACAAAGAATAAATGATATTGGGTAGTAATAAACATTTATTTGTCTTTATGTGTTAAGGCCAAGTAGATAACGTATGTGTTAATATATATATAATTAGCACTTATTCACCACTTAAAACGTTTTTAAACACTGATTCTATAAAATTAGTAATAGTAGGCCTAATTGTAATCTAATTTAAGCATTAGGCCTAAGACATAAAAATAACGTAAGGCTTAGCTGAAACACTAAATTTTATTTTGCTTTTGGCTACTACACAATGTCATGAAAATATTTGAATTAAACTATTTTGCTGTTATTTCAACGACATTATTAAAAAAATAAAAATACAAAAACAAACCTTTCTATCTTTCTAATAAATCAGCATGAATATTGAGCATGCAACATAAACACCATAATTGGCCTAACTGATAGTATTAGGTGATAATTTTGTTGCTAAGCGATGATGCATATCGTAAAGAATTACCAAAAAATAACTCAGCGTGAAAGCGATCTCAACAGTATGACAAAGGGAATAAGCCTTATATATCAGGTCATCTCATAAGTAATGTCCGAAAATTTAATACAGAAAGTACATCATCATTTCTGTCTTTGTAGAAAGTTTTAATAACTAAAATATTTAGTATGACGTGTATAAAAATGTTCAGACAAATAAAATAAACTAATCCAACTCAACTTTTACAGACCATTAATCAAATAAACCCTTATGAAGATGGATGTGTCTGAGGAGTACATTAAGTATATAATGCTTTATGAATTTAAAAAAGACAATAATGCAGCAGAAACTACACGAAACATTCAAGGTGTTTATGGTGTGAAGTCTCTCAATGAAAGAAAATGTTGAAGGTGGTTTCAGAAGTTCAGATCAGGTGACAACAACTTAAGTGATGCACCACATTCAGGTTGTACAGCTGAGTTTAATGATGACTTGCTGCTGGCTACACTTGATGAAGATTGTGCTGTAACAGTTGAAGAACTAGCACAGAAGCTTAATTCAACCCATTCAACAGTTCACCATAATCTGAAACAGCTTGGAAAGGTGTCAAAACTTGGAAAATGGGTCCCCCATGATTTGACAGAAGCCAACCTAAGAGCAAGAGTGGACATTTACACTTCTCTGCACTCTTGTGAACGTAACTCACCTTTGTTGGACAGGTTAGTGACTGGAGATGAAAAATGGATATACTACAAAAATGTTAAGTGCTGCAGACAATGGCTCAGTGCATGTAAACTGGATAAAGCACAGCCCAAAATGGACCTCCACCCTAGGAAAGTCTTGTTAAGCGTTTGATGGGATAATGCTGGTATGATCCACTTTGAGTTGCTGCCACTTAATGTAACGATTACATTAGACTTCTACTGTCAACAGTTAGAGCACTTGAATGTTGCACTAAAAGAAAAGAGGCCTGCTTTGATCAGTCATAAAGGTGTTGCGTTACACCAGGATAATGCACGGCTCCATACAACAAGGATCACATCTGTAAAGATTGAATAGCTAGACTGGGAAAAACTTCCACATCCTCCTTATTCTCCAGACCTTGTTCCATCTGATTATTATCTATTCCAAAGTTTACAGAACTATCTTGATGGAAAAGGACTTGGAACACATGAAGATGTCAAAACTACCCTCTCTACATTCTTTTCCTCCAAACCCCAATAATTTTATAGAAGTGACATTCAGAAGCTTGTGAATCGTTGGCAGGAACTAATTAATAATAATGGAACACACATTATTGATTAAATAACATTAAAAGTGTTTGAAATCTTTTCTCTTTTTCTGAACCTAAAACCGGACATTACTTAAGGGATGACCTGATAGTTAGTGATGGTGTAGTAGCCACACATGACCTAAAGTTTGATGGTGTTTTCTCTCTCTCTCCTAAAATGCAGTATCAAAAGAAGATGGATTAGTATATTTAATATGTAAAAATATTTCCAGTTTCGTACAAACAAGACAGACTATCTTTCATCACGACAGTGACAACAGATAATAAAACTTTGGTTAAATGGATGAATCGATTGGAAAACAATAAACATACGAGCACACAGATAAACATGAATACCTACTGTAAATTATTTGGTTTTGCTCTATTTCCCACAAAGCCACTCGGGGACTATCTGCGCTAGCCGTCCTTCAGATAGAAGCTTCAGACTAAAGAGAACACAGCCATTCAATATCTCCCGCCGCCAACACTTGGACTCCGCTTGTCGACCGTATCAAGAAGGGTTCGACAACCTTTTTTATATTCGCGGGTCAATTTCCTACCAAACCTATAGTCTGGGGATTAAAGCTACATAATTGGGTTAAGTACGGTCACAATAGTTGTTTAATATAAAGCTTCCCACTGTCTACGATAGATCCTCAGTAAATTATATGGTGCTGAATGAATAGCTACCATTTCAAGATTCTTAGAACCGTGTTGGCCACGACTTTGTTTTGGAACTGAAGGATATCACAACAGTAAAGTATGTGGTCAGATACTGAAGGATCACTATAGTAAAGTATATGGTCTGATCATCTTGGTCAGATACTGAAGGATCACTATAGTAAAGTATGTGGTCAGATCATCTTGGTCAGATACTAAAGGATCACTATAGAAAGTATGTGGTCAGATCATCTTGGTCAGGTACTGAAGGATCACTATAGTAAAGTATGTGGTCAGATCATCTTGGTCAGATACTAAAGGATCACTATAGTAAAGTATGTGGTCAGATCATCTTGGTCAGGTACTGAAGGATCACTATAGTAAAGTATGTGGTCAGATCATCTTGGTCAGATACTAAAGGATCACTATAGTAAAGTATGTGGATGGATCATCTTGGTCAGGTACTGAAGGATTACTATAGTAAAGTATGTATATGGATCATCTTGGTCAGATACTAAAGGATCACTATAGTAAAGTATGTGGACGGATCATCTTGGTCAGGTACTGAAGGATCACTATAGTAAAGTACGTAGACGGATCATCTTTGTCAAACAGATACTGAAGGATCAGTAAAGCATGTGGACGGATCATCTCAGTCAGAAGGATATTAGCAAGGGATCACATGCATTTTTACTTACCTCGTTGAACAAGAAGGGCACATAAGCCCAACAGCTAATCACAACAAGTCACATGAACGTGGTTTGAAACTAAGCTGGAATATTATATACACTTTCATACTTTGGGGAGAGGTTTGACAAAACTGTTGGCGGTAGAAACAAAGAAAGTTGATCTCGTTGACTGCTTGTGCAACAAAATACCTGTTCCCGATACATTCTAACGTTCCTTACAGTAACATGTTTTATATTACTGGTACATTCCATCTTTAGATTTGAGAGTACATCATGATACAGAGTTTTAGTAGAAAAATCCTAGCTCCAGTGAGAACTTGCATCTATCACCATAGCAACAGATCAATCTTCTCCATTCACCAAACGAATACCACGGTAACATAAATTAAACAGCCTAACCCTTGTTTAGAGTGGAAATGTGTGGGGGATTGATGGTTATATTTGTTGATGTAGCAAGTCTTATACCAACTTTCCATGAGCGAAATTTAATTACTGTTACGTTAAAGATAAACATGAACCGAAACTTAAAAAGAAGGAAAACATTATCTTACTATTTATTTCTCCCTAAACATTGTTGCCGTGGAAGTAAGAGAAAAAACAAACCCATCTTAACAACAGTTCCAAAGCTACAGTGTCATTTTATACTGGCCCGTCATTGCAAGTTGGGTTAAAGCGTTCAACTCGTAAACTGAGGGTCACGGGTTTGAATCCCCGTCGCACCAAATATGCTCGCCCTTTCAGCCGTTGGGGCGTTATAATGTTACCATCAATCCAACTATTCATTGGTAAAAGAGTAGCCCAAGAGTTGGCGGTGAGTGGTGATGACTAGCTGCCTTCCCTCTAGTCTTACACTGCTAAATTAGGGACAGCTAGCACAGATAGCCCTCGTGTAGCTTTGTGCGAAATTCAAAACAAATCAAACCAACCCATGGTGAAGCCTGATCATGACAACGTGTTAAACAGATGTATAACTTTATTCACGAGTTTTGCATCGTTTATTGAAATGTAATTTGTTTTAAGTACGTTCCTTCTTCAGTTTCGTCTCCGATTAATTGGTCAGTCGTGAACTTTAACAACAAACCAAAAAGTTCCCAAAGAAATGTGTAAATAGGTCCACACCTGATCCTCATCTTTCTGTTAAACTTCGTCTACTATCTGTTGTTGTGTCCACTGTGAGGAATCGAGCCCCGAATTTTACCGCTGCAATTCCGTAGAATATCGTTGTCTCAACCTTTGTACATGTATTTATTTGATAATCCGAAGAACTATCAACATTTAAATACGTTTTTTTTTTATTTTTGTTGTGCTTTGTTAATACCGATATGTTTAAATTTTCGTTACGTCCGTCAGTGCAGGCCAGGTATAACCATGTAGTTAGGGCGGTGGGCTCGAAATCTGATGGCCACGGGTTCGAATCCCCGTTACAGTAAACATGCTCGCTACTTCAGCTGTGGGGATGTTATAATGTTTCGATCAATCCCACTATCCGTTGGTAAAAGAGTATCCTAAGAGTTGGTGGTGGGTAATGATAACCAGCTGCCTTCCCTCTAGTCTTTCACTGCTAAATTAGGGACAAGTAGCGCAGATAGCCCTAGTGTAGCTATGCACGAAATTTAAAACAAACAAAACCACGATCACCATCTTAATTTCACTTATATCTTTGTATCAATCTATGTGGTAGGACTTTCTCTAGTGGGATGCTAGCAATAAATAAATCTATCCATGTCTAGTATTCTATCATGACTGATTACTGTGTTTGAAGCGAGTAGTTTTGAAAACAATAATGAATGTTTCGTTTGTTTTCTATCCAATGGGCTCTCTGTGCTCTCCCCCATCACGAGGAATGAAACTAGGTTTCTTGCGCTGTAAATCTGCAGACACGTGACGCTGTGCCACTGGGGAGCAACAGAAATATAATACAGTCTAATAATCTGATGAAATTACAAACGCGAATCTGTGTAACAGATAGACAAACAAACAAAGCTTTCCACCAGATGGCGTTCATTTAAGTCAATATTTCCGGAGGTTATTCGACTGTTTACGGAGGGTTTAGTTGTTAGTGCTGTTCTAGAAATAAATTATTTGTCATCTTTACACAGGCAAAATAAAAATCAAGTAAAAAGTTCCTGTCATACTTGAACCACAACATTTAACTTCTTGGTTAAATAATTTACAATCTGTAAGTTCCTTTGGTAAACAATAACCAATATGGGAAATTTATGAGTGAAAACAAAAACTTACCAGCTTTTCTTGCCACAGTAGATGCGTTAAGTCCTTTTGGATTTGGATTTACTTTGAAAATAACTTGCTTCTTTTTAACTCTGCAGACAGAAATAAAACAGCCTGTTATACACAATAAACCTGATACAGGAGCTAGATAAGAATATAGTGTAAACCTCTTATTGGAATTAACTAGGACTATCAGATGATTTTAACATTTTGTTGAGAGTTATATATAGATTTTTTGTACTTTGTAACAAAGTGCACAACAAACACACGATTTCCTTCTTCACAATGTGTTGTCTTAACACTGATCGTTCCATGTTAGAACTTCACATTTTAAACATATAATATTGTCTTTACCTGACATTTGAAAATGTTCCTCTTGGTAGATTGAGAAGTTTTTCTAGACGTTTCGCTAGATGTGAACCTTCCTCCATTGTCAAGGTGCTACGTAAAATAACAATCAACACCATTAGAAACCCTTTAACTATCACAGGTAAAGTCTGTTTTATAAAGTAAAAGCATTTGTTATCTATCCTGTTCAGACTCCATTGTGAAGCCAGTTTCTATAAAGTAAAAATGTTTATTTATATCCATACTTTTGAGGTCACAAAGTGAAGTCATTTTTGACAAAATTTCAAATATTTTACACGTCGATAGATATGTATTGATAATTATTGATTAGGATTTGAATTACAAATTGTTCCCCGAACCTAGGTAACTCATCATGTATGAAAATAATTGTCCACTAAAGATGTTTCCTATGTATTAGAATAAATTAGCCTTTGGCTGGTTTAGGTAATTCTTACCCTCGGTAAGAGTTAATGTACTGACTAGTTATATGTTATGGTACCTCATCAGTAATTCTTATGATTTACACTAATGATGGTTGTTTTGGGGATCCTGTACCTAACGACTGTGTTAAAAAAAACATAAAATCACAACAGTAACATTATTTAATAAGAACCATACAGGTTAAAAGCCTTTCAAATAGAATCACTTACCTGTCCATCAGCAAGTAAGCAAGACTTGAGTCAACTGCTTCGTACTGACCACCGCCGTTACCAATTGCATCAGCAATGACCGGCTTGAGGTGTCCCGATGGTGTGGATACAGTGGTGGAAATTGGGTAAGGCAACACTTCTGCAAGTGGCTCGTTTGTTTCGTTCTTGTCCACTTCACTTGTTTTCACAACTAAAACCAAAATCAAAGTTTTAAGTCTGTAGTTGCTTTATTAAGTTACGTAGTGTTTTAAGTTCAAGACACACAGGATTGGTACTTTCAAACATCATTTTCAAGTGACACAACCAGATGTTAGCAGTAAGTACTGTTGTCCTGTCATTTAAGTACAATACCTAGAATTAATTCAAATGGAAAACGTTCTACAAGTACACTTGAAGTTCACTGGTGGATAAAATAACTACTTTCAGTATTAACATCAATGAAAGGTGATATCACTACTTTTAGTGTTAATCTCAGTGAAGGATAAAAGTATCACCCTTAGTTTTAAAATCACTTGTTATCATAACTCAAGTCGTTTCGTTCAGTTCCAAGCCTCTATTTCTGCTACCAAATACAGTTAATAAGTCTGATGAGTCCGTGCACACAAACAGACAAACATATAGAAGGTATTAATACTAACAAGCGAAGGTCGATGATTTTTTAAATCTATAATGATGCCATATACGGATAAGGTTTCCAATAATTACTCGTTTCAATAAGGATTATTGTTATGTCCTATTTTTTTAAATTCTCGTAGGCTTAATTACCTTCAGACTCGTCCCTAAACACAAACTCCTCCGGTTTAATGTCTGTTGTCATGGAAACGGACGAGAGATGCGGATTAGACAGACTCTTGGTGACGAGCTGCTTCAAAGCTAGTTCGTTTTCTGAAAATTAATAGGTACGTAATTATATAGAATTATAACTCACAGTATACCTTACAACACAAAGAGAATTCTTATAAACTGAATAGTGTTGGTTATTAAATACTTAAAACATACAGTATACCTTACAACACAAAGAGAATTCTTATAAACTGAATAGTGTTGGTAATTAAATACTTATAACTCACAGTATACCTTACAACATGAAGAGAATTCTTAGAAACTGAATAGTGTTGGTTATTAAATACTTATAACTCACAGTATACCTTACAACATGAAGAGAATTCTTAGAAACTGAATAGTGTTGGTTATTAAATACTTATAACTCACAGTATACCTTACAACACAAAGAGAATTCTTAGAAACTGAATAGTGTTGGTTATTAAATACTTATAACTCACAGTATACCTTACAACATGAAGAGAATTCTTAGAAACTGAATAGTGTTGGTTATTAAATACTTATAACTCACAGTATACCTTACAACATGAAGAGAATTCTTAGAAACTGAATAGTGTTGGTTATTAAATACTTATAACTCACAGTATACCTTACAACACGAAGACAATTCTTAGAAACTGAATAGTGTTGGTTATTATATGCCTTTATTGTTTTCGTCTAGAAACTGAATAGTGTTGGTTATTATAATTGTTTTCGTCTAAAAAAAAACGATACATTAGGACATTAGCTGCTGCTTTTTATGTGGATATCGGAGTTTTCAATACTGAATTTGACCCTGTTAAAAGTAACAGAACGTTCCAAAAAGTCAGTTGAACATGATGTCAGATTTCTGTTCAAAGTAATAAAATGTTAGAATCGGGATAACAAAGCACGTGTACTGTCTGTTGCCAAACACGAACTATTATTTCCTAGCGAACTACCCAACAAAAACGATAGAAACATCTTGAAAACCTGATCAAACAGACATTGGAACAGACGGTGTGTCCATTTTCTGTGATAGTTATTTTAAAACTTCATAGGGTGAAACTCGGTTCAACTGTTAACACGTTTGTGTTTATTCAAAAATAAACAGATACACAGATAACGCAGATATGGCTACGTCACGGTACAGGTATTAATAACATACACACATGACGGAAATATGGCTATGTCACGGTACAGGTATTAATAAAATACACAGATGACGGAAATATGGTTATGTCACGGGATAGGTATTAATAACATACACAGATGACGGAGATATGGCTATGTCCCGCTACAAGTATTAATAACATACACACATGACGGAGATATGGCTATGTCACGGTACAGGTATTAATAACATACACAGATGACGGAGATATGGTTATGTCACGGGATAGGTATTAATAACATACACACATGACGGAGATATGGCTATGTCACGGTACAGGTATTAATAAGACACACAGATGACGGAGATATGGCTATGTCACGCTACAAGTATTAATAACATACACACATGACGGAGATATGGCTATGTCACGGTACAGGTATTAATAACATACACACATGACGGAGATATGGCTATGTCGCGGTACAGGTATTAATAACATACACAGATGACGGAGATATGGTTATGTCACGGTACAGGTATTAATAACATACACACATGACGGAGATATGGCTATGTCACGCTACAAGTATTAATAAGACACACAGATGACGGAGATATGGCTATGTCACGGTACAGGTATTAATAACATACACACATGACGGAGATATGGCTATGTCACGGTACAGGTATTAATAACATACACACATGACGGAGATATGGTTATGTCACGGTACAAGTATTAATAACATACACAGATGACGGAGATATGGTTATGTCACGGGATAGGTATTAATAACATACACACATGACGGAGATATGGCTATGTCACGGTACAGGTATTAATAAGACACACAGATGACGGAGATATGGCTATGTCACGCTACAAGTATTAATAACATACACACATGACGGAGATATGGCTATGTCACGGTACAGGTATTAATAACATACACAGATGACGGAGATATGGTAATGTCACGGGATAGGTATTAATAACATACACACATGACGGAGATATGGCTATGTCACGGTACAGGTATTAATAACATACACACATGACGGAGATATGGCTATGTCACGGTACAGGTATTAATAACATACACACATGACGGAGATATGGCTATGTCACGGTACAGGTGTTAATAACATACACACATGACGGAGATATGGCTATGTCACGCTACAAGTATTAATAAGACACACAGATGAAGGAGATACAGCTATGCCACAGTACAAGTGTTAAATAAGATACACAAATAACGGAGATATGTAGGTATGTTACGGTACAAGTGTTAAATAAGATACACAAATAACGGAGATATGTAGGTATGTTACGGTACAAGTGTTAAATAACATACACAGATAACGGAGATATGTAGGTATGTTACAGTACAAGTGTTAAATAGCATACACAGATAACGGAGATATGTAGGTATGTTATGCTCCACACATATTGCCTCGAAACGCTACACTATTACTTAATACTGTTATATAAGATTGTAAGTTACTACGATTTAGCTACAACAACCACTAAGATGTTCCAGCACCCCATGTGACACCACTAAACGTGTGCTGGGACATTTGAATGTGTGTTTCCAGTACATACATTCTGATTGGTTGTCGTGTTAATTATACAACTAAAATTCCACCAATAATAACGTATTTCTGAAGTACTGTAATGGAAAACAGGTTTAATTTAGTGAAATATTTTTATCACAAGTTAATGATTATACAATATAATTAGACGGACAGAAACAGCTACATATCTCAGTGTCGCGTTTATTTTGTTAAATTTAGCCCTAGCTACACAAGAGCTATAAACATTATCCGTGCCGGGTTTTGAACTGAAAAGAGGCAGCTAGCCAACACCAGGCTCTGCCAACATTGGAGCTATTTCGCCTGATCTATTAGTAAGATATTACTATAACTCTGGCAACACGACCACGGTCTCAAACGTGCAGAGTACCTTATCGAGGTAACGGGTTGCAAACCTTGGATTTTCGACTTTACCGTCTTAGAACGCCAATCAAATTCGTTAAAGGTATTTTTAATATTTTTAAGTCCACAAATAGAGAAAGGTCAGCATAAAAATCATGTATTCTAAACCATGTTAGTCTTTATATGTAATGATAAACGAACAAAAAATATGTGAGCATTCAGAGAGTTACGACGCTTCGCGCGTTACTACCGCGGTTGTACACATATTAAACTCGAGAGCAGCGGTAAAACGCGTCTCCCTACGCAACAGTAGGAATCCAGTGAGTACGCTTGAATACTGAAGTGAACCTTGTCCGTGTCTTGGAAGTGCTGTTAATTAATAGGACCCTGCACAGCCTGGGTACTGCCGGGACTAATTATTATTTATGATTGAAGCTTAGTATTGTGTTCGCCAAGATGAGCAATTTGAAGGACAAAAAAAAAAAAAAAAAAGCGCGTGAAGCGTGCTGCGATGACGAAAGCCGGTAATGAAAAACGTATGTATATATTATGAAATCTACGATAAGGCTTTGTCACTTTTGACTCTCATTTCCGAATTCAAATGAACTTGCTTAATAATCGTTCCCGTTAATAATGTTACCACGACGACTAAAACTTTAAATAATCATGTTGCTATGCTGTTGATGTAGTAATAACATAAAAACTTAATTGTTGTGACCTAGCTTTGAGAGGAGCTGAGAGATGTTTGTTTATCAAAAAAGCCCGAGAGTGGGTAGAAACGGAAAAGTGTCTTACAGCCACTAGTCTTGAGTGGATATTTTCGTATATCCAAGAATATCGAAAACGAGATAACCCACGTTGTTTCGAGTTAGTGAGGAGTTATATTGAAGTGTACACTTTGTTAATATGCAGAACATACCAATAGTAACGGTTGATTAGTAACGTCATCGTTACAACTGTGCAAATAATAACAACGCGATATTAACAATAGAGTTGGCCCAGCATGGCAAAGTGGTTAGAGCACTCGACTCGTTACCTGAAGGTCGCGGGTTCAAATCTCCGTCATACCAAACATGCTTGCCCTTTCAGCCCTGTGGGCGTTATAATGATTCCATCAATCCCACTATTCGTTAGTAAAAGCGTAGCCCATGAGTTGGTGGTGGGCAGTGATGAGAAGCTGCTTTCTCTCTAGTCTTAAACTGCTAATTTAGAGATGGCTAGCGCAGATAGCCCTCGTAAAGCAATGCGTGAAAATTCCAAAAAACAAACAAACAACGGAGTTTAGTAACAGTTGCTATGCGATGAATGTCTTTACAGTACGTTAACAAATAGTTATATGGCCAAATGTGTATTTTGTATCGTTGGTTTTATATGACCTCAGTTGGTCTGCTGGTCATTTACAACAAATAAGCAAAGAAATATTAGTTAAAAATTACCAGCTGTCTTAAAGAGATGTAATGCATTAATAAGATTTTCGGCGCAGTTTTACCCGCTTCACAACAAAGATTCTGAAGGTGACTTTGCAGCCTTCTTCAACGAGTAATGCAAGCTTCTACGTTATAGGTGGCGCTATAATAACATCACACTCTGTATGGCTTACAAGTGGGTTTTTGAAAGCGTCTCTTGCATTATGGTTAAGTACACAGTTTACTTAGCAGAGTGGTTAAATACTACAAAAAAACAAAATCGAATGTAATACATTAAGTTCAAACGAATCATGTTAATACATAGAATACTGAAAAGTACAGCAGTGCTCTGCTGAAAGAGCCGCCAAGATATACATTTCCAATTCTTCAGTTTGTTCAGCTCACTTTCAAATTTTACCGCACCGATAACTAACGAATAATGTTTACAGCGTGTGTCTAGCTATAACAAAAAATTTTAATGACTCAACAACGCATGCGTCTTCAGGGACGCGGAGGATCCTTAATGGTAAAAAAATAGTAAGCCTATAAACTTTAATGTAACTTGGCAACCTGTTGAATTGGGGAAAAAAATAATTTGTTTCAAAATGGGCAATAAGTGAAGTTGTTGTGAGTGAAGATGTTGTGAGTGAAAGAATGAGTGAATTTTTTTTATCAGTTTTGGAAGATGTTCTTCAAGGTAAGTATATTTGACTGAAAGTTCCCTTACCCTACTAAAAAAAACATTTAATGGAACGTTACAATAAAAGTTTAGACTTTCTTATAAAGTGTGTTACACACCCAGTCCACTTATGAACCTTTTCTCGGAACTATGGCATATTTCAAGTCAATTTTTTATTAAGTGCAATATGTTTCAATTTGTTCCTTTGTCAAAGATAAGAGAGGCCTGAATTTCATAAAAACATTTTTTTTCTTTCTTTGCTTGACGTTTTATTATATTTTACAGAGTATCGTCTTTTTCTAAAATATTATTTAATCTTCCATTTTTTAAACAGTAGTCTAAAATTCGAAGTTAAGATACGGAAGTTTTACCAACGCTTTTGGTACAAAGTTTGACAATTTTGACAACAACGTTTAATTATAAACAGATGTATTATTCAAATAATTTAGTTCTGTTTTGTTTGGAATTTCGCACAAAGCTACGCGAAGGCTATCTGCGCTAGCCGTCCCTAATTTAGCAGTGTAAGACTAGAGGAAAGGCAGCTAGCTAGTCATCACCATCCACTGCCAACTCTTGGGCTACTCTTTTACCAACGAAAAGTGGGATTGACCGTCACATTATAACGCCCCCACGGCTGGGAGGGCGAACATGTTTGATGCGAGGGGGATTCGAACACTTGACCCTCACGTCTTAACAGACTGGCCACCGGATCTAATTAATGTAATGTAAGTAAATGTAGTTTTCTGCTACAACTTGCAGTAATTCTACAAATAAAAAAAAATATTATTTTGATATATTTTGCATTTTTAATGATGGTTACGTGGTTGTTCAAATTGACCGACTTCACATAAAACAAAGGTAGTGAACATAGCAGATAATATGTGAATATTTATCGAAAAAATGTTAGAAATTTTTCTCGGAGGTTTCAAAAATTATAAAAAAGAAATCTGTTTTTGTGTGTTTTCTTACAGCAAAGCCACATTTGGTTATCTGCTGAGTCCAACGATGGGAATTGAAGCCCTGATTTTAGCGTTGTAAATCCTTAGATATACCGCTGTACTAACGGGGGGCTTTTAGGTGGAGAAAAGTATTTTTAATCTTAGCATTAAAACTGCTTTACACTCGAAACAGTGACTACTTTGACTCCATACATTAAGCATTAATTTTTAACAATAATACACAATTAGAAAATCTGAATTTTTCTGTACAAAAGACTTGTTTCCTGAGAGGTCGCCAAATTTCATGATGATACATAAATCGTAGGGCCTGCAAGGCCAGGTGGTTAAGGCACTCAATTCGTAATCTGAGGGTCGCGGGTTCGAATCCGCGTCGCATCAAACATGCTCATCCTTTCAGTCATGGGGGCGTTGCAATGTGACGGTCAACCCCACCATTCATCGGTAAAAGAGCAGCCCAAGAGTTGGCGGTGGGTGGTGATGAGTAGCTGCCTTCCCTCTAGTCTTGCACTGCTAAATTAGCGACAGCTCGCGCAGACAGCCCTCGCCTAGCTTTGCGCGAAATAAAAAAACAACAAAAAACCCACACATACATAAATCGCATCGTATCGGACGATGTGTCGATACATTTGTATAAAATAGTTATGCGAGACCTATACATAATACAGATCTAGTCATTGCCAAAGATAAACCACGGTCGGACGAGAATAATTTTATTTTTGTTTCTGAATGAAGGACGCATCACCATTCTTCTTTACTAATCGACTTATCGAGGCATAATAAGAAAACGTCTGAATATAAAATAAAAGTCAAACTGTAATCGTTTTAGTGCAGCTACAGTTTGTTTGTCTGTTGTTAAGCGCAAAGACTGAAGCATTGAGGGGAGGGGAAGCAATTACTGGAATTAGCAATACAGCAAACATCCATTATTACAAGGGTTTTGATGATTCCGTAAATGAAGCAACCTCCCCCATATCTTACATACTTAGCATTCTTCCATACAGCTTCACAAGCTACAAGGAATAATATATCTTTATTTATATTCGGAAGTCTGTCAGGCTGTGTAATTCACGGTTCAATTACAAACAGCACCACAGCTGACACTGAAGTTGGAATGCTTATGTATTAAAATTTTTTTTTTTGCTCAACATTCTTTTTAGTGATGAGGTCGTTTGTTTTTCTTTATGTTTTTTTTTTTAATTTCGCGCAAAGCTACTAGAGAGCTATCTGCGCTAGCCGTCCCTAATTTAGCAGTATAAGACTACAGAGAAGGCAGCTGGTCATCGCCACCCACCGCCAACTCTTGGGCTACTCTTTTTACCAACGAATAGTGGGATTGACCGTAACATTATAACGCCCTCACGGCTGAAAGGGCGAGCATGTTTGGTGCCACCGGGATTCGAACCCGCGACCCTCAGACTACGAGTCGAACGCCTCAACCCACCTGGCCATCCCGGGCCTGGTATTCTATCAACATCGTTTAGAACAATCAACTTAATGAGAATCGACAATTAAGACGACCCGCTAAGAAGTACCAGTGTTTTTACTAATTGCGAGGTACCTCATCACGTCAATAGAAACGAAAAAAGTAGCATCTTATTGGCGAAAAAAAATCAGCAAGGCGTGGCTTCAAATATACAGAAAAAAAAGTAAAATTTATATTGGTTTAATTTTGGCCTACGTAATCAATTGAAGGATGGTACCTTTCTTACACGGCTAATCCTCAGTGTAGGCGGATATGCGTCCCCGAATATCCACCCAGAGACAAATACGCAACGGAAACGGAAACCTAAGAATGTGCACTGCATATGAAAATTACAATTTTATAATTGGATGAAGTTGTAGGTAAGCCGAATTGGCAAATTCTACTTACTGGATCTTTGGTATGAATTACAAGTCTTTTCAGTAAGGGTTTCGTCTTATTTGAATGTAAAATCATATCTTACTACTCGAGACCTGTGATTAATATACCCCCACTTTCTCAGCTGAGATATGTAAATATTTTACTAGACTTGTTGGCTTTAGCCTAAAACCACATTAGGCTATCTGCTGTGTCCACTGCGATGAATCGAACCCCGGATTTTAGCGCTTACACTATGATAACGTTACTAGTTCCAATGCTAATGTTCACGTATGCTTCTCACTTGATGCAATTTAACGCAACGGTTCGTGTGACGTCACAGAAAAGTCGAAACACGCTCGTATCTGGTGTTTCAAAACAAATCAAACTCGTGGCAGAAATTTAGGGTTAGAAATCTTTCAAAAAATCTCAAAACGATTTCGGGGCCTAAAAGATAACCCGGAATGGCCAGAAACTTCTGCGTCTCTGGTGTTTATTTTGTTTTTAAATTTCAAGTTGGAGGACACACGGGGTCAGTGACCCAAAAGTCAGACAAAGTGATCTATGATCCAGAAATAGAAAAAAGGGTAACAAGACAGCTGCACATGTCCGAATATCAGGATTGCTTTAACAGTACAACTCCTACAAAGCTTAGGAGCGTATGTCGTAGCACATGCAGGCTTGAACCTTGGACCTTTTTATAAGTAGCTATACACACTAACAAGAGGACCACAAGTGATCCACACTTTTACGTAAATGATCATATACATAATGTGTACTAAACACACATCAAGAAATCAGCCATTGTTAACACTTGTAAACCTGACGTCTGAATATCTTGTAGTTTTACAACAGTTACGATTTCTCTGGACCATGTAGCGTTACAACAGTCACGGCTTCTCCGCACCATGTAGCGTTACAACAGTCACGGCTTCTCCGGATCATGTAGCGTTACAACAGTCACGGTTTCTCCGGATCATGTAGCGTTACAACAGTCACGGTTTCTCTGAACCATGTAACGTTACAACGTCACGGTTTCTGTGAACCATGTAATGTTACAACAATCACGTTTCTATGGGCCGCGTAGCATTACAGCAGTCACGTTTCTGTGGACCATTCAGTGTCAGAGCAGTCACGATTTCTCTGGACTATGTTTTACTACACTTAATTAATAAATGTTTGAATTAGCTATGATTTTACCACAGAAGTCCTGGGTAAATTACTGACATTAATTACTTATTATAAAGCGACGAGTTTTACAACTGGAGGAATATAATACCTCGATGTAAACAGTCTTAGCTAGTCTCAGAAACAATAGAACGATACACCCAAAAAAACTGTATTTTTAGTATGGAACAAATTAGAGAACATTCTTACAGTGGCGTAGCTAGGGTTTTCAGCGCCCGGGGACAAAGTCAGTTTTCGCGCCCCCTCATGACAAAATGTAAGCCATAAATCCTAATTATGTAACATCAATTTGCCTCCCCCCCCCGATGCTGCGCCCGGGGACAGATGTACCCCCTTGCCCCCCCCTAGCTACGCCACTGCATTCTTATTTCCATACAACACACTCTGTCTCACTAAACCAACTGCTCATTTTAACACCAAATCTCACAAAGTTTGTCTTGCCACACTCCTATTACCACCTTTTTTATCTGGTAATATCATCTTGCAATACACGTGTGGCACAGACACATGTCCAAATCAGTCCAAATTACTAAAAAAAAAAAAAGAAAAAAAAAAGACGAACCTCTCATTAAATTTGTAATAACGTGAACCGAAACACTGGAGACGCTTCGAGCACATAATGATGGGGTCTGTGACACTAATAACAAAGGAACTGTTTAATTAATCTAATTATCGCTCGTGCATCAAACACTGCTTAATTCAAAGAGACCCACATCGAGGCGATGCGTAAAATTGAAGATTAGGTCTCGTTGGCTGAATGGTAATCATGTTTGACACTAAACAGAACCAATATTTCAGTAGGTCAGCTGAAAGGAATCCGAAGGCTTAGTTATCAGTTGAATAAACAAAACGCTTGCTTATTGTGTATCTGTTCAACTTCATCTCAGCAAACAAAACGAACCACTAATATTCACTGCAGAACAATTTTCATACTAACTGGTATCCGGGGGAGTCGGTGATAAGTCTGTGGGCTCATAATGCTAAACAATAAGGTTCGATAATAGCGGTGGACAGACACAGACGGTCCAATGTGTAGCTTTGTGTTTTCAAGTCCAGAGAAATATTTTTAAAAAGTTCATAGAATAAACAAAATAATTTGAATTTGGTAAAACAAATGGACTAATTTGGTTTGTTTATTTGTTTTTGAATTTCGCGCAAAGCTATTCGACGGCTAGCGCAGATAGCTGTCCCTAATTTAGCAGTGTAAAACTAGAGGGAAGGCAGCTAGTGATCGCCACCCACTGTCAACTCTTGGGCTACTTTTTTTGCTAACGAATAGTGAGATTGACCATCACATTGTAATGCCCCCACGGGTGAAAAGGCGAGCATGTTTGGTGTGACCCGCGATCCTCAGATTTCGAGTCAAGCGCCTTTAACCACCTGGCCAGCTCTAATCTGACCAAGGTATACATTTTAAGAGATCTAAAAATGGGAAACAGCAAACTATCTAGTTTCCATAAGGCAGGAAAACAAAGTTACATGTATCTAACCATGAGTCTTATTGGTTAATACGTTAACGAAAGTAGCTTTTCGTACGCATACTTCACTTCACCATCTTTTTCTCTTAAAAAAAATTAAAATCTTTGAAGTTTCACATACACATTTTTCTAAAATGATTTAAAAATTTTTAAAGTCAAATTTTGGTAAATATTTTGCCTCGGAAATTATTTTATATTAATCTACGCTAACACGTTTTAGATTAAAAACAAACAACAAATTCCTAGCATCTACTCACCTACAGCGTAGTGGGAAAATGGCGGATGCTGACCAGTAGCGACACCTGAGGTTAGTGAGGGGAAACTATTTTCTCCACCGATTCTGAGAGCTTTCATAATATCACTTGGAATTACAATGTCCTGGGCAAAAACAACAGAACAAAACTGAGAGATATATCGGTTTTTCTAACAAGTAAATTACTTACAAACTTTTATAATGTAATAAAAAAGAACGAATACAATTAACGAAAAAAACAATAATGTTATCCAAATTAATCAACTATGAATGAGCCTGTATATTGTTTGTTTGTTTTGAATTTCGCGCAAAGCTATTCAAGGGCTATCTGCGCAGAAAAGGTAGCTAGTCATCACCACCCACCACCAACACGTGAGCTATTCTTTGACAACGCATAGTGGGATTGACCATCACGTTATAACGCCCCCACGGCTGAAAGGGCGAGCATCTTTGGTGCGACGGAGATTCGGATTGGAACCCGCGACCCTCAGATTATGAGTCGAACGTCTTAACACATTTGGCCATGCCGGGTCGAGCCTGTAATATACAAAAAGCCGAGTTTATAATACTGTTTATTATATATGTAAAAACGAGCTGTTTTTACATATATATTTTTCTTTACAAGTGGGTTTTCTCGTCATCACTGAATACTGTTTATTGCTTATATTGTTAGGACAGAACTAAACAATGGACTAATTGCCCTCTCTTCGTCCCGGTGAATCGAACCCTGAATTTTAGCTTTTAAAACGTCGAAACATATCGTCTTTTCATGATTATTTCTCCACGTTCACGGAATTCTGGGACTTTTATACAGACACCGAGGAATTTCCAAGAATATTTTAAGTTTATTGAAGTTTCAAAGCTTCGGTTTGTTCTTAGAAATAGTGCAAAACAACGTTGAAAATATTACCCGCTGTCAACATTCACGTCTCTCCACACACATAAATCAGCAGCCCCCTGTAGTACAGCTGTATGTCTACCGACGTTACCCGCTGAGACAGCGAAAGATATCGAAACTCGGTTTCTAGCGTTGTAAGTCCGCAGAGATGTGTGTTTGTCTTATAGCAAAGCCGCATCGGGCTATCCGATTTGTCCATTTAGGGGAATCGAATCCCTGATTTTAACGTTGTAGATCCGTAGACCTTTCGCTGGGCTACCTGTACTCTGCCCATTGTGTAGCCTTGTGCTTAATTAGAAACAAACAAACGGTTTAAGTTACCAATCATTAATTATTATTTGAATTTTTTTAAACTATTAACTATCTCTTGGTTCAGTTCTTTGGACACAGTAAGGTATATGGTGTTTGTACCGCCATTTTTTTTTTTTTTTTATTTCATAACAGTCCCTCAGAAAATAAATTTCCAGACTTGCTACGGTTCAATTTACCCAAGTGGACAAGGAGCAGGTATCCCAGTGCGTGGCTTTGTACTATAAAAAACCAGAAAAAACATAGACAAGGAGGTCTCTCGAATCGAAGTCATATGACCTACAACAGGTAATATTCAAGAAACTGTACACTGTTGAGTCGAGCGCAGACCACTGGTTAGCGATTAAATGTGGAACTGAGGTTCGCGCACTGCACTTTGGGATAGTGAATATGATGTAACAGTCAAAGCCCACCATCTTATCTAACAAAGTAGTCAGAGTTGTCAGTGGGAGGTGTTCAGTACGTCTTCCCTCTAGTCCAGTAGTTCTCAAAGTGTAGTCCAGCGTCCACTGGTAGTCCATGAAATGGTCCAAAACTTAAGTTACCGGTGCGCAACGTCACGGCTAAAGCCGTATAAGAGAACAGAAGAGATAGGGTGTGTTTACCTATAGGTGGTCTGCGGGATTTTTTGTCCCACCGAAGTGGTTTGGAAGCGAAAAAGTATGAAAAATGTCGGGCTGTCTAAAAACATTTGACCACCAGCGTTTACACAGGAAAGGTTTTGTTTTTTTTGGTTTTTTGAATTTCACACAAAGCTACTTGTGTGCAATCTGCGCTAGCCGTCCCTAATTTAGCAGTGTAATACTAGAGGGAAGGCGGCTAGTCATCACCACCCACCGCCAACTCTTAAGCTACTCTTTTACCAACGAATAGTGGAATTGACCGTCATATTATAACGCCCCCACGGCTGAAAGGGCGAGCATGTTTAGCGCGACGGGGATGCGAACTCGCAACACATGAAAGAGACGTGAACCATAGATTTTTGAATTTACATTCCAGACAAGCAACTGCTAGGTCACGGCCGGTCATTTTTGTGTTTGTAACTTCATCTTAGAACTATTCGATTAAAATTTTCAAAGAAAAGAATATTATGATAAAGAGGGCGTTAAAACTGTTAATCAGAAGCAGTTAATAAAGATTAACATCCTATAATTTTTTAAACAATCGCCACAGTAAAATTTAGCACGACCTAAATAACGTGGCACATTCTTGCAAGGTTTGTATATGCATTACGAAGCCACTAAGTTCATCTTCTGCTGATCCGTCAGTAGCACTCTGACGCCCACGATAAAAAGATGCTCAGTCACACTTATAACGCACCCACAAGTCAAACTGTGGATAATATTTTGCGGTAACTCGGTTCACCAGCTCCGAAACTGGTAGGAACCCCGAATGTATATGTATCTACTTCACAGGGTATGGATGGATCTTCACCAAACCTAATTTGGAAATTCTACGTTCATTAGGCCCATGGAAACATACGAACACGTTTCCGTCTTACGATTTATATGGGTACTGTTTTACCACAATGTCTCTCCTGGGTCCGAGGATGATACCTACACATATCCAGTGTTGCTGTTTTTACGGACGTTCTTACATTTCTCACACTTACATATACATACGCGTGTGTGTGTGTGTGTTTTCGTATAGCAAAGCCACCTCGAACCCCTGATTTTACCGTTGTAAATCCGTAGACTTACCACTGAACTAGCGGGGGAATACATATAACAGAAGCAACTTTTCATGTCCCAAGGTAACCTTTCATTAAACATATATTTGCATAATTTCCATCCACGAAACGAATATTTTAGCTAGTTACTCATATAAATAATAAATATTTAGAAATGTGGCGGATGAACGGAAACTAGTAATGACTCGTATAATATGGTCAATTAAACGTAATCACAAACACTCTTCAACCAAAACTATTTAGATTTTTCTTACGTGATACGTCATTTGGCTTACAGTGCACTGCATTATACGACTGACTGTATTTTATTACAGTATCGTATTCCAGTGTATCAACTGGTCGCTGATGGTGGAAGGTTATTTCTTTAAATACATTATTATAATGTTTCATGGCGTTTTTCTTTCAGACCACCTTCGCTAGTACAGCGGTAAGTCTACGGATTTATAACGCTAAAGTCAGGGGTTCGATTCCCCTCTGTGGGCTCAGCAGATAGCCTGATATGGCTTTGCTATAAGAAAAACACAAACACCTTCTTTCAATGCACTGTTTCAATTAAATAATTATCTATTTATTTTCATCACTGATTTGTTTATTTTTTAATTTCGCGCAAAGCTACTCGAGGGCTATCTGCGCTAGCCGTCCATAATTTAGCAGTGTAAGACCAGAGGGAAGGCAGCTAGTCATCACCACCCACCGCCAACTCTTTTATTAACGAATAGTGGGATTGACAGTCACATTATAATGCCCTCAGGGCTGAAAGGTCGAGCATGTTTGGTGCGACTTGGATTCGAACCCGTGACACTCAGATTACGAGTCGGACGCCTTAACCCATCTGGCCATGTTGAGCCCTTCATCAGAGATGCTTGTTGTTGATTAAAGTAAGCTTTAAGTTATGAAAAGAAGTTAAATGTTTCACATATATTTGGTTATATGTGTTTCCACTTTACCACTTGAAGAGATATCTCAAGCAAACAATAATACCCTTTCCTTACGAGGTCTTTTGAAACGTCACCCAAAACGTTTAAAAACTTCGTTCTCGCCAAAATATTTTTATCATGCAATAAAAAAAAAAAGTCCTTACATTTCGGTTTCCCGTTTCCGACGAGTCAGGCTCATGAACATAATAAGCCGGACCTGGTTTCTTTGCATCGTAGCGCATCGGCCGCTCAAATTCGTCTTTAAATTTCTCTACCGGATCCTGTTCTATTTCCGGGTTTCCATTGTCTACTGCATTTATATGTTCTCCGAGTTCTATGTGATAAAAATGTTACTTTGAAAAAATGTTCCAAAAATATTTGTCTATACACGTTTCATGTTAGAGTAAAACTCAAAAGCCCCCGGATTGCAAACGCATATGAAAAAAATTATTACTTTTAGAGACACGAAACAGTGTTAAGTTAAATTTAACATTTAAAAAAGAAAACGTAATCGTAAGGAGAAAAAAAACCATTATAGTACGAAGTAAAATCGATAACAAAACAGTTCTACCAGGAACAATGGCTGATCCGAACTACTTGTTTCAACATTCACAGCGTTTCAGGTTGGCATGCCCTTCATCTGGTTGTTTTAGAACTGAATCCAGAGACAAGTTACGTCATATACGTAAAACAAACAAAAAACATTACGGTACAAAATAAAAATGGAATAGAGATGAAATGTATCTTAGTACTACGAGTATCCGTTGTGTAGGAAAACATCTACAGACACTACAAACTAGTTCCCTTTCACATTTATCGCTGGTCAGTTTATATTGCCCTAAGCGCGTGACACAGTTTACCTTTGCTTGAATTATCCGATATATATTAATATATATATTCGAAACATGAATATAGAAATTTCTATTCGCGCGTGATAGCTGGTGACGTTTTCAGTATCTATTAACTGTCGTGTTTGTTTGTTTGTTTGTTTTGGAATTTCGCATAAAACTACACGAGGACAATCTGCGCTAGCCGTCTCTAATTTTGCAGTGTAAGACTAGAGAGATGGCAGGTAGTCATTACCGCCCACCATCAACTCTTGGGCTACTCTTTTACCAACGAATAGTGGGATTGTCCGTAACATTATAACGCCCCCACGGCTGAAAGGGTGAGCATGTTTGGTGCGACGGGGAGTTAAACACCTTAACCCACCTGGCCATGGCGGGCCATACAGTTTTTGTAATATATACACATAGACTAATATAAAGCTATTTAAGCCTGACGCACTACTTGTACTGTTATTCACTAGATTAGTCTTACTACAACAAGCATACACATACGGTTTATATTACTTAATGGAAAATTATAATTTTGACAAATTTGTGGAAATTCAGCTTGTTTGTTTGTTTTGAATTTCGCACAAAGTTACACGAGGGCTATCTGTGCTAGCCGTCCCTAATTTAGCAATGTAAGACTAGAGGGAAAGGCAGCTAGTTATCAACATGTTAGCCCTTTCAGGCGTGTGGGGGTTATAAGGTGACGTTCAATCTCCCTGTTCGTTAGTAAAAGAGTATCCCAACAGTTGGAGGTGAGTGCTGATGACTTGTCCTACACTGTTAAATTAGGAATGGCTATCGAAGATAGTACTCGTGTAGCTAGGAGAGACATTGAAAAACAAAACAAACAAACAAAGGTTCTCAATCGCATTTAGATCAGGACGTTCACTAGACCAATCCAGAACCTTGAGGTTATTCTTTTCTAACCTTTCTGAAGTTGATTTTCATGTGCGATATGGATCTTTGTTGTTTTGGGAAAATCCAGTTGCATTAACCGGTTTTGCATTTGACGATTTCAAGCGATTGGTCAATATTCTTTGGTTTGTTACGGAATCCATTGCACCATGTATAAGAAGAAGGCTTACCATTAGATCAAAAAGAGTCTTGTAAAAGGATATATTGTCGTCTCCATTCTGGACAATCTGTAGGTTGTTTACCCTGTTTGTTCTTTAGAAGACCTTTAACAAATACGCCCACCAACAGCATGACCTAACATCTAGACCTGTGCTTCATCAAGGTTTGAGTGGAACTAGATTCCATCATCCAAGTACTATTCTCCAAACTTTTCTCAACTGTCCTTGAGATATTTCCTTTAACCTGTAACCATGGAAACATTCACCATGCAAGACTCAATCAACGCTTGAATTGGAAGCCTCAGTTCCACTTCCAGACAATTTACTACGAATACGATGAACAGCCAATCTCAGACTTGAAATACTTGAAACTGGAATACTTGAATACTTGCAAATTTTTAAGCCTTATCCCATATTTATGGTAATTAATATATTTATGCTAAACGTACTCAGATTCCCCTTTTAAACTGTTAACAATGTTGATTTGTTGGCAGTGACAACGATTATTCTTTCACACCTTCTAAGAATGTCCATCCAGAAGTTTTTAGACCAGCATGTCCATGTGTGTTAAAAAGTTCGACTCGTAATCTTAGGGTTGCGGGTTCGAATACCCGTCGCACCAAACATGCTCGCCCTTTCAGCCGTGGAGGCGTTATAATGTAACGGTCAATCCCACTATTCGTTGGCAAAAGAGTAGCCCAAGAGTTGTGGGTGGGCGGTGATGACTAGCTGCCTTCCCTCTAGTCTTACACTGCTAAATTAGGGACGGCTAGCACAGATAGCCCTCGTGTAGCTTTGCGCGAAAACTAACAAGAAAGTTTCTAGAAGCAGATTATGTATCATTTCTAACAACATTTCTTGTGCCTTTCACACAACACTGCTGTAGTATCAAACAGCATGAATATTATTAAACTAGAATTTGTGAACTTTTGTAACAACAACACAAAAAACAAGAGCAAACAACACTCTTGAAAGAGATAATTGTTGAAACATATTTCTAGTGTTTTTCTATCCCATCCATAAAAACAGTTTGTTTGTTTGTTTTTGCTACAAAATATGTCTTATAACTGTTTTTTAAAATTTTCTTAAAATTATAATTGGGCTGTAAACTTTAGGGTTACGTAAACTTGACGACAACTGGATGTACAGACATAGCTGAAACAGTATTTAAATGTAAACATTAGGGTTACGTATACTTGACGACAACTGGATGTACACACCTACCTGAAACAGTATTTAAATGTAAACTTTAGGGTTACGTAAACTTGACGACAACTGGTTGTACACACATACCTGAAACAGTATTTAAATGTAAACTTTAGGGTTACGTAAACTTGACGACAACTGGTTGTACACACATACCTGAAACAGTATTTAAATGTAAACTTTAGGGTTAGGTACACTTGATGACAACTGGTTGTACACACATACCTGAAACAGTATTTAAATGTAAACTTTAGGGTTAGGTACACTTGACGACAACTGGTTGTACACACATACCTGAAACAGTATTTAAATGTAAACTTTAGGGTTAGGTACACTTAATGACAACTGGATGTACACACATACCTGAAACAGTATTTAAATGTAAACTTTAGGGTTAGGTCCACTTAATGACAACTGGATGTACACACATACCTGAAACAGTATTTAAATGTAAACTTTAGGGTTAGGTACACTTGACGACAACTGGTTGTACACACATACCTGAAACAGTATTTAAATGTAAACTTTAGGGTTAGGTAAACTTGACGACAACTGGATGTACACACATACCTGAAACAGTATTTAAATGTAAACTTTAGGGTTAGGTACACTTAATGACAACTGGATGTACACACATACCTGAAACAGTATTTAAATGTAAACTTTAGGGTTAGGTACACTTGATGACAACTGGTTGTACACACATACCTGAAACAGTATTTAAATGTAAACTTTAGGGTTAGGTGCACTTCACGACAACTGGATGTACACACATACCTGAAACAGTATTTAAATGTAAACTTTAGGGTTAGGTACACTTGACGACAACTGGTTGTACACACATACCTGAAACAGTATTTAAATGTAAACTTTAGGGTTAGGTAAACTTGACGACAACTGGATGTACACACATACCTGAAACAGTATTTAAATGTAAACTTTAGGGTTAGGTACACTTAATGACAACTGGATGTACACACATACCTGAAACAGTATTTAAATGTAAACTTTAGGGTTAGGTACACTTGACGACAACTGGTTGTACACACATACCTGAAACAGTATTTAAATGTAAACTTTAGGGTTAGGTACACTTAATGACAACTGGATGTACACACATACCTGAAACAGTATTTAAATGTAAACTTTAGGGTTAGGTACACTTAATGACAACTGGATGTACACACATACCTGAAACAGTATTTAAATGTAAACTTTAGGGTTAGGTACACTTGACGACAACTGGATGTACACACATACCTGAAACAGTATTTAAATGTAAACTTTAGGGTTAGGTACACTTGATGACAACTGGTTGTACACACATACCTGAAACAGTATTTAAATGTAAACTTTAGGGTTAGGTACACTTAATGACAACTGGATGTACACACATACCTGAAACAGTATTTAAATGTAAACTTTAGGGTTAGGTACACTTAATGACAACTGGATGTACACACATACCTGAAACAGTATTTAAATGTAAACTTTAGGGTTAGGTACACTTGACGACAACTGGATGTACACACATACCTGAAACAGTATTTAAATGTAAACTTTAGGGTTAGGTACACTTGATGACAACTGGATGTACACACATACCTGAAACAGTATTTAAATGTAAACTTTAGGGTTAGGTACACTTGACGACAACTGGTTGTACACACATACCTGAAACAGTATTTAAATGTAAACTTTAGGGTTAGGTACACTTAATGACAACTGGATGTACACACATACCTGAAACAGTATTTAAATGTAAACTTTAGGGTTAGGTACACTTAATGACAACTGGATGTACACACATACCTGAAACAGTATTTAAATGTAAACTTTAGGGTTAGGTACACTTGACGACAACTGGATGTACACACATACCTGAAACAGTATTTAAATGTAAACTTTAGGGTTAGGTACACTTGATGACAACTGGTTGTACACACATACCTGAAACAGTATTTAAATGTAAACTTTAGGGTTAGGTACACTTAATGACAACTGGATGTACACACATACCTGAAACAGTATTTAAATGTAAACTTTAGGGTTAGGTACACTTAATGACAACTGGATGTACACACATACCTGAAACAGTATTTAAATGTAAACTTTAGGGTTAGGTACACTTGACGACAACTGGATGTACACACATACCTGAAACAGTATTTAAATGTAAACTTTAGGGTTAGGTACACTTGATGACAACTGGTTGTACACACATACCTGAAACAGTATTTAAATGTAAACTTTAGGGTTAGGTACACTTCACGACAACTGGATGTACACACATACCTGAAACAGTATTTAAATGTTTCAAAAATTTCGCATTTTTCACCCACATATTCTCATCTTCATTCAAAGTTGTGCTGCCATCTGGTGGGGAGAGTATATCATTTATTAAGTTGTCTCCCTGAAGAGACTGCCACCTATCTTTGTTGTTTCGTTCCTTTTCAATTAATTCATTTAGATGGTTTATAAATATCGGGTTCTTATCAGCCGTTTCCTTCTTCCAGATGTCAGGATTTGTCATTAGAAGAGATGAAAGCTGTTCTTCAGGCTCTTCTTGAATATCCGGTTCTTCTACAGAAACCCATTCTGTACCCCCTTCGGTGAAAATCGGCTTTTCTTTCAATGTTGAGAGTAATTCCACCTGAGAGGCAGGAGACTGAATAGAAGAGAAAAATAATAAGTTGAAATAGGGCTATTCGTCTGTATATAGCATACCACTACTTCATCACGAAACGACATCTTAAACATCAAGAAAAAACAAACAAACGCAGTGTACGTTTCAAAGGATCGTGGCAAGTACACAAAATACACATAACTGTTACTTTAAGTTGCTTTTAATTCATTATTTAATCAAGTTGTTTGTGATGGGGACTCGGCCACTACTCGGAATGTTCTAGGGCCTTGGGTTTTTGGAAGTTTATTCTCAGTGGCACTTGGGATGCTGTAGGATAATTTAATATGATCACAAAACTTCGGTATATCATTATTGTAGTACCGAGTAAGATTGACGTAATTTAATAATCTTCGAAAATCGAGAAAATAATTTAGTGCCAGTTTTTTGCTGTCAAAGGTTAAGTGGTCTCTTCCATGTGTTTCTTCTCTCCTGTTATTAGCTCAGTAGGAAACTCAGAATTTATAATGTTAAAATTCTGGCTTATATCTTTACAAAGGAAGAGTTTTACACTGCCCATTGTGAAAGTTTCCCCTTACAAACAGATACTGTCTTTAATAAGATTATAAGAACAACCCAAACATGCACACAGTCTGGTAAGTCAAGAACATCCCTAACATATATACACTGAAGTCAAGAACAATCCTAAGATATACACAGAATGTAAGTATGTCACGAACATCCTTAACATACATAGAGTGAAGTAAGTCAAGAACAACTCTAACATACACAGAGTGAAGTAAGTCAAGAACATCCTTAACATACATAGAGTGAAGTAAGTCAAGAACATCCTTAACATACATAGAGTGAAGTAAGTCAAGAACAACTCTAACATACACAGAGTGAAGTAAGTCAAGAACATCCTTAACATACATAGAGTGAAGTAAGTCAAGAACATCCTTAACATACATAGAGTGAAGTAAGTCAAGAACATCCTTAACATACACAGAGTGAAGTAAGTCATGAACATTCTTAACATACATAGAGTGAAGTAAGTCATGAACATCCTTAACATACACAGAGTGAAGTAAGTCATGAACATCATGAACATCCTTAACATACATAGAGTGAAGTAAGTCATGAACATCCTTAACATACATAGAGTGAAGTAAGTCATGAACATCCTTAACATACATAGAGTGAAGTAAGTCATGAACATTCTTAACATACACAGAATGTAAGTATATCACGAACATCCTTAACATACACAGAGTGAAGTAAGTCATGAACATCCTTAACATACATAGAGTGAAGTAAGTCATGAACATCCTTAACATACATAGAGTGAAGTAAGTTAAGAACATCCTTAACATACATAGAGTGAAGTAAGTCAAGAATATCCTTAACATACACAGAGTGAAGTAAGTCATGAACATTCTTAACATACATAGAGTGAAGTAAGTCATGAACATCCTTAACATACACAGAGTGAAGTAAGTCATGAACATCCTTAACATACACAGAGTGAAGTAAGTCATGAACATCCTTAACATACACAGAGTGAGTAAGTCAAGAACATCCTTAACATACATAGAGTGAAGTAAGTCACGAACATCCTTAACATACATAGAGTGAAGTAAGTCATGAACATCCTTAACATACATATAGTGAAGTAAGTCATGAACATCCTTAACATACATAGAGTGAAGTAAGTCATGAACATCCTTAACATACATAGAGTGAAGTAAGTCATGAACATCCTTAACATACATAGAGTGAAGTAAGTCAAGAACAACTCTGACATACACACAGTGACGTAAGTCAAGAGCATCCCTAACATACACACAGAATGTAAGTCACGAACAACCCAAGATACACACAGTAAACACGTCATCCAATCGTAGACTGTGTCTGTAACTAATGTGTAGTAAGTTAACATTTCTTATTTTTCATTCTAGATCTTTCAAGTAGAATAATGTGTCACATTTCCTATAAAATACCTCTTGTATAGAATCACGTCTCTCAGGTATAACAATGTGTCACATTTCCTACAGCATATCTCTTGTATATAATCACGTCTCTCAGGTATAACAAAGTGTCACATTTCCTACAGCATATTTATTGCATATAATCACGGTATAACAATGTGTCACATTTCCTACAATATATTTCTTGTATATAATCACGTCTCTCAGGTATAACAAACTGTCACATTTCCTACAATATATTTCTTGTATATAATCACGTCTCTCAGGTATAACAATGTGTCACATTTCCTACAATATATTTCTTGTATATAATCACGTCTGTCAGGTATAACAAAGTGTTACATTACCTACAATATATTTCTTGTATATAATCACGTCTGTCAGGTATAACAATGTGTCACATTTCC
This sequence comes from Tachypleus tridentatus, assembly GCF_004210375.1. Taxonomy (NCBI): domain Eukaryota; kingdom Metazoa; phylum Arthropoda; class Merostomata; order Xiphosura; family Limulidae; genus Tachypleus; species Tachypleus tridentatus. The sequence continues at coordinate 117,571,767 of NC_134836.1, read as the reverse complement.
TACAATATATCTCTTGTATATAATCACGTCTGTCAGGTATAACAATGTGTCACATTTCCTACAATATATTTCTTGTATATAATCACGTCTGTCAGGTATAACAAAGTGTCACATTTCCTACAATATATTTCTTGTATATAATCACCTCTGTCAGGTATAACAAAGTGTTACATTTCCTACAATATATTTCTTGTATATAATCACGTCTGTCAGGTATAACAATGTGTCACATTTCCTACAATATATTTCTTGTATATAATCACGTCTCTCAGGTATAACAAAGTGTCACATTTCCTACAATATATCTCTTGTATATAATCACGTCTGTCAGGTATAACAATGTGTCACATTTCCTACAATATATTTCTTGTATATAATCACGTCTGTCAGGTATAACAAAGTGTCACATTTCCTACAATATATTTCTTGTATATAATCACCTCTGTCAGGTATAACAAAGTGTCACATTTCCTACAATATATTTCTTGTATATAATCACGTCTGTCAGGTATAACAAAGTGTCACATTTCCTACAATATATTTCTTGTATATAATCACCTCTGTCAGGTATAACAAAGTGTCACATTTCCTACAATATATTTCTTGTATATAATCACGTCTGTCAGGTATAACAAAGTGTCACATTTCCTACAATATATTACTTGTATATAATCACGTCTGTCAGGTATAACAAAGTGTCACATTTCCTACAATATATTTTTGTATATAATCACGGTATAACAATGTGTCACATTTCCTACAATATATTTCTTGTATATAATCACGTCTGTCAGGTATAACAATGTGTCACATTTCCTACAATATATTTCTTGTATATAATCACGTCTCTCAGGTATAACAAAGTGTCACATTTCCTACAATATATTTCTTGTATATAATCACGTCTCTCAGGTATAACAATGTGTCACATTTCCTACAATATATTTCTTGTATATAATCACGTCTCTCAGGTATAACAATGTGTCACATTTCCTATAATATATTTTTGTATATAATCACGGTATAACAATGTGTCACATTTCCTACACTATATTTCTTGTATATAATCACGTCTGTCAGGTATAACAAAGTGTCACATTTCCTACAATATATTTCTTGTATATAATCACGTCTCTCAGGTATAACAAAGTGTCACATTTCCTACAATATATTTCTTGTATATAATCACGTCTCTCAGGTATAACAATGTGTCACATTTCCTACAATATATTTCTTGTATATAATCACGTCTGTCAGGTATAACAATGTGTCACATTTCCTATAATATATTTTTGTATATAATCACGGTATAACAATGTGTCACATTTCCTACAATATATTTCTTGTATATAATCACGTCTGTCAGGTATAACAATGTGTCACATTTCCTACAATATATTTTTTGTATATAATCACGGTATAACAATGTGTCACATTTCCTACAATATATTTCTTGTATATAATCACGTCTGTCAGGTATAACAATGTGTCACATTTCCTACAATATATTTTTTGTATATAATCACGTCTCTCAGGTATAACAATGTGTCACATTTCCTACAATATACCGCATATCTTTATTATTTATTACACGAAAGACATAATAAAAAGTAAAACTGTATTTCGTAACACATATCAATATTTATTTTAATTGATCAGAACTGTAGATCATCAATACAAAAACGGGTTTCTGGACCGTTTAAAAATATTTATTTGGAACAGTCCCCTCTAAAGGAAACTAAATATATTCCACTGTAGTGATCAACACTCGTAACATCGTGCTTAAACATGAACTAACATATTACTCTTGTTTCTTAAACTAAGTCAGAAACGTGGCAACAAAGCTTCGTCCTAGCCATGACCATTGAGAGTTTTTCTTCTTTACTTACGTTATTCTAAGTTTTCAAAAAAAATTGTTTGACGTCAAACAGACAACAAAAATATCCTGGAACTAAAGAATAGACAGCTCTACGTAACGACAAGAAACTCACTTGAAATAAAAATGTATCTCAGAATGGCTGGTATGGGTATTAACACTTTTATTGGTAAGGAGAAAACAACGTTTCGACCTTCCTAGGTCATCTTCAGGTTAACAACAACAAAAAAAAAAACTGTTGACCTAAAAATGACCTATAAAGGTCGAGACGTTGTTCTCCGCTTATCAATAAAAGTGTTAATACCCATACCAGCCGTTCTGAAATACAATAAACAGCTCTGGAACTAAAATCAGAATGCTTGCGATCTAATCTCGTATTCTGTATATATTGGTAAATGTAGGCTTAAAATTAGGCTTAGAATATTTTTTTAATAGCCCTTGCACGATACATCCCTAACAAGTAAGTAAGAAATGAAAGTTATAACAGGAATTAATTACAGGAAATATTTAACAGAACATACAAATGGTGATTCAGAGGGATTGTGGAAACTTATTAGAAAATTTCAAGTATTTAAACTAAAGGGACTAACTTCCTGTTTCGAATTCTCGAGGTTGTTTTCCTCTTCTCGCAAAGTCTCACCAGCAGCCTGGAGAAGTTCTCGCAGATATTCGAGAAAAATCTCACTCTCCAGTTCTGAGAAGATGTTACCTCCAGAATCTGGAAGCTGATTGTTTCTCTTATCTTTGTTACCTTGATACGTCACATCCTCGTTATTGTCGAAGGCGTAGACGTTCTTGAATCTAGGTTCTTCAATAGGTGGGATATACGTCTCATCAGCATAATCCGAATAGGTGTCAGTCTTACTAGGATCAAAGCTGGAAGAGAAACAAGACCTCAAAACTGTTGTTAATATAAAACGGTAAACAAGACCTCAAAACTGTTGTTAATATAAAACGGTAAACAAGACCTCAAAACTGTTGTTAATATAAAACGGTAAACAAAACCTCAAAACTGTTGTTAATATAAAACGGTAAACAAGACCTCAAAACTGTTGTTAATATAAAACGGTAAACAAGACTTCAAAACTATTGTTAATATAAAACGGTAAATAATACCTCAAAACTGTTGTTAATATAAAGTCTATATTATTAGTTTAATTAGGGTTAATTAAAGCCACAGGAAAAAAAAAAACAGGCGTCCTAAACAATTATTAATAAAAACGATGAACTGATATAATAGGGTGTTTTTCTTACAGCAGAGCCACGTCGAACCCTTGATTCTAGAGTTGTAAATCCGTAGACTTACCGCTGTATCAGCGGGGAACATGATATAATAGATATTACTCCATGACAGACCCAGAATGGTCTGGTGGCTAAGGCAGTTTGATTCGTAATCTGTGGGTTGCGGGTTCGAATTCCTGTCACTAAACACAATTGCCCTTTCATCCATGGAGGCGTTATAATGTTACCATCAATTCCTGTATTCGCTGGTTGAACAGTAGTCCAGTAGTTTGTGGTGTTGACTAGCTACACTTCATCTAATCTATCATTGCTCAATTAGAAACGGTTAGAGCATATGGACCTTTTTGCGAAATTCAAACCAGACTTTTAATAATATATTTCAAAACGATTTCTTAAAGCTCGTAAAACTAAAAAAACAACAACGAGGTTCGATATCCATGGTTGACATAGTACAGATAGCCAAGTCCATTTTGATATCCATGGTTGACATGGTAAAGATAGCCAAGTCCATTTCGATATCCATGGTTGACATAGTACAGATAGCCAAGTCCACTTCGATATCCATGGTTGACATAGTACAGATAGCCAAGTCCATTGTGTAGTTTTGTGTTCATCTCCACACACGTTACCAATGTCGGGAATTATGTGATGACACAGGGGCTGTCGTATTATCAAAAACAGTATTAATTATAGTCATAAAACAGGGAAATGTAAAATAATTTAAAGTTTAAAACATTTTTGACATTCACATAATCGTAAACAAGTACGAAATCGTTCTGTTTCTAACGAATGCCAATTTTAATATAAATACAAACTTGAGGTTCCATTCCAAAATGCCTTGTCACTCCAGGTGGGCCCTACAAACACACGCTAGGTGTAGTGACAATCGTTCGCTTATTTCGTCAGTTGTAAGCGGAAACACATATAATCCTGTGTAAATAATGGTTTAGTTCCTGTAATAACATTATCCTTGGTTTGATCTTTCTTGACCAATTAAAATGTTTCTCGTTTACCTTATAGATACAAGTCGGTCGAATAAGTTTGTTTATTTCGAATTTCGCGCAAAGCTACACGAGGGCTATTTGCGCTAACCTTCTCTAATTTAGCACAGGAAGGCAGCTAGGCACCACCACCCACTGCTGACTCTTGGGCTACTCTTTTACCAACAAATAGTTGGATAGACCATCGCATTATAATGCCCCCACGACTGAAAGGGCGAACACGTTTGATGCTATAGGGATTCGAACCCGCAACACTCAGATTACGAGTTGAGAGATTTAACCCCCTGGCCATGCCGGGCCCCGAATAAGTTTACGCCGAACAACTTACAAACGTCGAAAAATGTTCCTGTACCTATAAAGATATAAATTTAAAAACATGTTCGCCCTTTCAGCCGTGAGGACGTTATAATGTTACGGTCAATCCAACTATTCGTTGGTAAAAGAGTAGCCAAAGAGTTGGCTGTGGGTGGTGATGACTAGCTGCCTTCCCTGTAGTCTTACACTGTTAAATTATGGACGGTTATCATAAATAGCCCTCGAGTAGCTTTTCGCAAAAGTCAAAACAAAACAAACCAAACTTGAAAATTGCATGTTATCCATGCTGCGCTTAGTTGAAGAAAAAATGACTACGAAGAAAGAAATCATGCTATTACACTTACATCATGTCCAGGTGGGGGCGCTCGACTCGCAATCTAAGAGTCCCGGATTCGAATCCCCGTCACACCAAACATGCTCGCCCTTTCGGCCATTGGAGCGTTATAATATAACGGTAAAAGGGTATCCAAATGGTTTGGAGTGGACAGTGATATCTAGTTTCCCATTCTAGTCTTACACTGATAAATCAGGGACGGCTAGCGCAAATAGCCCTTGTGTAGCTTTACGCGAAATTTAAAAACACCAAACAGCTGGTCAATTATAGCTTTGGCGTAATAAATTTACTAGACAATGGCCTTACCTGATATAGGCTAAGTCCTGGGGATTCACGTGTTCCAACTCTTCAGCTACGTGCGAGGGCTAGGACAAGAATATAAAGACTTCTTTAAAGACACTTCACAGAAAGTTAAATACGATAACTTTTTCTTTGCTGTAAGTTTAGTCTCAAACTAGACAAAAAGAACTTAAAATAATATGCTCAAACTAGCACTTCCTAGGATATTTAAAAATATGGCATGTTTCTTATCACCGAGCTATGAATAACGACGACCTCAAGATATGACACCAACAAGAAACTACAAATAAAATTTCAACTCGTAACTCTCAGGTAAGATGTGGGTAAGTTTAGTCTAATACAGTTTACACGTTTAGTCCAGACTTACCAAGGTAATTTTAATAGAGACAACACAAGAAGTTTACCTAGATATCTGGGAGGTACTTAATCTATACAGTGCACATAGAGAATTCAAGACTTCTCTGTGGAAGTATTTATATATATATATCTATTGGTATTTGGGTATTAGTATTTATGTACCCAGGAGGGTCAGGTTTCGTCGACTTCTTCCACCTTCCTTTGTATTTGTTCCAGTACCTGTCCAGTGTATTATACACGAGGGCCCGAGTAACCCGCACTTACTCAGGCCCCTATTAGGACAACGTCCACGCACTATCTACACATACACTTGATGCAAATAAATCACTTCTCTTTATTGATCCATAATTATGTTGAAATATTTATATCTAGAAGGTGAAACTGTAGGTTAAATAGAATTCACAGTTCAGTCACGTCTATCATTGGGTCTCGCTCGATTTGCTCCTGATAATACTTCACTTACAGCCCTAACGGTTAGTCTAGAAACTAAACTATTGTTAGAGTTAAATATGATATTTATTTTGTTCCATAGAATATCTGTATCCGACAAGCTAATGATATATCGATACAATATATATATAATCTGTAATATGTGTGTGCTTGTTTGAGAAGCTTTTTAATTTTAGGGAAATACAGACAGCGTGACCATCTATTGTAAGGGAGGAATGGGTGTGATATATTACAACTGTTAAGGCTTCAGGTGAGAGCTGGAACTTACAGTCATTAAACATTTGAAATACTGTACATGTAGCTACAGATATTAACACACCCCGCTGTTAAACATTACGGCAACCCCCTTCTATAAGACAAGAAGTTAAAACCTCCTTTGTTAGATATTAAAGCAAAACATCCCATTTGTCAAGCAAGAAGGGAAGACCCCTCTGTCATATGTAAGGAAAAAAACGTGTGTTTTACGTGAATAAAAGCACTTAACAAATTGTTTAATAACCTTACCACAGCAGGAAGTGTCAGCTTAAGCACTCTTGAACACAGGCCTGGATCATACATCAGGTTGTGCCTGTCGGTGTACAAGATGTTCTGCATGGTACATTGAGTGTAATCGTTACTCCAACGGTAACCTCCATTGAAGAGACGTTTCATCTCTTGTTCAAGTAGACGAAGTGTGTCTGGTGTCAAATTGTGCCGATAGGTGTCGCCACCATTATCATAACCTGCTTGACAACGTCCAAAGGCATTATCTGCAAAAGAAATGTTTACGGTGACATTCACACTTACTGGCAGATGTAAAAAAGTGTAGCAGTTGTATGTAAAAAGTGACGGATACAATCTTCTGACGGATTAAAAAAAGAGTCCATACCAAACCAACGTTCGTTTTCCATATTATTCATTCTTCCCCGGATAGTTCTGCTTCTTCGACATTTTTTACTCAAATAAAATATACAAACAGTTCTGTTTTTGGTTTCGAAAAAAGAAACTACAAATAATTGAAAGATATATCAACTTTAAAAATAGATCAGTTCTAATAAAGATTCACTCTATAAATCGGTCAGCTATGAGTACCTAGGAGACTTATCAATTATACACAAGCACAAAGATTTGTATATTGTACTTGATAGCAGAAATGCACGCCCTCTGGAGAGGTATAATTTAGTTCCTGTGAAAGACTATTATTAAAACCTGCGACCTTTCTGACAGTTCTAAAACAATGTATCCATATGTGTATGTTTTCTTACAGCAAAGCCACATCTGGCTATGTGCTGAGTCCACTGAGGGAAATCGAACCGCTGATTTTAGCGTTGTAAATCCGTAGACTTACCGCTGTATCAGCGGGGATTAATATATTCTTACTTAACATTCGGTAACGTTTACCATACACGAGAAAAAAAGATTTTATTGAAATTTTAGTTTAAAAATGAGTATATTTTATTTGAAGTGTTTCTATGATGACACATACCAATGTGAGTAGATTTTGTGTGAAGTGTCTCTATGATGACACATACCAATGTGAGTAGATTTTATGTGAAGTGTTTCTATGATGACACATACCAATGTGAGTAGATTTTATGTGAAGTGTTTCTATGATGACACATACCAATGTAAGTATATTTTATTTGAAGTGTTTCTATGATGACACATACCAATGTGAGTAGATTTTATGTGAAGTGTTTCTATGATGACACATACCAATGTGAGTATATTTTATTAGAAGTGTTTCTATGATGACACATACCAATGTGAGTAGATTTTATGTGAAGTGTTTCTATGATGACACATACCAATGTGAGTAGATTTTATGTGAAGTGTTTCTATGATGACACATACCAATGTGAGTAGATTTTGTGTGAAGTGTCTCTATGATGACACATACCAATGTGAGTAGATTTTATGTGAAGTGTTTCTATGATGACACATACCAATGTGAGTAGATTTTATGTGAAGTGTTTCTATGATGACACATACCAATGTGAGTAGATTTTATGTGAAGTGTTTCTATGATGACACATACCAATGTAAGTATATTTTATTTGAAGTGTTTCTATGATGACACATACCAATGTGAGTAGATTTTATGTGAAGTGTTTCTATGATGACACACACTAATGTAAGTATATTTTATTTGAAATGTTTCTATGATGACACATACCAATGTGAGTAGATTTTATGTGAAGTGTTTCTATGATGACACATACCAATGTGAGTAGATTTTGTGTGAAGTGTCTCTATGATGACACATACCAATGTGAGTAGATTTTATGTGAAGTGTTTCTATGATGACACATACCAATGTGAGTAGATTTTATTTGAAGTGTTTCTATGATGACACATACCAATGTGAGTAGATTTTATGTGAAGTGTTTCTATGATGACACATACCAATGTAAGTATATTTTATTTGAAGTGTTTCTATGATGACACATACCAATGTGAGTAGATTTTATGTGAAGTGTTTCTATGATGACACATACCAATGTGAGTATATTTTATTTGAAGTGTTTCTATGATGACACATACCAATGTGAGTAGATTTTATGTGAAGTGTTTCTATGATGACACATACCGATGTGAGTAGATTATATTTGAAGTATTTCTATGATGACACATACCAATGTGAGTAGATTTTATGTGAAGTGTTTCTATGATGACACATACCAATGTGAGTAGATTTTATGTGAAGTGTTTCTATGATGACACATACCAATGTGAATAGATTTTGTGAAGTGTTTCTATGATGACACATACCAATGTAAGTATATTTTATGGGAAGTGTTTCTATGATGACACATACTAATGTAAGTATATTTTATGTGAAGTGTTTCTATGATGACACATACCAATGTGAGTAGATTTTGTGAAGTGTTTCTATGATGACACATACCAATGTAAGTATATTTTATGGGAAGTGTTTCTATGATGACACATACCAGTGTGAGTAGATTTTGTGAAGTGTTTCTATGATGACACATACCAATGTGAGTAGATTTTGTGAAGTGTTTCTATGATGACACATACCAATGTAAGTATATTTTATGGGAAGTGTTTCTATGATGACACATACCAGTGTGAGTAGATTTTGTGAAGTGTTTCTATGATGACACATACCAATGTAAGTATATTTTATGTGAAGTGTTTCTATGATGACACATACCAATGTGAGTAGATTTTGTGAAGTGTTTCTATGATGACACATACCAATGTGAGTAGATTTTATTTGAGGTGTTTCTATGATGACACATACCAATGTGAGTAGATTTTATTTGAAATGTTTCTATGATGACACATACCAATGTGAGTAGATTTTATGTGAAGTGTTTCTATGATGACACATACCAATGTGAGTAGATTTTATGTGAAGTGTTTCTATGATGACACATACCAATGTGAGTAGATTTTGTGTGAAGTGTCTCTATGATGACACATACCAATGTGAGTAGATTTTATGTGAAGTGTTTCTATGATGACACATACCAATGTGAGTAGATTTTATGTGAAGTGTTTCTATGATGACACATACCAATGTAAGTATATTTTATTTGAAGTGTTTCTATGATGACACATACCAATGTGAGTAGATTTTATGTGAAGTGTTTCTATGATGACACACACTAATGTAAGTATATTTTATTTGAAATGTTTCTATGATGACACATACCAATGTGAGTAGATTTTATGTGAAGTGTTTCTATGATGACACATACCAATGTGAGTAGATTTTGTGTGAAGTGTCTCTATGATGACACATACCAATGTGAGTAGATTTTATGTGAAGTGTTTCTATGATGACACATACCAATGTGAGTAGATTTTATGTGAAGTGTTTCTATGATGACACATACCAATGTGAGTAGATTTTATGTGAAGTGTTTCTATGATGACACATACCAATGTAAGTATATTTTATGTGAAGTGTTTCTATGATGACACATACCAATGTGAGTAGATTTTGTGAAGTGTTTCTATGATGACACATACCAATGTGAGTAGATTTTATTTGAAGTGTTTCTATGATGACACATACCAATGTGAGTAGATTTTATGTGAAGTGTTTCTATGATGACACATACCGATGTGAGTAGATTATATTTGAAGTATTTCTATGATGACACATACCAATGTGAGTAGATTTTATGTGAAGTGTTTCTATGATGACACATACCAATGTGAGTAGATTTTGTGAAGTGTTTCTATGATGACACATACCAATGTGAATAGATTTTGTGAAGTGTTTCTATGATGACACATACCAATGTGAGTAGATTTTATGTGAAGTGTTTCTATGATGACACATACCAATGTGAGTAGATTTTATGTGAAGTGTTTCTATGATGACACATACCAATGTGAGTAGATTTTATGTGAAGTGTTTCTATGATGACACATACCAATGTGAGTAGATTTTATGTGAAGTGTTTCTATGATGACACATACCAATGTGAGTAGATTATATTTGAAGTATTTCTATGATGACACATACCAATGTGAGTAGATTTTATGTGAAGTGTTTCTATGATGACACATACCAATGTGAGTAGATTTTATGTGAAGTGTTTCTATGATGACACATACCAATGTGAGTAGATTTTATGTGAAGTGTTTCTATGATGACACATACCAATATGAGTAGATTTTGTGTGAAGTGTCTCTATGATGACACATACCAATGTGAGTAGATTTTATGTGAAGTGTTTCTATGATGACACATACCAATGTGAGTAGATTTTATGTGAAGTGTTTCTATGATGACACATACCAATGTGAGTAGATTTTATGTGAAGTGTTTCTATGATGACACATACCAATGTAAGTATATTTTATTTGAAGTGTTTCTATGATGACACATACCAATGTGAATAGATTTTGTGAAGTGTTTCTATGATGACACATACCAATGTGAGTAGATTATATTTGAAGTGTTTCTATGATGACACATACCAATGTGAGTAGATTTTATTTGAAGTGTTTCTATGATGACACATACCAATGTGAGTAGATTTTATTTGAAGTGTTTCTATGATGACAGATACCAATGAAAGTGTTTTGCTTTTCTGTTCATGAGATTTTCACTAAAAAAAAACAAATTTAAGTTTGTTTTTGATTGGATAAATCTAAAACTTACATATTTTTGTTTCTAACTTCAGTTGTTCTACTTATTGTTCTGCTACAAAAATAACGCCTAGTTATAAACAAACATTTCCAAGTTATGACTGGTGCGGTATTTTCCGACATCCGTGTTTTGGACATAGACATCCCAAGTTCCGTTATAACAAGATGTAAAAACCACCGAGACAATCTGTTACCATCTGTGAGTTCCTCTACTTGTAAGACAGTCACTACACCTTACCACCCACTCAAGAGTGATTCACTGTTACTCTTATAAAGCACATGCATGTGAGAAATGTTTCGCGTTATCCACGAATCTGGATTCGCCTTTCTGAATTTGGACAACTCAAGCCCCAGTTATTAGGATCCAGAGAAAGTATCCATTGTACACCTGAAGTGTTTATTTTCAAAACCAGCTTCAGATAGGACCTAAGGTATTTAGGTTGGTCTTTAAAGCTACATGTATTCCTTCAGAAACCAAAAGTATTTTCACTTATCACTTCAGAAACTTACTCAGAGAGATTATTGTTACATGAAAGTCTTCAAGGAATACATTTATATATGCTGTTGTGGTTACATGAGAAACTTTGAAGGAGATACTCCCCATCATTTGTCTACAAACAGAAACCAAGAATGTGAGTTATCATCATGTTGTCTACAAACAGAACCAAGAATGTGACTCCCAATTATGTTTTCTACAAACAGAATAAAAAATGTGAGCCCCCATCATGTTGTCTACAAACAGAACCAAGAATGTGAATCCCCATTATGTTGTCTACAAACAGAACCAGGAATGTAAGTTCCCATCATGTTGTCTACAAACAGAAACCAAGAATGTAATTTCCCATCATGTTGTCCACAAACAGAAACCAAGTATGTAAGTTCCCATCATGTTGTCTGCAAACATAAAAAAAGAATGTGACTCCCCATCATGTTGTCTAGAAACAGAAATCAAGAATGTGAGCCCCCATCATGTTGTCTACAAACAGAAACCAAGAATGTGAGTTCCCATCACGTTTTCTACAAGCAGAACCAAGAATGAATTACCGTCATGTTATCTATAAACAGAACCAGGAATGATTCCCCATTATGTTGTCTACAAACAGAATCAAGAATGTGACTCCCCATTATGTTGTCTACAAACAAAACCAAGAATGACTTACTACCATGTTATCTATAAACAGAACCAGGAATGATTCCCCATTATGTTGTCTACAAACAGAAACCCAGAATGTAAGTTCTCATCATGTTATCTGCAAACAGAAACCAAGAATGCAACTCTCCATCATGTTGTCTACAAACAGAAACCAAGAATGTGAGTTCCCATCATGTTGTCTACAAACAGAAACCAAGAATGTGAGTTCCCATCATGTTGTCTACAAACAGAAACCAAGAATGCGACTCCCCATTATGTTGTCTACAAACAGAAACCAAGAAAGCAACTCCCCATCATGTTGTCTAGAAACAGAAACCAAGAATGTGAATCCCCATTATGTTGTCTACAAACAGAACCAAGAATGTGAGTCCCCATCATGTTGTCTACAAACAGAAACCAAGAATGTGAGTCCCCATCATGTTGTCTACAAACAGAAACCAAGAATGTGGCTCCCCATCATGTTGTCTACAAACAGAAACCAAGAATGTGAGTCCCCATCATGTTGTCTACAAACAGAAACCAAGAATGTGGCTCCCCATTATGTTGTCTACAAACAGAAACCAAGAATGAGAGTTCCCATCATGTTGTCTACAAACAGAAACCAAGAATGCAACTCCTCATCATGTTGTCTACGAACAGAAACCAAGAATGCAATTACCCTACATGTTGTCTACAAACAGAAACCAAGAATGTGAGTTCCCATCATGTTGTCTGCAAACAGAAACCAAGAATGCAACTCCTCATCATGTTGTCTACGAACAGAAACCAAGAATGCAACTACCCTACATGTTGTCTACAAACAGAAACCAAGAATGTGAGTTCCCATCATGTTGTCTACAAACAGAAACAAAGAATACAACTTTCCATCATGTTGTCTACAAACAGAAACCAACAATGTGAGTTCCCATCATGTTGTCTACAAACAGAAACCAAGAATGTGAGTTCCCATCATGTTGTCTACAAACAGAAACCAAGAATGTGGCTCCCCATTATGTTGTCTACAAACAGAAACCAAGAATGTAAGTTCCCATCATGTTGTCTACAAACAGAAACCAAGAATGTGGCTCCCCATTATGTTGTCTACAAACAGAAACCAAGAATGTAAGTTCCCATCATGTTGTCTACAAACAGAAACCAAGAATGTGGCTCCCCATCATGTTGTCTACAAACAGAAACCAAGAATGTGAGTTCCCATCATGTTGTCTGCAAACAGAAACCAAGAATGCCACTCCCCATCATGTTGTCTACAAACAGAAACAAAGAATACAACTTTCCATCATGTTGTCTACAAACAGAAACCAACAATGTGAGTTCCCATCATGTTTTCTACAAACAGAAACCAAGAATGTGAGTTCCCATCATGTTGTCTACAAACATAAACCAAGAATGCAACTCCCCATCATGTTGTCTACAAACAGAAACCAAGAATGTGGCTCCCCATTATGTTGTCTACAAACAGAAACCAAGAATGTAAGTTCCCATCATGTTGTCTACAAACAGAAACCAAGAATGTGAGTTCCCATCATGTTGTCTACAAACAGAAACCAATAATGTGAGTTCCCATCATGTTGTCTACAAACAGAAACCAAGTATGTAAGTTCCCATCATGTTGTCTACAAACATAAAAAAAGAATGTGACTCCCCATCATGTTGTCTACAAACAGAAATCAAGAATGTGATCCCCCATCATGTTGTCTACAAACAGAAACCAAGAATGTGAGTTCCCATCACGTTGTCTACAAACAGAACCAAGAATGAATTACTGTCATGTTATCTATAAACAGAACCAGGAATGATTCCCCATTATGTTGTCTAGAAACAGAATCAAGAATGTGACTCCCCATTATGTTGTCTACAAACAAAACCAAGAATGACTTACTACCATGTTATCTATAAACAGAACCAGGAATGATTCCCCATTATGTTGTCTACAAACAGAAATCAGGAATATGAGCCCCATCATGTTGTCTACAAACAGAAACAAAGAATACAACTTTCCATCATGTTGTCTACAAACAGAAACCAACAATGTGAGTTCCCATCATGTTGTCTACAAACAGAAACCAAGAATGTGAGTTCCCATCATGTTGTCTACAAACAGAAACCAAGAATGTGGCTCCCCATTATGTTGTCTACAAACAGAAACCAAGAATGTAAGTTCCCATCATGTTGTCTACAAACAGAAACCAAGAATGTAAGTTCCCATCATGTTGTCTACAAACAGAAACCAAGAATGTGGCTCCCCATTATGTTGTCTACAAACAGAAACCAAGAATGTAAGTTCCCATCATGTTGTCTACAAACAGAAACCAAGAATGTGAGTTCCCATCATGTTGTCTACAAACAGAAACCAATAATGTGAGTTCCCATCATGTTGTCTACAAACAGAAACCAAGTATGTAAGTTCCCATCATGTTGTCTACAAACATAAAAAAAGAATGTGACTCCCCATCATGTTGTCTACAAACAGAAATCAAGAATGTGATCCCCCATCATGTTGTCTACAAACAGAAACCAAGAATGTGAGTTCCCATCACGTTGTCTACAAACAGAACCAAGAATGAATTACTGTCATGTTATCTATAAACAGAACCAGGAATGATTCCCCATTATGTTGTCTAGAAACAGAATCAAGAATGTGACTCCCCATTATGTTGTCTACAAACAAAACCAAGAATGACTTACTACCATGTTATCTATAAACAGAACCAGGAATGATTCCCCATTATGTTGTCTACAAACAGAAATCAGGAATATGAGCCCCCATCATGTTGTCTACAAACAGAAACAAAGAATACAACTTTCCATCATGTTGTCTACAAACAGAAACCAACAATGTGAGTTCCCATCATGTTGTCTACAAACAGAAACCAAGAATGTGAGTTCCCATCATGTTGTCTACAAACAGAAACCAAGAATGTGGCTCCCCATTATGTTGTCTACAAACAGAAACCAAGAATGTAAGTTCCCATCATGTTGTCTACAAACAGAAACCAAGAATGTAAGTTCCCATCATGTTGTCTACAAACAGAAACCAAGAATGTGGCTCCCCATCATGTTGTCTACAAACAGAAACCAAGAATGTGAGTTCCCATCATGTTGTCTGCAAACAGAAACCAAGAATGCAACTCCCCATCATGTTGTCTACAAACAGAAACCAAGAATGTGGCTCCCTATTATGTTGTCTACAAACAGAAACCAAGAATGTAAGTTCCCATCATGTTGTCTACAAACAGAAACCAAGAATGTGAGTTCCCATCATGTTGTCTACAAACAGAAACCAAGAATGTGAGTTCCCATCATGTTGTCTACAAACAGAAACCAAGTATGTAAGTTCCCATCATGTTGTCTACAAACAGAATCAAGAATGTGACTCCCCATTATGTTGTCTACAAACAAAACCAAGAATGACTTACTACCATGTTATCTGTAAACAGAACCAGGAATGATTCCCCATTATGTTGTCTACAAACAGAAATCAGGAATATGAGCCCCCATCATGTTGTCTACAAACAGAACCAAGAATGTGACTCCCCATTATGTTGTCTACAAACAGAAACCAAGAATGCAAGTTCTCATCATGTTGTCTACGAACAGAAACCAAGAATGTGAGTTCTCATCATGTTATCTGCAAACAGAAACCAAGAATGCAACTCTCCATCATGTTGTCTACAAACAGAAACCAAGAATGTGAGTTCCCATCATGTTGTCTACAAACAGAAACCAAAAATGTGACTCCCCATTATGTTGTCTACAAACAGAAACCAAGAATGTGAGTTCCCATCATGTTGTCTACAAACAGAAACCAAGAATGTGGCTCCCCATTATGTTGTCTACAAACAGAAACCAAGAATGTAAGTTCCCATCATGTTGTCTACAAACAGAAACCAAGAATGTGGCTCCCCATTATGTTGTCTACAAACAGAAACCAAGAATGTGAGTTCCCATCATGTTGTCTACAAACAGAAACCAAGAATGTGATTCCCCATTATGTTGTCTACAAACAGAAACCAAGAACGCAACTCCCCATCATGTTGTCTACAAACAGAAACCAAGAATGTAATTTCCCATCATGTTGTCTACAAACAGAAACCAAGAATGTAATTTCCCATCATGTTGTCTACAAACAGAAACCAAGAATGCAACTCCCCATCATGTTGTCTACAAACAGAAACCAAGAATGTGAGTTCTCATCATGTTGTCTACAAACAGAAACCAAGAATGTAATTTCCCATCATGTTGTCTACAAACAAAAACCAAGAATGCAACTCCCCATCATGTTTTCTACAAACAGAAACCAAGAATGTGAGTTCCCATCATGTTGTCTACAAACAGAAACCAAGAATGTGAGTTCCCATCACGTTGTCTACAAACAGAAACCAAGAATGTGAGTTCCCATTATGTTGTCTACAAACAGAAACCAAGAATGGAACTCCCCACCACGTTGTCTACAAACAGAAACCAAGAATGCAACTCCCCACCATGTTGTCTACAAACAGAAACCAAGAATGTGAGTTCCCATCATGTTGTCTACAAACAGAAACCAAGAATGTGACTCCCCATTATGTTGTCTACAAACAGAAATCAAGAATGTGAGCCCCCATCACGTTGTCTACAAACAGATCCAAAAATGACTTACCATCATGTTATCTATAAACAGAACCCAAGAAACAACATTCAGACTTTCTAAAATTAAAATGCTAAGCTGAAATTATCAAATAAACTTGATTCATCTTTGTGACGCTTTTGTGCGAGTTTATCCAGTCAGGTCGTGAGACTAGTTGAATGTTGTCTCTGGATAGCTGGCACGATTAACATGCGGAAAAGTTTCAATCACATGCGATTTTGAACAACAATTTAAAACAGAATTTGTGCATTATTCACATGTGTTACCAAAATAATTTCAAAGCAGTCTAACAACTTTATTAAGATATTTCTATAGATTAAATAATCGAGGTAATGTTATACCGTAAAGCCTACTTAGAAGTGTTAACTGACAACCGAATTACAGCTTGGAGATTATGTGTAGACGATTCAGTCGCAAATTGTGGATACCCGGGAATACTGATAGAGAAGAAAACACTATATCATATGGCGCATAAGGCAGAACGGAGGTAGGGGGAGGGAGAGATAAGATAAACTATAAGAATCAACAAAATAAATATGCAAAAGGTACAATTACCACTTCTGGAATCTTTAAACTCAATTTGCAGAAACTGCTGGTGACGAAACCTCACTCAAAATGGAAAAAAGAAGTTTCTGAGAATTAGGGGTATTTGTGTTTACAAACTGAAAGACAGCGAAACAGTACGGTTTCACCTTCCAGAGCATCCATCTGTTTTCTACCTTTTTCAACACAACTGGGCAATAATTTTAGTCTAAATAAAAACTATATTTATTACAACTCCACTAGTCCTCATTATGTACCATTGACATTCTTTTAACAACACTTTAATACGAGGACTAGGCTATAAAGGTGGCGTGACGGTAGCATACTGTTTCTTACAAACCATCACATTAGGTGACGAGAATAAAGGTGGCGTGACGGTGGCATACTGTTCCTTACAAACCATCACATTAGATGACGATAATAAAGGTGGCGTGACGGTGAAATACTGTTTCCTACAAACCATCACATTAGGTGACGAGAATAAAGATGGCGTGACGGTAGCATACTGTTTCCTACAAACCATCACATTAGGTGACGAGAATAAAGATGGCGTGACGGTAGCATACTGTTCCTTACAAACCATCACATTAGATGACGATAATAAAGGTGGCGTGACGGTGGCATACTGTTCCTTACAAACCATCACATTAGATGACGATAATAAAGGTGGCGTGACGGTGAAATACTGTTTCCTACAAACCATCACATTAGGTGACGAGAATAAAGATGGCGTGACGGTAGCATACTGTTTCCTACAAACCATCACATTAGGTGACGAGAATAAAGATGGCGTGACGGTAGCATACTGTTCCTTACAAACCATCACATTAGATGACGATAATAAAGGTGGCGTGACGGTAGAATACTGTTTCCTACAAACCATCACATTCGGTGACGAGAATAAAGATGGCGTGACGGTGGCATACTGTTTCCTACAAACCATCACATTAGGTGACGAGAATAAAGATGGCGTGACGGTAGCATACTGTTTCCTACAAACCATCACATTAGGTGACGAGAATAAAGATGGCGTGACGGTAGCATACTGTTTCCTACAAACCATCACATTAGGTGACGAGAATAAAGATGGCGTGACGGTGGCATACTGTTTCCTACAAACCATCACATTAGGTGACGAGAATAAAGATGGCGTGACGGTAGCATACTGTTCCTTACAAACCATCACATTAGGTGACGAGAATAAAGGTGGCGTGACGGTGAAATACTGTTTCCTACAAACCATCACATTAGGTGACGAGAATAAAGATGGCGTGACGGTAGCATACTGTTTCCTACAAACCATCACATTAGGTGACGAGAATAAAGATGGCGTGACGGTGGCATACTGTTTCCTACAAACCATCACATTAGGTGACGAGAATAAAGATGGCGTGACGGTAGCATACTGTTTCCTACAAACCATCACATTAGGTGACGAGAATAAAGATGGCGTGACGGTGGCATACTGTTTCCTACAAACCATCACATTAGGTGACGAGAATAAAGATGGCGTGACGGTAGCATACTGTTTCTTACAAACCATCACATTAGGTGACGAGAATAAAGATGGCGTGGCGGTGAAATACTGTTTCCTATAAACCATCACATTAGATGACGAGAATAAAGGTGGCGTGACGGTGGAATACTGTTTCCTACAAACCATCACATTAGGTGACGAGAATAAAGATGGCGTGACGGTAGCATACTGTTTCCTACAAACCATCACATTAGGTGACGAGAATAAAGATGGCGTGACGGTAGCATACTGTTTCCTACAAACCATCACATTAGGTGACGAGAATAAAGATGGCGTGACGGTGGCATACTGTTTCCTACAAACCATCACATTAGGTGACGAGAATAAAGATGGCGTGACGGTAGCATACTGTTTCTTACAAACCATCACATTAGGTGACGAGAATAAAGATGGCGTGGCGGTGAAATACTGTTTCCTATAAACCATCACATTAGATGACGAGAATAAAGGTGGCGTGACGGTGGAATACTGTTTCCTACAAACCATCACATTAGGTGACGAGAATAAAGATGGCGTGACGGTAGCATACTGTTCCTTACAAACCATCACATTAGGTGACGAGAATAAAGATGGCGTGACGGTAGCATACTGTTTCCTACAAACCATCACATTAGGTGACGAGAATAAAGATGGCGTGACGGTAGCATACTGTTTCCTACAAACCATCACATTAGGTGACGAGAATAAAGATGGTGTGACGGTAGCATACTGTTTCTTACAAACCATCACATTAGGTGACGAGAATAAAGATGGCGTGACGGTGAAATACTGTTTCCTACAAACCATCACATTAGGTGACGAGAATAAAGATGGCGTGACGGTAGCATACTGTTTCCTACAAACAATCACATTAGGTGACGAGAATAAAGATGGCGTGACGGTAGCATACTGTTTCTTACAAACCATCACATTAAGTGACGAGAATAAAGATGGCGTGACGGTAGCATACTGTTTCCTACAAACAATCACATTAGGTGACGAGAATAAAGATGCCGTGACGGTAGCATACTGTTTCCTACAAACCATCACATTTTTTACTCATTTTTTAACAGTCCCCTGCTTTAAAAAAGAAAGCTGTAAGTTTACGTACTAACAACGCTAAAATCCGGGGTTCCATTCCCCACGATGGAAATAGTGGATACCCTAAAACGGCTTTGTTCTAAAACAAACAAACTATTTTGAATTAAAATATCTTCAAATTTAAGTACTTTTAGTCGTCTATTTAATGTAAAATCCACCGCCGGATCTACTTGTTTACAAAAATCTAACGCCCGATCTACTTGTTTACTAAAATTTATTAACGTTCTCGAAATGACATTTTAATACTTGTTGTACACAAGTCCAGTGAATTCCATGATTAGTAAACTTCCAAGCTAACCGTCTTTAGAGTAAACTACTTCTATACAAACGTTCAACAGTGAACTAACGACGTACACACTTTTATACAAGCACACCGTAATGAACTAACGACGAACACACTTTTATACAAACATACCGTAATGGACTAACGACGTACACACTTTTATACAAACATACCGTAATGGACTAACGACGTACACACTTTTATACAAACATACCGTAATGGACTAACGACGTACACACTTTTATACAAACATACCGTAATGGACTAACGACGTACACACTTTTATACAAGCATACCGTAATGGACTAACGACGTACACACTTTTATACAAACATACCGTAATGGACTAACGACGTACACACTTTTATACAAACATACCGTAATGGGCTAACGACGTACACACTTTTATACAAACATACCGTAATGAACTAACGACGTACACACTTTTATACAAACATACCGTAATGGACTAACGACGTACACACTTTTATACAAACATACGACTAACAACGTACACACAATTTTCATCTTTCAAGTGTTTTTCACGTCAAAATCGGGTGAACACGAACAACTTGGTTTGGTTTTAAAGCGTGTTCCAAACAGTTTATGAACAAGTTTAAATTCGTTAAAAGGAAAACGGTGTAAAATCCAAACTGATAATAAGTACATCAAATACGACAAAGGAGACCAACCAACCATGTTTCTTTATTTTTAATAACTTCTGTAACCTGACAAAGGAGACCAACCAACCATGTTTCTTTATTTTTAATAACTTCTGTAACCTGACAAAGGAGACCAACCATGTTTGTTTATTTTTAATAACTTCTGTAACCTGACAAAGGAGACCAACCATGTTTCTTTATTTTTAATAACTTCTGTAACCTGACAAAGGAGACCAACCATGTTTGTTTATTTTTAATAACTTCTGTAACCTGACAAAGGAGACCAACCAACCAAGTTTCTTTATTTTTAATAACTTCTGTAACCTGACAAAGGAGACCAACCAACCATGTTTGTTTATTTTTAATAACTTCTGTAACCTGACAAAGGAGACCAACCATGTTTGTTTATTTTTAATAACTTCTGTAACCTGACAAAGGAGACCAACCAACCATGTTTGTTTATTTTTAATAACTTCTGTAACCTGACAAAGGAGACCAACCATGTTTGTTTATTTTTAATAACTTCTGTAACCTGACAAAGGAGACCAACCATGTTTGTTTATTTTTAATAACTTCTGTAACCTGACAAAGGAGACCAACCATGTTTCTTTATTTTTAATAACTTCTGTAACCTGACAAAGGAGACCAACCAACCATGTTTGTTTATTTTTAATAACTTCTGTAACCTGAGTTGATAGGTCACAAATACTGTGGTATGATAATACACTAAAATATACATCGACCAATGGTAACACCATCAAGATACCGTCTATATTGTAATGTACATCGACCAATGGTAACACCATCAAGATAACGTCTATATTGTAATATACATCGACCAATGGTAACACCATCAAGATAACGTCTATATTGTAATATACATCGACCAATGGTAACACCATCAAGATAACGTCTATATTGTAACGTACATCGACCAATGGTAACACCATCAAGATACCGTCTATATTGTAATGTACATCGACCAATGGTAACACCATCAAGATAACGTCTATATTGTAATATACATCGACCAATGGTAACACCATCAAGATAACGTCTATATTGTAATGTACATCGACCAATGGTAACACCATCAAGATAACGTCTATATTGTAATGTACATCGACCAATGGTAACACCATCAAGATACCGTCTATATTGTAACATATCTATATTATCATGCCCTAACATCAGTAGTTTTCCTATCCTAGCATCTAGTGTTAACACTACTATTAGCACTGTTCATTAAGAAACTCACCATCATAGCAAATCTCCTGTTGGTCACAAAGTCGAGGGTTGAAGAAACATCCTAAAAAAAACAGAAAACAAACTGTAAATCACAACAAAACGATGTCTGATTTATACAGAAGATATCGTGGGCGTTTCGGTATACCATGCAACGTAACCAGAAACTATTATTGGTGAAAATAAACAAACAAAAATAGCTAGGTGAATGAAGGTACTTTTATGTTTCTTTGTTCTTCCTTATGAAATAAATTCTTTGGTTAGAATTCTAAGTTCCTCAGCCCTGACACAAAGGACATTGTTGAGGTGACCCAACTGTGACGTTACTACTCGTACGTGTACTAAATTATGGTGTATCACGTGTGCCACTGATGTACATATTATTGTAAGATGTATCACTCGAGTCACTGATGTACACGTTAGATTATGGTGTATCACGTGTGTCACTGATGTACATATTATTGTAAGATCTATCACTCGAGTCACTGATGTACACGTTAGATTATGGTGTATCACGTGTGTCACGGATGTACATATTATTGTAAGATCTATCACTCGAGTCACTGATGTACACGTTAGATTATGGTGTATCACGTGTGTCACGGATGTACATATTAGGTTGAGGTATCGCGCGTGCCATTGACGTACACTTTAGTCCAGTGGTTCTCAACCTTTCTCATCGTCTTACCCCCTGAGACTCTCCAGGGTATTACCGTGACCCCTATAATAATTTTTGTAATGGGGAACTTTGCGTAAAGGTAGAATAAAACAAAACTATATAAAGATCCTAATTTATTGAAAATGTTACAAATAAATGACCTTGAGAAATGCTACAAGTGCTAAACAAATGTAAAATATATAGAATTATGGAACATCATACGAAACCAACTTATTCAGTCAGTGTGAGGGTTGATATAATATATATATAATGAGAAAATATACTAAATACGATGATAACTTTGATATTTAAATTTTAAGTTCGATGTATTAATATTATATAGTTAAAAATTCACGAAATTCAAAACGTTGTAATATATTGTGGAACAAGCATCTCGACGTGGTTCAACTGCCGCACTTCCGCGTGTTTCTCATTGGTGGGCAGTTACAGGCACTTGCTACAAAAACTGCAAACTGCTCCGAGATTTCCCCAATAATTCCCAAGCCTTCCGTGACCCCCGAGAAACAACAAACGACCCCCAGGTTAAGAACCACTGCTTTAGTCTAACGTGTATCACGTTCTTTACTACGACACAATGCGAAACGAACCACCGGATTCCCAATCTGGACACACTAACTAACTAGCCACTACAGATCTCAATTCACTAAAGGAAATTCAATATGGCAATGAATAAGAGATAAAAGTTCTTATGTATTATTATTGTTTCTACAGAATAATTGCCAGTAAACAAAAACAAACGTTTGTTAAAAAATAAGCAAAATGTTGATCTTCAAAAAACTACGTTAAAAACAGGTTTTTAGACTTCATTCTTTTATCGAATTTACAACTTCCGTCGTATACTGAGAGCCTAAGTCTTAACTAAGTAAATGAAACAAAATGCACTCTTTAAATGCAACTGAGATTAACTAAAAACATATAAGCTTTATTTGGTTCTACTGCTTAAATAACACACGAGTGGCACGAATAGAATTTTATTTTGTGTAATTATGGAATTACCACGAGTTTCATCCCTAATAAAACATGTTTTGAACGTAAACTACGCGCAGATCTTTGTCATTCTTCGATAAAACACAACCGCGAATTTGGGAAGTTTGAGGTCACATCTGTTGCTAGCTCGATATTTCTAAAGTTGTATATGTAATCTGATATAAATCTCACTAAATAGGGTTAAACATAAAACTGCTGTGACACTGAACAAACACAGGTTATAGAAAAAACAGTTGTGTTTAATCTGATAACAATCTCACTAAATAGGGTTAAACACAAAACTGCTGTGACACTGAACAAACACAGGTTATAGAAAAAACAGTTGTGTTTAATCTGATATAAATCTCACTAAATAGGGTTAAACACAAAACTGCTGTGATACTGAACAAACACAGGTTATAGAAGACAAAGTTGTGTTTAATCTGATAACAATCTCACTAAATAGGGTTAAACACAAAACTGCTGTGACACTGAACAAACACAGGTTATAGAAAAAACAGTTGTGTTTAATCTGATAACAATCTCACTAAATAGGGTTAAACACAAAACTGCTGTGACACTGAACAAACACAGGTTATAGAAAAAACAGTTGTGTTTAATCTGATAACAATCTCACTAAATAGGGTTAAACACAAAACTGCTGTGATACTGAACAAACACAGGTTATAGAAGACAAAGTTGTGTTTAATCTGATAACAATCTCACTAAATAGGGTTAAACACAAAACTGCTGTGATACTGAACAAACACAGGTTATAGAAAAAACAGTTGTGTTTAATCTGATAACAATCTCACTAAATAGGGTTAAACACAAAACTGCTGTGACACTGAACAAACACAGGTTATAGAAAAAACAGTTGTGTTTAATCTGATAACAATCTCACTAAATAGGGTTAAACACAAAACTGCTGTGACACTGAACAAACACAAGTTATAGAAAAACAGTTGTGTTTAATCTGATAACAATCTCACTAAATAGGGTTAAACACAAAACTGCTGTGACACTGAACAAACACAAGTTATAGAAAAACAGTTGTGTTTAATCTGATAACAATCTCACTAAATAGGGTTAAACACAAAACTGCTGTGACACTGAACAAACACAGGTTATAGAAAAAACAGTTGTGTTTAATCTGATAACAATCTCACTAAATAGGGTTAAACACAAAACTGCTGTGACACTGAACAAACACAGGTTATAGAAAAAACAGTTGTGTTTAATCTGATAACAATCTCACTAAATAGGGTTAAACACAAAACTGCTGTGACACTGAACAAACACAGGTTATAGAAAAAACAGTTGTGTTTAATCTGATAACAATCTCACTAAATAGGGTTAAACACAAAACTGCTGTGATACTGAACAAACACAGGTTATAGAAGACAAAGTTGTGTTTAATATGCTGAGCCTTAATCGTAGAATTGTAAACACTTTTGCCTTTTGCGCCCAAGTTTATCTAAGTTATTTATGTATCTAAAGGTATGTATGTAATTTATGTATGTAGTTGGGTTCCCGACTCCATCAGCTTCAGGGTTCCAAATGACAAATGAATTACACAATATGTATATAAATACCACTGATAACGCAATAATTACTATTGTAGTAATTGTTCCAAAATATTGTGATTCATTTTAATTGTTTTGATCCATATTTTGTACGCCGACAATGAAATGAAGCAGAAACCCAAATTACCCGTGATGCAGTGCAGAACTGTAATGTGAAGATTGAACTCAACCGTTATAATGAAGGGGTTGAATCTTTGATATTTAAAACAAGTCTATCCACTCTCCCTCCACACTCCACTTCTAGGTAAATCAATCGAACTGTAACCAATTGATCAATTATTCAGCCCACACTGAGGAGTACGGTGTCCACAAGGAGCCAAGGAAGCCCAAAATTACTGTTAATTTTAGAATAAAAACCGCCATCAGTTCTGAGTTATCCAATACCACTCACATATTTAGGGTTGAACAACCAACCTTCTGCTCTTTAAGTGTATACGGAACCCAGACATCCTATGTTACCAATTCTCACATTTACTTAAGTAAGGGTTTAACTTCATAGTTCTTTACTACAATGTCTACCGCCCTTAACTTAGGTTCTAATTTCAAACAAATCTCATAATACCAAGAAGATCTGATCATCCATATTAACAATAGCTATTATATTTTGATCATCCATATCAAAACGTAATGAAACAACAACTATTATATTTTGATCATCCATATCAAAACGTAATGAAACAATAACTATTATATTTTGATCATCCATATCAAAACGTAATGAAACAATAACTATTATATTTTGATCATCCATATCAAAACGTAATGAAACAACAAATATTATATTTTGATCATCCATATCAAAATGTAATGAAACAACAACTATTATATTTTCATCATCTATATCAAAACGTAATGAAACAACAACTATTATATTTTCATCATCTATATCAAAATGTAATGAAACAACAACTATTATATTTTGATCATCCATATCAAAACGTAATGAAACAATAACTATTATATTTTGATCATCCATATCAAAACGTAATGAAACAACAACTATTATATTTTGATCATCCATATCAAAACGTAATGAAACAACAACTATTATATTTTGATCATCCATATCAAAACGTAATGAAACAACAACTATTATATTTTGATCATCCATATCAAAACGTAATGAAACAACAACTATTATATTTTGATCATCCATATCAAAACGTAATGAAACAACAAATATTATATTTTGATCATCTATATCAAAACGTAATGAAACAATAACTATTATATTTTGATCATCCATATCAAAACGTAATGAAACAACAAATATTATATTTTGATCATCTATATCAAAACGTAATGAAACAATAACTATTATATTTTGATCATCCATATCAAAACGTAATGAAACAACAAATATTATATTTTCATCATCTATATCAAAATGTAATGAAACAACAACTATTATATTTTGATCATCCATATCAAAATGTAATGAAACAATAACTATTATATTTTGATCATCCATATCAAAACGTAATGAAACAACAACTATTATATTTTGATCATCCATATCAAAACGTAATGAAACAACAAAAATTATATTTTTATCATCCATATCAAAATGTAATGAAACAACTATTATATTTTGATCATTCATATCAAAATGTAATGAAACAATAACTATTATATTTTGATCATCCATATAAAACGTAATGAAACAACAACTATTATATTTTGATCATCCATATCAAAACGTAATGAAACAACAAAAATTATATTTTGATCATCCATATCAAAATGTAATGAAACAACAACTATTATATTTTCATCATCTATATCAAAATGTAATGAAACAACAACTATTATATTTTCATCATCCATATCAAAACGTAATGAAAGAACAACTATTATATTTTGATCATCCACATCAAAACGTAATGAAACAACAACTATTATATTTTGATCATCCATATCAAAATGTAATGAAACAACTATTATATTTTGATCATCCATATCAAAATGTAATGAAACAATAACTATTATATTTTGATCATCCATATCAAAATGTAATGAAACAATAACTATTATATTTTGATCATCTATATCAAAATGTAATGAAACAACAACTATTATATTTTGATCATCTATACCAAAATGTAATAAAACAACAACTATTATATTTTGATCATCCATATCAAAACGTAATGAAACAACAAATATTATATTTTGATCATCCATATCAAAACGTAATGAAACAATAACTATTATATTTTGATCATCCATATCAAAACGTAATGAAACAACAAATATTATATTTTGATCATCCATATCAAAACGTAATGAAACAACAAAAATTATATTTTTATCATCCATATCAAAATGTAATGAAACAACAACTATTATATTTTGATCATCTATACCAAAATGTAATGAAACAACAACTATTATATTTTGATCATCCATATCAAAACGTAATGAAACAACAAATATTATATTTTGATCATCCATATCAAAACGTAATGAAACAATAACTATTATATTTTCATCATCTATATCAAAACGTAATGAAACAACAAATATTATATTTTGATCATCCATATCAAAATGTAATGAAACAACAACTATTATATTTTGATCATCTATATCACAACGAAATGAAACAACAACTATTATATTTTGATCATCCATATCAAAATGTAATGAAACAACAACTATTATATTTTGATCATCTATATCAAAAGGTAATGAAACAATAACTATTATATTTTGATCATCCATATCAAAATGTAATGAAACAACAACTATTATATTTTGATCATCTATATCAAAAGGTAATGAAACAATAACTATTATATTTTGATCATCCATATCAAAATGTAATGAAACAACAACTATTATATTTTGATCATCCATATCAAAACGTAATGAAACAACAACTATTATATTTTGATCATCCATATCAAAATGTAATGAAACAACAACTATTATATTTTGATCATCTATATCAAAATGTAATGAAACAACAACTATTATATTTTGATCATCCATATCAAAACGTAATGAAACAACAACTATTATATTTTGATCATCCATATCAAAACGTAATGAAACAACAACTATTATATTTTGATCATCCATATCAAAACGTAATGAAACAACAACTATTATATTTTGATCATCCATATCAAAACGTAATGAAACAACAAATATTATATTTTGATCATCCATATCAAAATGTAATGAAACAACAACTATTATATTTTGATCATCTATATCAAAACGTAATGAAACAACAACTATTATATTTTGATCATCCATATCAAAATGTAATGAAACAACAACTATTATATTTTGATCATCCATATCAAAACGTAATGTAATGAAACAACAACTATTATATTTTGATCATCCATATCAAAACGTAATGAAACAACAACTATTATATTTTGATCATCCATATCAAAACGTAATGAAACAACAAATTATATTTTGATCATCCATATCAAAACGTAATGAAACAACAACTATTATATTTTGATCATCCATATCAAAACGTAATGAAACAATAACTATTATATTTTGATCATCCATATCAAAACGTAATGAAACAACAAATATTATATTTTGATCATCCATATCAAAACGTAATGAAACAACAACTATTATATTTTGATCATCCATATCAAAACGTAATGAAACAACTATTATATTTTGATCATCCATATCAAAACGTAATGAAACAACAACTATTATATTTTGATCATCCATATCAACAAATATTAAATCGTAATCAAAAAATGATCATCCATATAAAACGTAATGAAACAACTATTAATGATCATCCATATCAAAACGTAATGAAACAACTATTATATTTTGATCATCCATATCAAAACGTAATGAAACAACAACAACTATTATATTTTGATCATCCATATCAAAACGTAATGAAACAACAACTATTATATTTTGATCATCCATATCAAAACGTAATGAAACAACAACTATTATATTTTGATCATCCATATCAAAACGTAATGAAACAACAACTATTATATTTTGATCATCCATATCAAAACGTAATGAAACAACAACTATTATATTTTGATCATCCATATCAAAATGTAATGAAACAACAACTATTATATTTTGATCATCCATATCAAAACGTAATGAAACAACAACTATTATAACAACAAAACGTATTATATTTTGATCATCCATATCAAAACGTAATGAAACAACAACTATTATATTTTGATCATCCATATCAAAACGTAATGAAACAATAACTATTATATTTTGATCATCTATATCATATTATATATTTTGATCATCCATATCAAAACGTAATGAAACAACAACTATTATATTTTGATCATCCATATCAAAACGTAATGAAACAACAACTATTATATTTTGATCATCCATATCAAAATGTAATGTAATGAAACAACAACTATTATATTTTGATCATCCATATCAAAACGTAATGTAATGATCATCCAATCAAAATGTAATGAAACAACAACTATTATATTTTGATCATCATATCATATCAAAATGTAATGAAACAACAACTATTATATTTTGATCATCCATATCAAAACGTAATGAAACAACAACTATTATATTTTGATCATCCATATCAAAACGTAATGAAACAACAACTATTATATTTTGATCATCTATATCAAAACGTAATGAAACAACAACTATTATATTTTGATCATCCATATCAAAAAATGAAACAACAACTATTATATTTTGATCATCCAATCAAAAGGTAATGAAACAACTATTATATTTTGATCATCCATATCAAAATGTAATGAAACAACAACTATTATATTTTGATCATCCATATCAAAATCAAAATGTAATGAAACAACAACTATTATATTTTGATCATCCATATCAAAACGTAATGAAACAACAACTATTATATTTTGATCATCCATATCAAAATGTAATGAAACAACAACTATTATATTTTGATCATCTATCAAAATGTAATGAAACAACAACTATTATATTTTGATCATCCATATCAAAACGTAATGAAACAACAACTATTATATTTTGATCATCCATATCAAAACGTAATGAAACAATAACTATTATATTTTGATCATCCATATCAAAACGTAATGAAACAACAACTATTATATTTTGATCATCCATATCAAAATGTAATGAAACAACAACTATTATATTTTGATCATCCATATCAAAATGTAATGAAACAACAACTATTATATTTTGATCATCCATATCAAAACGTAATGAAACAACAACTATTATATTTTGATCATCCATCCATATCAAAATGTAATGAAACAACAACTATTATATTTTGATCATCCATATCAAAATGTAATGAAACAACAACTATTATATTTTGATCATCCATATCAAAATGTAATGAAACAACAACTATTATATTTTGATCATCCATATCAAAATGTAATGAAACAACAACTATTATATTTTGATCATCTATATCAAAACGTAATGAAACAATAACTATTATATTTTGATCATCCATATCAAAATGTAATGAAACAACAACTATTATATTTTGATCATCATCCAAAATATCTATTATATTTTGATCAAATCGTAATGAAACAACAACTATTATATTTTGATCATCCATATCAAAACGTAATGAAACAACAACTATTATATTTTGATCATCCATATCAAAACGTAATGAAACAACAACTATTATATTTTGATCATCCATATCAAAACGTAATGAAACAACAACTATTATATTTTGATCATCCATATCAAAACGTAATGAAACAACAACTATTATATTTTGATCATCCATATCAAAATGTAATGAAACAACAACTATTATATTTTGATCATCCATATCAAAACGTAATGAAACAATAACTATTATATTTTGATCATCCATATCAAAACGTAATGAAACAACAATTATATTATATTTTCATCATCTATATCAAAATGTAATGAAACAACAACTATTATATTTTGATCATCCATATCAAAATGTAATGAAACAACAACTATTATATTTTGATCATCCATATCAAAACGTAATGAAACAACAACTATTATATTTTGATCA
The DNA here is from genome assembly GCF_004210375.1 of Tachypleus tridentatus. Classification (NCBI taxonomy): domain Eukaryota; kingdom Metazoa; phylum Arthropoda; class Merostomata; order Xiphosura; family Limulidae; genus Tachypleus; species Tachypleus tridentatus. Next base: position 117,540,367 of record NC_134836.1, on the reverse strand, counting down.
TCCATATCAAAATGTAATGAAACAACAACTATTATATTTTGATCATCCATATCAAAATGTAATGAAACAACAACTATTATATTTTGATCATCCATATCAAAACGTAATGAAACAACAACTATTATATTTTGATCATCCATATCAAAACGTAATGAAACAACAACTATTATATTTTGATCATCCATATCAAAATGTAATGAAACAACAACTATTATATTTTGATCATCCATATCAAAATGTAATGAAACAACAACTATTATATTTTGATCATCCATATCAAAACGTAATGAAACAACAACTATTATATTTTGATCATCCATATCAAAACGTAATGAAACAACAACTATTATATTTTGATCATCCATATCAAAATGTAATGAAACAACTATTATATTTTGATCATCCATATCAAAATGTAATGAAACAATAACTATTATATTTTGATCATCCATATCAAAATGTAATGAAACAATAACTATTATATTTTGATCATCTATATCAAAATGTAATCAAAACTATTATATTTTGATCATCTATACCAAAATGAAACAACAACTATTATATTTTGATCATCCATATCAAAACGTAATGAAACAACAACTATTATATTTTGATCATCCATATCAAAACGTAATGAAACAACAACTATTATATTTTGATCATCCATATCAAAACGTAATGAAACAACAACTATTATATTTTGATCATCCATATCAAAACGTAATGAAACAACAACTATTATATTTTGATCATCCATATCAAAACGTAATGAAACAACAACTATTATATTTTGATCATCTATATCAAAATGTAATGAAACAACAACTATTATATTTTGATCATCCATATCAAAACGTAATGAAACAACAACTATTATATTTTGATCATCCATATCAAAACGTAATGAAACAACAACTATTATATTTTGATCATCCATATCAAAACGTAATGAAACAACAACTATTATATTTTGATCATCCATATCAAAATGTAATGAAACAACAACTATTATATTTTGATCATCCATATCAAAATGTAATGAAACAACAACTATTATATTTTGATCATCCATATCAAAATGTAATGAAACAACAACTATTATATTTTGATCATCCATATCAAAACGTAATGAAATCTATATCAAAAGGTAATGAAACAACTATTATATTTTGATCATCCATATCAAAACGTAATGAAACAACAACTATTATATTTTGATCATCCATATCAAAACGTAATGAAACAACAACTATTATATTTTGATCATCCATATCAAAATGTAATGAAACAACAACTATTATATTTTGATCATCCATATCAAAATGTAATGAAACAACAACTATTATATTTTGATCATCCATATCAAAACGTAATGAAACAACAACTATTATATTTTGATCATCCATATCAAAACGTAATGAAACAATAACTATTATATTTTGATCATCCATATCAAAACGTAATGAAACAACAACTATTATATTTTTATCATCCATATCAAAATGTAATGAAACAACAACTATTATATTTTCATCATCTATATCAAAACGTAATGAAACAACAACTATTATATTTTGATCATCCATATAAAACGTAATGAAACAACAAATATTATATTTTGATCATCCATATCAAAACGTAATGAAACAATAACTATTATATTTTGATCATCCATATCAAAACGTAATGAAACAACAACTATTATATTTTGATCATCCATATCAAAACGTAATGAAACAACAACTATTATATTTTGATCATCCATATCAAAACGTAATGAAACAACAACTATTATATTTTGATCATCCATATCAAAACGTAATGAAACAACAACTATTATATTTTGATCATCCATATCAAAACGTAATGAAACAACAACTATTATATTTTGATCATCCATATCAAAACGTAATGAAACAACAAATATTATATTTTGATCATCCATATCAAAACGTAATGAAACAACAACTATTATATTTTGATCATCCATATCAAAACGTAATGAAACAACAAATATTATATTTTGATCATCCATATCAAAACGTAATGAAACAATAACTATTATATTTTGATCATCCATATCAAAACGTAATGAAACAACTATTATATTTTGATCATCCATATCAAAATGTAATGAAACAACAACTATTATATTTTGATCATCCATATCAAAACGTAATGAAACAACAACTATTATATTTTGATCATCCATATCAAAATGTAATGATCATCCATATCAAAACAACAACTATTATATTTTGATCATCCATATCAAAACGTAATGAAACAACAACTATTATATTTTGATCATCCATATCAAAACGTAATGAAACAACAACTATTATATTTTGATCATCCATATCAAAACGTAATGAAACAACAACTATTATATTTTGATCATCCATATCAAAATGTAATGAAACAACAACTATTATATTTTGATCATCCATATCAAAACGTAATGAAACAACAACTATTATATTTTGATCATCCATATCAAAACGTAATGAAACAACAACTATTATATTTTGATCATCCATATCAAAACGTAATGAATCATCAATCAAAACGTATTATATTTTGATCATCCATATCAAAACGTAATGAAACAACAACTATTATATTTTGATCATCCATATCAAAACGTAATGAAACAACAAATATTATATTTTGATCATCCATATCAAAATGTAATGAAACAATAACTATTATATTTTGATCATCCATATCAAAACGTAATGAAACAACAAATATTATATTTTCATTATCTATATCAAAACGTAATGAAACAACAACTATTATATTTTGATCATCCATATCAAAATGTAATGAAACAACAACTATTATATTTTCATCATCTATATCAAAATGTAATGAAACAACAACTATTATATTTTGATCATCCATATCAAAACGTAATGAAACAACAACTATTATATTTTGATCATCCATATCAAAACGTAATGAAACAACAACTATTATATTTTGATCATCCATATCAAAACGTAATGAAACAATAACTATTATATTTTGATCATCTATATCAAAACGTAATGAAACAACAAATATTATATTTTGATCATCCATATCAAAACGTAATGAAACAACAACTATTATATTTTGATCATCCATATCAAAACGTAATGAAACAACAAATATTATATTTTGATCATCCATATCAAAATGTAATGAAACAATAACTATTATATTTTGATCATCCATATCAAAACGTAATGAAACAACAAATATTATATTTTCATCATCTATATCAAAACGTAATGAAACAACAACTATTATATTTTGATCATCCATATCAAAATGTAATGAAACAACAACTATTATATTTTCATCATCTATATCAAAACGTAATGAAACAACAACTATTATATTTTGATCATCCATATCAAAACGTAATGAAACAACAACTATTATATTTTGATCATCCACATCAAAACGTAATGAAACAACAACTATTATATTTTGATCATCCATATCAAAATGTAATGAAACAACTATTATATTTTGATCATCCATATCAAAATGTAATGAAACAATAACTATTATATTTTGATCATCCATATCAAAATGTAATGAAACAATAACTATTATATTTTGATCATCTATATCAAAATGTAATGAAACAACAACTATTATATTTTGATCATCCATATCAAAATGTAATGAAACAACAACTATTATATTTTGATCATCCATATCAAAACGTAATGAAACAACAAATATTATATTTTTATCATCCATATCAAAACGTAATGAAACAACAACTATATTTTGATCATCCATATCAAAACGTAATGAAACAATAACTATTATATTTTGATCATCCATATCAAAACGTAATGAAACAACAACTATTATATTTTGATCATCCATATCAAAACGTAATGAAACAACAACTATTATATTTTGATCATCCATATCAAAACGTAATGAAACAACAACTATTATATTTTGATCATCCATATCAAAATTTTGTAATGAAACAACAACTATTATATTTTGATCATCTATATCAAAACGTAATGAAACAACAACTATTATATTTTGATCATCCATATCAAAACGTAATGAAACAACAAATATTATATTTTGATCATCCATATCAAAACGTAATGAAACAACAACTATTATATTTTGATCATCCATATCAAAACGTAATGAAACAACAAAATATTTTGTAATGAAACAACAAATATTATATTTTGATCATCCATATCAAAATGTAATGAAACAACAACTATTATATTTTGATCATCCATATCAAAATAATGAAACAACAACTATTATATTTTGATCATCCATATCAAAACGTAATGAAACAACAACTATTATATTTTGATCATCCATATCAAAATGTAATGAAACAACAACTATTATATTTTGATCATCTATATCAAAACGTAATGAAACAACAACTATTATATTTTGATCATCCATATCAAAATGTAATGAAACAACAACTATTATATTTTGATCATCCATATCAAAACGTAATGAAACAACAACTATTATATTTTGATCATCCATATCAAAATGTAATGAAACAACAACTATTATATTTTGATCATCCATATCAAAACGTAATGAAACAACAACTATTATATTTTGATCATCCATATCAAAACGTAATGAAATCTATATCAAAACGTAATGAAACAACAAATATTATATTTTGATCATCCATATCAAAATGTAATGAAACAACAACTATTATATTTTGATCATCTATACCAAAATGTAATGAAACAACAACTATTATATTTTGATCATCCATATCAAAACGTAATGAAACAACAACTATTATATTTTGATCATCCATATCAAAACGTAATGAAACAATAAATATTATATTTTGATCATCCATATCAAAATGTAATGAAACAACAACTATTATATTTTGATCATCCATATCAAAATGTAATGAAACAACAACTATTATATTTTGATCATCCATATCAAAACGTAATGAAACAACAACTATTATATTTTGATCATCCATATCAAAACGTAATGAAACAACAACTATTATATTTTGATCATCTATATCAAAACGTAATGAAACAACAACTATTATATTTTGATCATCCATATCAAAATGTAATGAAACAACAACTATTATATTTTGATCATCTATATCAAAACGTAATGAAACAACAACTATTATATTTTGATCATCCATATCAAAATGTAATGAAACAACAACTATTATATTTTGATCATCCATATCAAAACGTAATGAAACAACAACTATTATATTTTGATCATCCATATCAAAATGTAATGAAACAACAACTATTATATTTTGATCATCTATATCAAAATGTAATGAAACAACAACTATTATATTTTGATCATCCATATCAAAACGTAATGAAACAATAACTATTATATTTTGATCATCCATATCAAAACGTAATGAAACAACAAACTATTATATTTTGATCATCCATATCAAAATGTAATGAAACAACAACTATTATATTTTGATCATCCATATCAAAATGTAATGAAACAACAACTATTATATTTTGATCATCCATATCAAAATGTAATGAAACAACAACTATTATATTTTGATCATCCATATCAAAACGTAATGAAACAACAAATATTATATTTTGATCATCCATATCAAAATGTAATGAAACAACAACTATTATATTTTGATCATCTATATCAAAACGTAACCTATTATATTTTGATCAAATGTAATGAAACAACAACTATTATATTTTGATCATCCATATCAAAATGTAATGAAACAACAACTATTATATTTTGATCATCCATATCAAAACGTAATGAAACAACAACTATTATATTTTGATCATCTATATCAAAATGTAATGAAACAACAACTATTATATTTTGATCATCTATATCAAAATGTAATGAAACAACAACTATTATATTTTGATCATCCATATCAAAACGTAATGAAACAACAACTATTATATTTTGATCATCCATATCAAAACGTAATGAAACAACAACTATTATATTTTGATCATCCATATCAAAATGTAATGAAACAACAACTATTATATTTTGATCATCTATATCAAAATGTAATGAAACAACAACTATTATATTTTGATCATCCATATCAAAACGTAATGAAACAACAAATATTATATTTTGATCATCCATATCAAAACGTAATGAAACAATAACTATTATATTTTGATCATCTATATCAAAACGTAATGAAACAACAAATATTATATTTTGATCATCCATATCAAAATGTAATGAAACAACAACTATTATATTTTGATCATCCATATCAAAACGTAATGAAACAACAACTATTATATTTTGATCATCCATATCAAAACGTAATGAAACAACAACTATTATATTTTGATCATCTATATCAAAACGTAATGAAACAACAACTATTATATTTTGATCATCCATATCAAAATGTAATGAAACAACAACTATTATATTTTGATCATCCATATCAAAATGTAATGTAATGAAACAACAACTATTATATTTTGATCATCCATATCAAAACGTAATGAAACAACAACTATTATATTTTGATCATCCATATCAAAACGTAATGAAACAACAACTATTATATTTTGATCATCCATATCAAAACGTAATGAAAGAACAACTATTATATTTTGATCATCCATATCAAAACGTAATGAAACAACAACTATTATATTTTGATCATCCATATCAAAACGTAATGAAACAATAACTATTATATTTTGATCATCCATATCAAAACGTAATGAAACAACAACTATTATATTTTGATCATCCATATCAAAACGTAATGAAACAACAACTATTATATTTTGATCATCCATATCAAAACGTAATGAAACAACAACTATTATATTTTGATCATCCATATCAAAATGTAATGAAACAATAACTATTATATTTTGATCATCCATATCAAAACGTAATGAAACAACAACTATTATATTTTGATCATCCATATCAAAATGTAATGAAACAACAACTATTATATTTTGATCATCCATATCAAAATGTAATGAAACAACAACTATTATATTTTGATCATCCATATCAAAATGTAATGAAACAACAACTATTATATTTTGATCATCCATATCAAAATGTAATGAAACAACAACTATTATATTTTGATCATCCATATCAAAATGTAATGAAACAACAACTATTATATTTTGATCATCCATATCAAAATGTAATGAAACAACAACTATTATATTTTGATCATCCATATCAAAATGTAATGAAACAACAACTATTATATTTTGATCATCCATATCAAAATGTAATGAAACAACAACTATTATATTTTGATCATCCATATCAAAACGTAATGAAACAACAACTATTATATTTTGATCATCCATATCAAAACGTAATGAAACAACAACTATTATATTTTGATCATCCATATCAAAACGTAATGAAACAACAACTATTATATTTTGATCATCCATATCAAAACGTAATGAAACAACAACTATATTATATTTTGATCATCCATATCAAAACGTAATGAAACAACAAACTATTATATTTTGATCATCCATATCAAAACGTAATGAAACAACAACTATTATATTTTGATCATCCATATCAAAATGTAATGAAACAACAACTATTATAATCATCCATATCAAAACGTAATGAAACAACAAAATTATATTTTGATCATCCATATGAAACAAAACGTAATGAAACAATGAAACAACAATTATATTTTGATCATCCATATCAAAACGTAATGAAACAACAAATATTATATTTTGATCATCCATATCAAAACGTAATGAAACAACAACTATTATATTTTGATCATCCATATCAAAACGTAATGAAACAACAACTATTATATTTTGATCATCCATATCAAAATGTAATGAAACAACAACTATTATATTTTGATCATCTATATCAAAACGTAATGAAACAACAACTATTATATTTTGATCATCCATATCAAAATGTAATGAAACAACAACTATTATATTTTGATCATCTATATCAAAAGGTAATGAAACAATAACTATTATATTTTGATCATCCATATCAAAATGTAATGAAACAACAACTATTATATTTTGATCATCCATATCAAAAGGTAATGAAACAATAACTATTATATTTTGATCATCCATATCAAAATGTAATGAAACAACAACTATTATATTTTGATCATCTATATCAAAACGTAATGAAACAACAACTATTATATTTTGATCATCCATATCAAAATGTAATGAAACAACAACTATTATATTTTGATCATCTATATCAAAATGTAATGAAACAACAACTATTATATTTTGATCATCCATATCAAAACGTAATGAAACAACAACTATTATATTTTGATCATCCATATCAAAACGTAATGAAACAACAACTATTATATTTTGATCATCCATATCAAAACGTAATGAAACAACAACTATTATATTTTGATCATCCATATCAAAATGTAATGAAACAACAACATATTATATATTTTGATCATCCATATCAAAATGTAATGAAACAACAACTATTATATTTTGATCATCTATATCAAAACGTAATGAAACAACAATTATTATATTTTGATCATCCATATCAAAATGTAATGAAACAACAACTATTATATTTTGATCATCTATATCACAACGAAATGAAACAACAACTATTATATTTTGATCATCCATATCAAAATGTAATGAAACAACAACTATTATATTTTGATCATCTATATCAAAAGGTAATGAAACAATAACTATTATATTTTGATCATCCATATCAAAATGAAACAACAACTATTAATTTTGATCATCTATATCAAAACAATGAAACAACTATTATATTTTGATCATCCATATCAAAACGTAATGAAACAACAACTATTATATTTTGATCATCCATATCAAAATGTAATGAAACAACAACTATTATATTTTGATCATCCATATCAAAATGTAATGAAACAACAACTATTATATTTTGATCATCCATATCAAAACGTAATGAAACAACAACTATTATATTTTGATCATCCATATCAAAACGTAATGAAACAATAACTATTATATTTTGATCATCCATATCAAAACGTAATGAAACAATAACTATTATATTTTGATCATCCATATCAAAACGTAATGAAACAACAAATATTATATTTTGATCATCCATATCAAAATGTAATGAAACGTAATGAAACAACTATTATATTTTTGATCATCTATATCAAAACGTAATGAAACAACAACTATTATATTTTGATCATCCATATCAAAACGTAATGAAACAACAACTATTATATTTTGATCATCCATATCAAAATGTAATGAAACAACAACTATTATATTTTGATCATCCATATCAAAATGTAATGAAACAACAACTATTATATTTTGATCATCTATATCAAAAGGTAATGAAACAATAACTATTATATTTTGATCATCCATATCAAAATGTAATGAAACAACTATTATATTTTGATCATCCAAACTATTATATTTTGATCATCCATATCAAAACGTAATGAAACAACAACTATTATATTTTGATCATCCATATCAAAATGTAATGAAACAACAACTATTATATTTTGATCATCTATACCAAAATGTAATGAAACAACAACTATTATATTTTGATCATCCATATCAAAACGTAATGAAACAACAAATATTATATTTTGATCATCCATATCAAAACGTAATGAAACAATAACTATTATATTTTCATCATCTATATCAAAACGTAATGAAACAACAAATATTATATTTTGATCATCCATATCAAAATGTAATGAAACAACAACTATTATATTTTGATCATCTATACCAAAATGTAATGAAACAACAACTATTATATTTTGATCATCCATATCAAAACGAAATGAAACAACAACTATTATATTTTGATCATCCATATCAAAACGTAATGAAACAATAACTATTATATTTTCATCATCTATATCAAAACGTAATGAAACAACAAATATTATATTTTGATCATCCATATCAAAATGTAATGAAACAACAACTATTATATTTTGATCATCTATATCACAACGAAATGAAACAACAACTATTATATTTTGATCATCCATATCAAAATGTAATGAAACAACAACTATTATATTTTGATCATCTATATCAAAAGGTAATGAAACAATAACTATTATATTTTGATCATCCATATCAAAATGTAATGAAACAACAACTATTATATTTTGATCATCTATATCAAAAGGTAATGAAACAATAACTATTATATTTTGATCATCCATATCAAAATGTAATGAAACAACAACTATTATATTTTGATCATCCATATCAAAACGTAATGAAACAACAACTATTATATTTTGATCATCCATATCAAAATGTAATGAAACAACAACTATTATATTTTGATCATCTATACCAAAATGTAATGAAACAACAACTATTATATTTTGATCATCCATATCAAAACGTAATGAAACAACAAATATTATATTTTGATCATCCATATCAAAACGTAATGAAACAATAACTATTATATTTTCATCATCTATATCAAAACGTAATGAAACAACAAATATTATATTTTGATCATCCATATCAAAATGTAATGAAACAACAACTATTATATTTTGATCATCTATACCAAAATGTAATGAAACAACAACTATTATATTTTGATCATCCATATCAAAACGTAATGAAACAACAAATATTATATTTTGATCATCCATATCAAAATGTAATGAAACAACAACTATTATATTTTGATCATCTATACCAAAATGTAATGAAACAACAACTATTATATTTTGATCATCCATATCAAAACGAAATGAAACAACAACTATTATATTTTGATCATCCATATCAAAATGTAATGAAACAACAACTATTATATTTTGATCATCCATATCAAAACGTAATGAAACAACAACTATTATATTTTGATCATCCATATCAAAATGTAATGAAACAACAACTATTA